>NW_021940813.1:4336789-4643435 GCF_001715985.3 Manacus vitellinus
ATCCCCGACGGGCTGCTGCCTGCGGGGAAAAAGAGGGGGGAGAGGGATGGGGTGTGCGAAGAGTTAAGAGTCTGCTGCTTGTTACAATGAAATTATGGCTGGCAGTGGCGCCGCTTCTCGTTCAGCAGACCTCCACTTTTAAACAGTTCACAAGAAGTTCATCAGGGCGGCGATGATTATAACTGCACACATGCGCACCCAGGGCGGGCAGTGACAAGGGGTGGCTTTGGGGAAGGGACTGCAGCCGTCGAGGGCGCACGTGCCCAGTGGCCCCCAGGGCATCCCACCACCTCCCTGCGACCTGATGGGCTTTGCCCTTGCTTGGGTGGTGGGACACGGAGCCTCCAGATTACCGGCTGTGGCTGGGGAAGCTCTCGCCCCCCTGTGCAACTTCAGCCTTTCGCTATCTGCACGCGTCAGGGGATTGATGGGCTCTAATTCAGGCACTGCGCCTTATCTTAATGATACACTTCCACCGAGGAAACCAGGCCGGGCACAGGCGGCCTCTCCGAGGAGAGCGGGGCACAGGGAGCAGGGCCATGTGCCACCGAGGCCCTTCTCCGAGCTGGTGTCCGTCCCTCACAGATAAGGCAGCACATGGGGTGGCTACTAACCTTACGTAAAACCCTAAATCACTCTCTCCATGCTGCTGCTGCCTCTATTGAAAACATTACGAGCGGCGCATCTGGAAACCAGTAAATCTGTCCAGAAAACGTCTTTCCAGTGAAATAGCTCCTTTTGAATGATAGTGCGCTATCTAACCTCCATGGATTTTTGTTTCCTCACAGCAATTTGTGCGGACTTCATTAGGGAAAGCTAACCGTTGTGGAGAGAGGAGGGTCAACATGCCGTTTCATTAATATACATTTGTTCCAGACGTGGAGTTTTGCACAAAAGGCCTCTCTGAAGAGAGAAAAAAGTGTTGGGGAACAAGGCTTTCCTGCCGTTTCAGTTCTTAAACCCCTCTGAACGTGTGTGAAGTATTGTGTTAAAGGCCCAATCTGGGCTTCTTCCCCATTAAATGCCAAAGTGATCATTTGCATATTTTGTAGTCTGACAAAGGATATGAGTTTGCTGGGGAAGCATGGATGCTTTGGGAGACGTTAAGCATTAAACTCCCAGTGGTCAATCGCCCGTTACTGGTTTGTGTGTGTGTGTGTGTGTAAAAGGAGTATCATGCCTCCTGCTTAAAGGCTTCTATTTTTGTGAGAGAGGAAGAGCTGAGGGATATCCTGTGCATTAAAGGCTCCCCCTACTTATTAACCCAGCATTTAGCAGCAGGATGCAGGCTGAAGCTCAGTCAAAAGAAACGACTCAACCTCCGAAGAGCAATTAAAATCTTGCACTGGAATAAATCATGCGCCGCGATAATCCTGTTAATAAAACGCAGCTTGTCCTGACACTTCGCTCATGCAGCAAACTAGAATTTAATGTGAGCGGAGGTGGCATTAGGCAAGGTAGAGGGGAGGAAAAGCCTTTCCCTCTCTGCTGCTGGACGCGAAAATGTGGTTACGTTTCACCTGCCTCTCCGGCTGCACACGGCGCCGATCCTCTTGGACTGCTAATACTTCTCCAGTGAGCCCGCTAATATTTTCTTTCCCTTGGAATGAGCATGCATCATGAATTTCTATTACTTCTGAAATGCGAACTCGCAAGTAGCAGCATGTCAGCATCTAGCAGCTAGCAGGCAGCAGCAGCAGCAGCAGCAGCAGCAGCTCCAATGCAGAAGCCACCAGGGCTCCGCACTTAATCAAATCAAGGGGTGGGGAGCTTGCCAACCCACTTACTATTTTTAACCCCTTTCTCCAAGTTAGTCATGTGCAGATGCTAAAGGGGAGGTTTTTATTTAGATCCCTTCTGTAGCAATGTCTCTTCAGTTTTAAGTCCTCGCGTAAAGGCCTTATTAGCGATCAGCGTAGTGAATACATGGGATATGTGGTTGTTCTTGCCATGCTCTCCTGCTCCTGTGTGTTCCTTATACAGGGCTTTGGTGACCACCTGTGGGTAGTTCACATATTCCCCCAGGCCCATGGGGTCTCCCTCCTTGGTTCAGTCTGTGTAAGATGAGGATTTGGGGGCTGGTGTGTACTTGACCAGCTGAGTCATTTCTCGTGGAAATGAAAGGCTGCGGAGAAACTTTTATTTGTCGATAGCCTGGAATGATTCTTAATTTTCTGGATGTGTGCTGGGGAGAAGATCCATCTCCTCTGACCTATAAATGCCCTCAATTTGCTCCTTTATTACCGGGTATCTCCCTTAGCGGTTAACGTAGGCAGCTCACTCCCTGCACCAATCCTGCATTCATTATTAATTACCCGGAGGGAGGCTGGCTGCTCCGCCGTGGTGTTTGCACTTCCTCCTAGACAAATCCGCTCAACTTTTTTTTCTTTTCTTTTCTTTTCTTTTTTTTTTTTTAATAGAATATAAAACCGTGAAGAAAAGCGGTGATTTTTAAGAAGACGTCATGCTTTCTGCAACTCCCCTGTATGGCAACGTTCATAGCTGGATGAGCAATGAAAGGGTCCGCATGTGTGGAATTAATGAAGACAGGTAAATATTTAAGCTTCTGGCAAGTTAAACCACACTGTAATTCTGCAGAGCGACGTTCTCGGAGTTTGCTCGCTTCCCTAGTAGTGGAGCAGGTAGCTGCCACCTTGCATCGAGATCAGCCCAGCTTGGAGGGAGAGCAAGGGGAGAGAAACAAGACGTGCCCGAGAGCAGCAGAGCAGATGCTGGTTTACTATTTAACAGGCAACCTGGGTCAGTGAAGTGGGGACACCCTTTAAAGGGATTACTCCCCAAAGCAGCCCTTAAAGGTGCTTTTACAATTAATTTATTATTTTGTATTTATGAAAGGGATTTAAACCAAACAGTGCACGTGTTCTTGTGGGGACTCTTTGTGGCAGAGGGGCTCCTGCCTCTAACTCCTGCCTCATGCCTGTGACTTTTGCATTCCCTGCCTTTGGACCAACAGCTTATCCTGTGAAAGAGGATCAGTAGTGGCCTTTCCATCTCCCACATGTGAATTTTTCCTCCCCTCTACCTTTTTTCCTCTTGAGTGTAATTCAGTCGATGATTAAAATTAGTCTTTAATAGTTTTCCTTGGGGTGGCACAGTCACTGGCTGGTGTCCTTTTCCTTTAAATCCCAGCTTTCTAAAAAGCAGAATGATGCTGAGTAGAACCACTGCAGATACACCTGCAGTTCTCTGTGTCGATTTTGTGTGGTTTTAGTGTTTTTCTGTCTTCTCAGCCCTTGTTCTCACTGTTGTGTGAAAAGCCTTCAAGAAGCAGGGGAAACTTTTTGGCCTTTGTGGGGAATACTATTTGCAAACATGAGCTAAAGGAAAACGGCCAAGTGTCTCACTTTGCTTTCTCACCCTTCCTCCTCAATTTCCTTACAGTTATTGAGGGATAATAATTTTACATGTTATTTGCAGAAAAGGCGAATCTTTTTGAAAACAAATGCATTAAAATTGTATTTCTGCTCTATGGTGATGGTGTGCCTTTAAACACTTTGATTGAAAGAAGTTCTTTTGGGTAATGCTGAAACTTTCCTTCTGCTGCATGTCAGCAATTTTTATCCCTGGGATTTGAAATTTGGCGCTAAGGTATATTCTTTGTTGGTGATTTCTGTGATAACAAGCCCCAGTGCTGCAACACTGGTATAGCACAGATGTGCAGCTCCCTCTTTAGCATGGAAGAGCTGACGTTCATATGATATTGGCATGTGTGTTTTAATTCTTTTCCTCAGCAGTGTTTATGGGTGGTACATGAACAGGGTATGTTTAAAATGGGATATTCTCCCCTTGGAAAAAGAAAAGGGCAAGGGGCAAAAGAGAAGACCTTGATGAAAACCACTTGCTTTGGAAGAGGCCGCTCTGAGATGTGCCTGGTGTGTTCTTGGCGTCGAAACCCTTTATGCTTATTTTCAAATGGTCCTTGCTTTTCAAAGTAGTCTCTGTGCATGGGGACAGAGGAGGACAAATGCATTATCTCATGGTACATCTTGAGGGGGATCAAAATATGGAGGTGATATGATCTTGTACTGATCCAAGATGCGCAGAGTGTTTTCAAATAGTAAGTTTCTGTTTTTTAATAGGAAAATTCCAGTTAATGATGGCGATGCACCGAAAAGCAGACTGGAGTTGAGGGAAGAAAATCACCTGAATCACAGTGTGGTAAGAAGTTAAAAGCTTCATGCTGCAGATGAATCTGTGCCTGTCCTCACCACCCCAACTCCTGCCCCTGGATATTATTATGTGATCCATTTGGAGAAATGATTAAAACAGGTTTCTGTTGCAGCTCTAGCAGGCTTGGGGACATGAGTGAAGCTGGGGCTTTATTTGTTTATCTCGTTAATCTCTTGATGCTGGCTTTGTGGTGTATGTTGTTGTATGATGTCAGGTGCTTAATTTTGCTGTTACAAATAATGTCATGCAGAATACTGGCACGTAACAAAAATAGTTCATGTAAGCATTAAGTGCATCAATGTTTCAGCAAAGTTGGTGGGTTTTTTCTTTCTTTGAGTGTACATGGGGAGTAGGAAGTGGGAAAGAAATTCCGTGGCGGACCTTTCTTCATGCTGCATCCTCAGAAGTCTCACCCTGTGAAATGTGGTGGTGAGTCCTGGAGCAGAGCTGTGGCGGAGGGAGAGGTCCTGGAAGAGGAGGAGGAGGAGGAGGAGGAGGAGAGGCACTCCATCCTTCTCTTTCTGGTATCCATGCCACAGCCCACATGCACTTGCTCTGGCAGGGCTGGGGTTGAGAAGCCTGTTGTCACACAGAAGTGGTGCCACTGAGCATCGTCTCTGGACCACTTCTGGCTGCTTGGGTCTTCACACTTTTGTTTCTGGCTGTTGAGTTTTGGATATGGAGAGATTGGTGCTGATGTTGCTCCCTAGGTTCCTGTTCTCCCATTTTCAAGTGTGACCAGCCTCTGTACATTTTCAGAACAAATACCATGTTTCTGTTGTTACTGTTTATCTTCTGAAATGCTGATCTATCTGTAGCTTGAGTGGCAGTCGTGTTAGTTAGATGTGAAAGTAACATACTTCTTGTTCTGTAAAGGTGGATGCGACTACAGCACATCGCATTGACAGTCTCGCAGCTCTGAGTATGGACAGGTCTGGCCTCATGCGAGAAGGACTCAGAGTCCCCAGTATCTATTCCAGCTTGTGCGGACTTGGCTCGGAAAAATCACGGGATGCTACGAGTTCGATAACCGGCCTCGGATTTACTCCTGAACGAAATCCAGAGATACAGTTTAAGTCTAATCCTCCCGAAGCGGTAGAAAGCGCAGCTGTCTCTGGGAAAGCCCCGAACGGCTTCAGCGCTATTTACAAAACGCCACCTGGAATACAAAAAAACTCTGTCCCGACGGGGGAGACGCTGGGTTTGGACCGAGCTGCGGGTGACAGGCAGAGTCCTCTCGGTGTCAATGGTGCTAGTTACCTAAGGCTCCCCTGGGTAAACCCCTATATGGAGGGCGCAACGCCTGCCATATACCCTTTCCTTGACTCACCAAATAAGTATTCGTTGAACATGTACAAGGCATTGCTACCTCAGCAGTCCACCTACAGCTTGCCACAGCACCTGGCTTACTCACCTGTATGTACGAACGGTGAACGTTTTTTATACCTGCCTCCCTCCCATTACGTTGCTCCTCACATCCCTTCGTCGCTGGCGTCGCCCATGAGGCTCTCGACTGCTTCGGCTTCACCGGCAATCCCACCTCTGGTGCACTGTCCGGATAAGAGCTTGTCGTGGAAGATGGGTGTGAGCCCAGGCACCCCTGTCGACACGCACGCCTACCCCCACATCCAGAGCAGCAAGCAGTCCCGCGTCCCCGCTGCCAAGCCGGCCCCTGCCAACATGCCGGCAGATCCCGCGCTCCTGCTGCCGCACTCGCCCCGGCCGTCCCCCCGCCTCCCTCTGCCCGCCCAGGTGGGGGATGCCTACACGGATTTCCACAAACACTTCCCCAGGATCACCACCTCTCCCTCCTCCGCTGTTACTCTCCCAAAGCCCTACGTGAACGTTGGTGGTGAATTTCCACCCTCTCGCCTCTCCAATGGGAAGCTTCCCAAAGGCAGCGATGCTGGTGAGGCACCCCCACCATCTGCTCCCCATGCACGGAAAGCTGGCCATGACCGGAAAGACGGGAGGTCTCCCCCGCTCCTGGAAAAGCAGACCCCAACTAAAGATGTCACCGACAAACCCCTGGACTTGTCAGCGAAAGTGGTTGATGCAGAAACTGCTGGCAAGTTGGACCATGGTAAGAAAATTATGCCAACAGTGCTGGTGCATGGAAGAGCAGGAGGGGGGACGCACTTACCTGGCAGTGACATCATTCAGAAAGAAACCATTTCTCCTGGGAACAGCTGTCCCATCTACAGGCCTGAAATTATCAGCACGGCACCATCTTCCTGGATTGTTCCTGGTCCCAGCCCCAGCGAGGAGGCTGGGAAGAATGTCCAACTGAAAAACAAGGCACTGGACTGGGTTATCCCACAGCCGCGGAGCTCCTCCTGCCCCAGGATGGGTGGCACGGAGGCAGTCGTGGGCAGTGTTTCGGGGACGGTGTCAGCGGGAGGGCGGCCAGCGTCAGCATCACCAGCTCCCAACGCCAACGCAGACTGTCCCAAGGTGGCCCGGAGCTCTGCGGAGAGCACTGCCTCGGTTATCCAGCACGTCGGGCAGCCTGTCGCCGCCCCTGCGAAACAGAGCAATAAGGTGGCCAAATCCTGTGGCCAGGAAGCCAACTTCAAGGCGAGTGAGACTGCCCTGGCCTCCAGCCCCATCTTTCTGCCACCCAACGAGGCGTTTCGCTCTCCACCTCTGCCCTACCCCAGGAGTTACCTCCCGTACCCGGTGCCGGAAGGGATAGCCATCAGCCCTCTCACCCTCCATGGGAAAGGACATGTGTATCCACATCCTGTCTTGCTGCCCAACGGCAGCCTCTACCCCACCCACCTTGCTCCCAAACCTGGCCTCCCCTACAGCCTGCCAGCAGGGCGGGGGGAGTTCATGACCTACCAGAACGCACTGGAAATGGGGATGGTGCACCCCATGCTGCTGCAACATTCAGCTCTGGAGATCAGTAAGGAGGAGAAGCCAGAAAGGAGGTCACGTTCTCACGAGAGGGTCCGATATGAGGACCCGTCTCTGCGGGGCCGGTTGCCAGAGCTCCTGGAGAGTGGCGGGAAGATGCATTTTGAAATGCCCAGTGACAAGAGCATGAAATTGCACCAGAGCTCTGGCCATAATAAAAACTCGGCAAAAAGCGACAAACACCTCTTTCCGGATCTTCTCCGAGACGAGCAAGAGGCTAAAAGTGAAGCAAACGTAACAAAAGCCAGCTTTGCCACGGAAAGCAGTAATCAGACTAATGACCCTACAAAGCACAAGGTAGAGCAGGCGCCGCAGCACAGAGATTTTATTGTAATGAGAGAGGAGTTTGGAAGAAATAACGATCTTCACGAAACCTATAATTTCAAGCAGGCCCAGAGTTCATCAGTGTTCGGCTTAAGGAAAGAAGATTTGTCTGTGAGCCAGCCTAAAGAGAGAGTGGCAGTCCAGCCTTCACCCGTTTTCTTGGAAAGCACTCACGAGAGTGATGCTCCAGCTCTGGCTTTTGGCAAGGTGCAGGAGGACGCGAAGCCATTCTGCATGGGGACCGCGCCGCCCAGCATCGACACCAACCAGACCTATACCAAAGACGGAGCCGATGATGCAGAATCTGCCGATGGCAAAATACTGAAACCCAAGCCGTCTAAGTTGGCCAAGAGGATCGCAAACTCTGCCGGTTATGTAGGTGATCGATTCAAGTGCGTGACGACTGAACTGTACGCCGACTCCAGCCAGCTCAGCCGGGAGCAGCGGGCGTTGCAGGTGAGTCCGCGTGGTCCAACAACTGCCGCGCTTTTTGTCGTTATTTCTCTGTTGCGAGTCACAGTTGAGTTTTAAAGTTGAGAGAAGCAATGCAGGTGGGAGAAAAACAAAAGTATTTTTTTTCGTTAGGAGCATACTCTCCAGAAACGGTTTTAAATAGAAAAGTAAGTCTGTTAATGAGAGCGAGGCGATGTAAAGAATAGTACGTGTGGCTTTTAGGTATGTACGGGCTAATAAGCTTTTAAGGGCTTTTACTGAGATCTGATAAAAATGTTAATGCACGTTAATGAAATGTTTGTGCAGTTACGAGGGGAGTCAGACAGGCATGCATGTTACCTTGGCGCTAGCAATGGCTGTAATTTCTCAGCTGGCCTGTAGTGCCAGCTAGCAAAGCATACCCAGAAGTTGTGATTAGTATGCCAAATGTGCCATTTGATGGAGAGGAGTCGCAGTCATGTATTAGTGGGTCTCAGGCAACTTTTGCGCCAAGTGAACGCGTAGGAAAGAGTAGGAGCGGTATTGAGGTTGATACTGAGGGATGATAGACAGATATTGTGTAGGAATATTCTTAGGGTGTTTTACTTTTAATGAAGGGATGAGTTAAGCCAAATTGTTTTGCATTGTTAAGAAAAGAATTGGTTTATGCTTATAAAAATGGATGAAATTATCTAAATGATCCATTGAGTGCCCATTTTAATTACATAGATGGAAGGATTACAAGAGGACAGTATTTTATGTCTACCTGCTGCTTACTGTGAGGTCAGTTCTTCAAATTTTTATTACTAGACTCTTACATAAACCTTTGAGTTAAATTTCATTTCCAAATACACAAAGGGAAGTTTGTGGGCCATGGTCGTCTTTATTCATTGTACAGTTTTGTGTTGTTGTTTTTTTTTATTTTATTTTATTTCTTTTTGTTTTCGTCTCTTTTTACCTCCAAAATGGAATGTTTTTGTTTTATATACAATATACATTTATATATAATCTTTTATATATATATACTTATATATGAAAGAATTGTGTGGCTATTTGCTCATAAGATGCTAGAACACTGTTTTATGAGTCAGGTGTGTTAAACTCCTACCCTTAGCTATCTATCTGAAACCTTTGGTTTTGAGTCAGTTTTTCTTTGGAAATGCTTTCATGTAAGGTAAGGTAAATGAAGTAGTTTTTATTGCAAGACTTTTTTTTTCATATCAATTCTCTTTCTAGCGTGCAATGATGCGCTTCTCAGAGTTGGAGATGAAAGAGAGAGAAGGCCAAACAGCTACCAAAGACTCAGAGGTCTGCAGATTCAGCCAGGCAGACTGGGAAAACTTGAAAGGAAACAGTGAAAAGAAGCCAAAGTCTGTCGCTCTGGAAGATGCCATTGCTGACCAAAATGACAATGACAGATGTAAGCGAATTTAGATGGCTTTCTGAAGCGTGTATGTGTCTCTGTGCCGTGGCAGCTTGCAGGAAAGCAGGCAAATCTGTGTGTTCTCATGGTGTTGCTGGTTAAAGTCACTGGCCTTGGCCTCAGCAGGTGCACAGCTGCCACAGATGGTGCCTTCTGTGCTTTGTTTTGGGGTTTGCAAGTTACTGGTTACCGCTGTACCTGCGTTTCAGGAGATAGTTAACTAAGTTACTGCCGTAAAGAGATCCTCCTTTTAATTGGTGTGGTACCACATCAGCCAGTGAAAGCAGAGGTCCAAGGTTATATTTTAAATACAGAAAGGAGATGGGGGAAGAGAGGGAGGCAAGAAGGAGTTCAGCTTTCTGAAGTTGCAGCAACACTGGGAAATGCCAATACTGTAGCTTTCAGGCAAATCAAGGATGGAGGACGGAAGAGTGATGGGGAGTGGGAAAGGACATTATCTGCTAGGCTGGCTTATCCATGAAAGCTGATGGTAACAACCTCAAATGATGAGAAGCTAGTTTACCGAGGTGTTTTCTTGCTGCAGTGGCTGGGGAGGTGCATGTGGCACAGGTTCTTGCAGGCAGGCAGAGTCTGTGAAATTCCCCATGGGGCTGGCAGTTCCCTCTAGGCTGCGGAAGGGTGTCAGAGGACTATGGAAAATGCAACATCCTAAAAGTAAGATAAACTCAAGTAAATAAATAAATAAATGGTATTAGGGGATTTTTTACTGTATGCAGGAAAAATCACTTCTGTTTTGTTTGAACTCTCGGTGACCATGTGGCTTCCATCAGTTTCTATGATTTTTTTGCTTTACCTGTGTATTTAAGGAATGGATCAGTTCCTCCTGTTGCTACTTTGTTTTGAACAACTCAAAAAAAAAAATCTGTGCTGAAAGCATTTCAAAACAAGAGGAAACACACTGGAGACTGCACCATGTGTGTGTGTGTGCACTGTGTAACTCAGTGGTTAAGTGAGCTCTTCCGTAGGTGGAGATTCATGAGTAGGGCTAGTAGAAAATTCTGTTCAGGCAATTTAATAACTTTGAATTATTGTTCTGGTCTTTGGTTAATGCTTTTGGTGGAGAGCATGCTGGTCAATCGTACTTGCTCAGTTGCTCACCTAAATCGAGTTACTGTGGTGTTGCTGTCTCTGGAATAACAGCCTCAACAGAAATCAGCCTGGCAAAATAGCAAGGGAAAGTTTTCATTGTGGAACTGGAGAGGGTACCAGGGTGGGGAGGGGCAGACTGAGCCCCTGGAGAAGCTGAGTGGCCTTTCCCTTCTCCAAGCTATACCAAGGGAGCCTTGGAGAGGAAGGCACAGCTGCCTTTGTAGTCCTCATGTTAAAGCTGAGAGCTGGGCAGGCTGCTGTGCTACCTTCCCCCCTCACCACTGTCTTCCTTGCCCCTCAGAGGACTTGGGATGCCCTGGTGATGTCCTCTGTTAAATTCCACCCTGAGTGTGCTGGAAAGCTAGAAGAGCAGCAGTAGTCTTGTCTTGCTGGCTAATTCTGGCTGCAGGGCAGGATGGGTTCAGCAAAGAGGGGGATGGTGGGCTGAGGGGTTGAGGGAGGGATGCAGGGGACTAACAGAGAGAGGGAAGGCTTGCTCAGGGGCATGGATGTACTGCTTGGGACATGGGGAGGTCAGTGGGGGACTGTGGAGAGGAAGAGCATTAGAGCATCATTGTGTGCCAGAACACCGTCCCCCCATCCTTGCAAAAGGCTGATGATATGGTTTGTCTGTAAATTCATTTATTGAGGTCTCCGGTACTTGAATCTGCTGGCTAAAATGTGTTTGAGACTGTTAAATAACTGTTGGAAGCAGGGAAAGTATGTTCAGTCTTAGGTCTTAGTTCATTCCTCTCCTCTGTTAATTAGCTCTGACTTAACAGGCTATTTTGGAGTTTGGCCGAATGTCTGAACTCCTAAAAGCACAGATCTGTTCTGCTGAGGGAGCTCCTTCTCTGTATGCCTGCCTGGGAAGCAGCAAATACTTACCAGTACAGATTCAGGTCTCAGTAAAAGTTTTTTTATCGTGGCGGTTCACCTCCTGCCCCTTGGGATAGCAGCTGATAAATCAGGAAGCCGAGTTTCACACCTCTTGAATGCCTCTACTGTGGTGGCTTGTGCTCTCCGTTGGGGCTTGAGCCACCAGCAGTCTTAATGCATCTCTCACTGAGCAACCGGTGAAGGGGCGATGAGTTCTGCCTGCTCTTCCCCAGCAAGAGCCAGGGCTACTTACTTACCTCTTGCCTTCTCTTTGCTTTCAATTTCTAACCACACTGTTGGTGCCTTCGGCTTTAAAGCTCCTGAACGGGAACGAGCTGATGGTTTGCAGCCTCATCTGTTTTCCTTTCTGCCTCCTCCTGCAAGCGATCTTGCTGCTTGAAAAGTTGTTACAGCTTGTTTCATGTAGCGTTTGTCCGGCGCTATCTTAAAGTGAAACACTGTGCCTTTGCCTGTGTGAGCAGGGAATTTAGGAGTGAAACTGGTGAGCTGTTAGGTGTGACCCCCACTGTGCCAGCACTTCACCTGCCCGATGCCGGCAGGGAATTAGGAAACTGCAGCCAAAACTGTGCTTGTGGCATGGAGCCAGCTCACAGGGCTGCCCCGCTGCCGCCTCGGCACAGTCGCAGCCGTGCTTGGCTTGGAGCGCTGGAGCCGATCGGGGCCCTGGCAGCTGCTCGGCCCCTTGGCTCCTCTAAATCTACCAGTGCCACAAAGGGCTAAATAACACAGGCAGGTGATGCTTACAGAGGCATCTGATGGGATGGAAACTGCTTTTTTTTCTCTAGCTGTACTGCACATGTACAGACTTCCTTGGAAGCAAATGAAGGCTCAGTACCCGATGCCTTAAACTTTTCCTCTGACTTGGCAGTGCATGGCTTTGCTGTACTAGGAGTCTTCTTAAGCTTCATCATGCCTTCTAAAGAAAGGTGAAAGAGGTGGGCTTTTGGTTTTTTTTAGTTTTTTTTTCTGTTTTGCCTTTTTTTTTTTTTTTTTTTTTAAGGCCCAATGTAAGGGAGGTAGCCATGTTAGCTAATTAATGAGCAATTAAAGCCAAACAGTAAAGTAGAAGTGCTTCAGCTCTCTCCCATCTCCTTTAGGTTTTGCCGGGCATCTGAGACCGGGCATCTGAGAGCAGCTGTGAAGCTGCTTTGTTGCCAAGGTGACTTGTAAATGTTGCTGAGGCAATGCTGCTCTGGTGCATTTTCATAGCACAAACATGATAAATTATGGGATGCATATGTCATGAGTCATAGGATTGTTCAGAGATCAAGTGATTTAAGCTATTGGCACGGAGACACGCATCAATACGGGCATGTGATGATCGCATGTTGGTTCATAACAAAGCTCTCCTAGAATTGAAAATCATACCCGAGTGTGAAAGATTGAATAAATTCTACAAGCTGTGAATTTCTTGACTGGGCAGCATGGTTTTGCCTGTTCATTTAATTTTCTAGGAGGAAGACACTGCCTGTTTAAGCCTTATCTGGGAAAAAATTACTCCAATATGTTAGAAGCCTGATCTTAAGGCGTGAGGTCACGAGGAAGAAGTTAAAGCAGTTTCTATGTGTGAAGGTAAATGGTGTGATGTGCCAAAGCACATTACACTATTGATCTTCAGCGCTGGAGAGGTGTTGGTGTCCCTTTGCATGGTAATCCCCTGCTTTGCTTTACTCTTGCTGGGCTGTGTGTATACTGGAACAAATGAAAGCTGGAGACAGTAAACATGTCCTTTGCTCTGGTCATTTATTACCTTCCTGCCACGGGACCTAGTGCAATAAAAAGAAGAGAAGAAACAGAAAAGTCTATGCATTGAGACTGGTGGTTGCTTGTTTGTGCAGTGTGGTAGTCTTGGGCAGAATGAAACAAGTGCTGAAAGCTCCCAAACAGAGGTACTTGGAGGGAAAAATGAAATCAGCTGGGTTCCCTCTGCCCCATGGGATACTCAAAACTGAATACTGAAGATGTCTTAGGGAATTCCTTACGGTTGTGATGTCTGTGCTGAATACTGGGTTTTAGCACTTGGATAGTCATTACCATTCTTGGATGAATAAAGGGTGCCTTGCATAAGTGAGCGCAATGAGAGGTTGCTCTTGGGAAGAGGAAAGGCTGTTTTTAGCTGCCATGTTATTTGAACAAAAGAATCTCAGCTTAAACACTAAGATGTGTTTCCTTGTTTGCATTGCATGGGAGGGCTTGGTCTGGAGCAGCTGACAGCAACAGGAAGATGGAAAAATGAAAGTAAGTTTTTTTTGGGTGGTGTGTTTGTGCGTATGTGTAACCATTTCTCGTTAGATTGTAACCCATGTGCTAAGGAGGTACAGCTTCAGGCCGAAACCAGATGTTTCTAGTTTGGTGTGACGGTGAGAAATGGTTTGGGTTCTTGATGCTAGTTCTCACAGCTGGTGTGAGACTGGCAAATGCTGGAGGCTTGAGGAAGGAACACAATTTAAGAGTTTAATCTCCTTACTCATAGAGGTGTGTTGCTATGAGAACTCAGCATTTATCCTGTGTTTCTGGCTACCTCATCACTGTTTGAATAATGATGATACGAAAACTCCCAAGTGTTTTGTTGTTGTTTTCTACCTCGGGTGGAGAAAAGGATGTTGTAGATACATGGCACGGAAGGGGTTGGTGGGAACAAAAGCACGTAAATTCTCTTCATCCTTGTCGGGCATGCATGTTATACTTTTGTTGCTGTGCCTCTTGTTGACATTTATATCTTAATTTGGGGAGACATCGTGTCTGATCCGGCTTGCTTGCAAAACAGTTTGAGGACAGAGTGGAATCTGGTGGTAAAATATTAATAGAGCCTGTGCTCCGTGAGGCGGTCACTGCTGTGCCAAAGGGAAGAACCTCTGGGCACGCGACGTGTCCATGCAGGCTGCACAGAGCCTGACAACCTGTGGGTTACGCCGTGTCCTGAACAGTGGCTGACCTTTGTCCTTTGGTGTTGAAAATCTGGCTGTGGGAGAGGTGGGGAGCACCGGCGTCGGAGCAGAGAGGCAAGGACGCGTCCTGCGCGGCTTCCTGGCCGCGCTGCCGGTGTCCTCCCGTGTTGCTGCAGGATGATTACACAACCGGGATTAGTGTGCAGAGATGCCGCTTCTCTAATGGTCTTAGCTGCATCTAACGGGACGGATTTCAGAGGCACGTGTGCCGCGGGCGGTCCTTGAGAGGGATTTCTGGCTCGGCAGCCAAGGAGATGTAGCTCTGATCCCCTGAGGGGTCCCTCTCGGATGTGACCGGGGCGCAGAGGCCAAGGTGTCACAGAGCTGCTGGCAGCGACGGCCTTTTGGATGAACCTCAGTAGGTGTGTGCTGTTCTCCTCAGCACTTGAAGCCCTGGAGAAACGCTGACAGTGACAAGCTGTTAGTGAGGTCTCTCTCCTCTTTATTTTTTTAGCACAGTCTGAGCGAGCAGCGCTGGCATCCCCGTGCCAAGTTCTCTTGCAGATAGAGAAGGAATTAATCTGCAGCAGGTCGCGTTCGGTGGTGGCAGGCTGGAATTAGCTTGCTGTTTCCTGCAAGCTGTAAAGATTAAGACCATCACCCCCCCTCCCTACACCCTGCTACTTCCTCTGACCCTGCAAGAGCTTCTCTGGGAATTGGTCAGGATGTGCCTGCCTTTTCTCAGGCCAGACGGTGTTAGGAGCAGGAAAGTTATCCTGACATAGAGACTCTCAGCATGAACCATGGCATGTAGCTGCTGGTACTGCTGGAGATAAGAAGGCTCTAAACAACAGGAGCGTGGCTGAGAGTGCCCTTACCTGATCTGTTCAGGGAAACTGACCACAGGAGTATAATGTTCCCTTATGAAAGGAGGAAAATAGCAGATTGCATTAAAAATGTAAAATGAAATCTGATACAAGCATTTATTTCTAAAGTGATACTTAAAACGTGGCTGGTCCAGCTTCTTTTATGCTGTGTGAAACAGGACTGCTGGTGCTGTTGGTGTGGTTATAGGGTAAAGATGTGGGGTAGCATCTTCACGCCAGATGTGCAAACATAGGGTGTTGCCAGGTTCATCCTGGTTTGGGGCGACATAGCATTTTAGAGGCATAGTCATAGTAAGCTGAGATACCTGTTTTCTGGAACATGTCAGCACTGTTGACTGGAAGAAGTGTGACGAAGTGTGTTTTAAAATCTTGAAGGGAGCATGTGTTGGCCAGACAGCCTCTTGGAGAGGAGCATCACCAAATAGCAGAACAGCCCGAGCGTCCTGCTCGCCTGCAAAAAGTCAACTTGTGTTTTGATTTTTCTTGGCCAATATCTTCTGTTGTTTTATAAGCAGCCCTGCAGGCAGCTTCCCAAGCAGAATAAAAATGATGTGGGGTATCTTCTGGTGCCTGCAAACATCTCCAGAGACCTTGGTGCTATTTGGAGCCATTTCCAAATTGCAGTGAAGAGAAATTTCATCCGAGGAGTTTTTTCCCCCCTCCCCCCTCAGCCTTCCATTGCTGACAACAGGTATTTCAAGGACAGTCACGAAATCAGAAGGTGTTGTCAGAGCTGTAGGAGGGTGCTCTCAAGATAAGGTGGGATAGAGTTGGGCTGCATCCAGAGGCTGCCAGTGCCTGGATGCTGCTGTGGTGGGGCTGCAGGGAAGCAGTGTTTGCCCTGGTGAAGGGGAAGAGCAGAAGTTGAAGGCCAGGCTGAGGGGAAGGAGACTGAGTAAGGTCAGGGAGGATTGAGGGAGGGAAGGACAACAGAGCTGTCAGGAGTCCAGGTAGGAAACCAGCAGATGTGTTTGCAGGAAGGCAAATGGGAGATGGAGGAAGGGCAAGAAGGGGGAATAGGAAAAGGGACAGTGAACTGTGGAGGAGTAGGATGGAGCATAGTTTACCAAACAGCATCAGTGATGCAGAAAGAGTATTGGTCAACCAGGAGAGGAGGGCTGAAATGCATGGGAAAACCAGCTTGTTTGTGAGAACTGTAAATAGGAAGCTGATTATCTGTGTTGCAGTCTGTACTGCATGTCTGCCTAACCATGCCTCGGCTAGTTTGGTTAAACCCAAGAAAAAACACCTTTTCAAGTTCAAGATGATGATAAAGTATAATTTTAAGTCAAGCATCCATTTAAAATTGCTTAAACTGTCTCTGAATTTGGGTAAACAATAGTGGAGAGAAGCTGAAGTTCAGGCAGGCAAGGCAACATGGGTGTTTTTGTGGCTAATTTGTCAGACTAGTTTCTAGTAAGCTTTTCAGAGCTCACCCGCTTGCTGTTGCTGGAAATATTCCCTGAAAAAAGTGAGATCTATTTTAAAAGGAGGTGACAAAGATAATATGAGGTACAGTGACTGGCTGGTTACTTGGGGTGAGGAAGCCTTTTTATAACCTTGGATTCAAGTAGTGCTTTTTGCAAAATATCACAGCTATTCTTAGTGGTATTGCTGTGTCTGTGTCTGTGTGTGTTCCGTATCCAATTTATATCTCCAGAAGAAGGGACGAATGCTTTTAAGTCAGACTCTGCAATTCAATGGGAGAAGTTAGCAAAAGATAAGGATTATCATCAGAAGATATTTTTGAAAACAAAGTTGCAAAGTGGGGCTTGGATTGTTACTTGCCACGGTTTTGGGGGGTGAGGATGATTTCTGAAAAGAATCTGTGTTTTCAGTATCTAAAGATGTTTCTTTATTTAAAAAAGTATATTGTGATGTTTCTATGGATACAAATATTGTGAAAATTGTGCTTCTTAAATTAGTGTAAAAACAACACAAAGTAGTGTGCTTTTGAGGATTTTGTGCTTAACTGTTGAGAAAACTGCTACCATAGGATGACCAGAGGAGACTTGTTCCAAAGTACAGTTTTGTGTTTATTTGCATGTCTCATGAGCCATCAGTCATGGCGGAGATGACACTGAAGAGATAAGAGAGCAAAGCTTTCTCACAATGAAATGTGTTGTATTTATTAGGTCTTGTAGAGTTTGTTTCTTTTTTTTTTTATTATTTTTAGGTAACTTTACTAGTACAGAAAACACCCGGGGTCATTTTCTTGAAACTCCAGAGGAAAAAGATCTCTCAAGTGAGAAATGTTATTTAGAGAGACATTCTGTATATGAAAAAGCGGAAGACCAGCCAACAGAAGATATTGGCCAACATTCATGTCCACGTCTGGACAGGAAGCGTAAACACTCTGGTGAGAGAGTGCAAAATGATGGCAGCCAAAATGAAAGCTTTGTGGATGAACAGCAGGATGAAGTTATATCAAAAGCAAAAAAGAAGAAGAACTCCAAAGGTAAGACAGCATTTTGCTTTGGTCTCTCTTCAAGGAATGTCTTGTGAAAGGAATGTCCCTTTGGCTTAATGTGTTTCCATTTTTGAACTTGCTAGTTACTAATGTGAGCACTGTCATTTCACTTTAAATTATATATATGTATATATATGTATGTATATATATGTGTATATATATATGTATATATAAAAAGCTTGGTATATAAGGATAAAGCACTAGTCATTGGACACTGTAGCCACAGCAGTGCAAGTTACTGTAGTGCATGTAACCCTTAATGAGCGAACCTTTAAAATGCATAGTGTGGTGGTAAAGCTGAGACTATATGCCCCGAAAGTGAAATGTAGCTTTTGTTTTAAGTTGAGGGGGCTTTTTGATTAATTTTTAGTTATTTTTCCATTAGATGACTGGCCTGAGAGGGAAATGACAAACAATTCCTCTAACCACTTAGAAGAGCCCAATTGTAATGAGGTGACCAACCTGAAGGTGTGCATTGAATTAACAGGGCTCCATCCCAAAAAGCAGCGTCACCTGCAGCATCTTAGGGAACTATGGGAGCAGCAGGTGTCACCAGAGAGATCCCCGTCCGGCAAGTTGGGCCGGCAAAGCAGGAAAGATTTAGCTGAGGCTGTTCAGCCAGAGGCCACTGCAAAGGTCAAAGACTTCACAGAAGAAAGGCACACCAAGAAAAGGTCAGAGGCCAAAAGCAATAGAAGTTGGTCTGAAGAGTCCCTCAAAACAAGTGACAATGAACAAGGTATGCAGAGACTACTAGGGAAACCAGCTGGCTTTAGCCTTTACAGTGACGCATGCTGCCACCGATGTTAAGGAATTGTTGAGAGCTTTTTTTGTTTCTTTTCTTTTTAAGTTTTATATATATATTTCTGTAGCTGTCCATTTGTTTAAGGACTGACACCTCCTCTTTAAGAATTGCGCTGTAGCTGATATTTGTCAGACAAGAAAATGTGTTTGTGTGTGTAACTATGTGTTTGTGTGTGTGTGTGTTTTGGTTTTAAACACTTTAATAGATGATGCAAAGATGAAGTTTATGTTTCTAGAGGAGAGCTGGGGGGGGCATAAAATGCAGGCATGCTTCTGGGTGAGGGAGGGAGGGAGCAAACAGGCTGCTAGTTCATGTAAGGATGTTTAACCACACGTAGGATTTGAGGGGCTGTGAGCCTCTGAAAAAGCGTCAGCACAGATAGCAGTTCTTGATCTTGTGGAACCCAACACCTCCAGCACCCTCGACACTGCTGGGTTTCCCTGCATTTCCCAGGCCATATGCTCAGGAGCAGAGCTCATCCTCCTCCCAACGAGGATGCTTTGCTGGTTCATCCTGAGCATGTTCTGTAAACCCCTGTCACCCCACTTCCTGGCTCCTTGGCAGAGATCTTCCCAGCAGCTCTCTCCTAAGGGGTTGCTTCCTCAAAGCACATCAGCTTTCCTTGATTTGTTTCTGGCTGCTTCTTTCCCCCTAACTCCACTTTTTCCTTTTCCCCATCCTTTCTCCCATTTCTGCCAGTTCCCTGTCCCGGGGGAGTGGAAACCATGGAGACGATCTGTCAAATTTTCATTGGGATGGACAGGTCACTCTCCTGTCTCTACTCTCCTCAGCTCCTAAGCAACTTTTCTGCTCTGATGCTTTTCTCCTTCCCTGCTACATTTTGCCGCTTAGTTGGAGAACTGGTGGGGAACAGCATCAGGCAGACCACATGGCAAATCCCCTCATGCATCCCCTGTACCTGATTGTGAATCCCTGTCTCTTCTGGGCACAGCAGAAAGCCTTTGTCTCCTCTTTTGACTTGTCAGGTAAAAGGTTGCAAATACTCTTCTTTCCTTCCTCCTCTTGCCTCTTAAGTCTTCTACTTGTTTTTGAGGGAAGGCTGTTTCTGGGAGGGGGAGCTCTGAATTGGATGTTTGGGCTCCCTCCTCCTTGACAAACCTGAGACCTTCATCAAACTTGGAAGACAGTCACACTCCAGTTGACCTAACCTGTAGTTTAGCTGAGATCCCCTTAAAAGAGAGAAGCATGAAGAGAGTGGATCCTCTTATCCCATATCATGGAAAGGACTGAGTCCAGATGATCCTGTGCCAGTGAGGGTTTTCCTGGGTAGCGTCTCCAAAACAGGCAAAAGTATCAGCTTGTCTTCGGCCCTAAGGCTCCTCATATGTCCTTCCTCTTGGTAGGATTATCTGAGGGCAGAAAACCTCAAACTTTGATGCTTATTGATGGGGAAGGTTCTCCAAAAGGATTTGCGGAGCGGGAGATCAAAACTTGGTTTAAAAGAAGCTTTGACTCTTACTTCCTTGCTTTATGTGCTGCCTTGGCGAGCATGGTATCGGCTCACACACCCCTGCCCATCACCTACCCCTCTTTGTACTTTCAGAGAGAGATACCTTGTAGAGATTAAACGAGGGTCACTAACAAGAAGCTGCATTGTGTAAGGACGCTCTCACTTTCCCCTGCGATGCCTCCCATGGCAGTGACAGGCTTTCTCTAGCGCATGACCTAAGGGAAGAAAAAGAGGTGACTCCCGATTTATGCACCGTTTCCAATGGTTCAGTCACCCTATGGCTATGAAAAACCTCTTGGTTTTGGAAACTGCTGTAAAATCGTAAACTTTACTAAATTACACCTTCCTATTCATCGTACAGGGGCACTGGAGATTGTTCAGATCATTTTGCTGATGCTCCAGCAGCTCTGTTGAAGAGTAAATCTTTGAATCTCCTTGTTTTTAGTTCACGAGGATGAGGACATTTTTCTCTGTTGTATGACAGCATCCTCTGTGTGATAGTTGCATTGAGATAGAGACTTCCAGCTTGTCTGTCTTGCCTGGGACCAGTCCTCAAACTTTTCTTAAACAAGCAGATACTGTCAATGTGAGGATACACACTGTCGTTTGTAGCTTTCTTTTTTTAATCTGGAGCTGGGAACAGCTGTTTCCTGTGCCCAAGCACTGGTAGTCTCTGCCTGTGGGAAGCTGGTTGTATCCCAAGCAGCGAGCTGTAGCACGACATTGAGGTCTGCCTCTATGCCTGTGAAACCTTAGTCTAACAGCAGGATGATTTGCTGCCTGTGCCTGCAAATCTCTTGGAACACAGAGGGTTCTGACTTCTGTGCTTGTTGCGCCAGTCGTGTTGAGCCTGGGATTTTAGTGTGGGAGGAGTCACGTGTTGCATTGTAAGCTGCCACCGTGCTGTCACCCCTTTGTTCCCTGGTCAGTGCCAGAACCATGAGAGCTGGCATGTGACTTGCCCAAAATAATTTCAGGGGAGGATGGATTGAGAGCAGCCCTGCGGAGAAGGACTTGGGGATGTTTGGGGAGGAGAAGCTCAAAATGACCTGGTAATGTGCACAGGCAGCCCAGAAAGCCAAATGTGTCCTGGGCTGCATCCAAAGCAGTGTGAGCAGCAGGTCGGGGGGGGGGAATTCCGCCCCTCTACTTTGCTCTCATGAGACCCCACTTGGAGTGCTGTATCCAGCTCCTGGGCCCCCAGAATAGGAAGGACGTGGACCTGTTGGAGCAAGTTCAGAGGAGGCTGCAAAGATAGTCAGAGTGCTGGATCACCTCTTCAATGAGGACAGGCTGTGAGAGGTCAGGGGTTATTCAGCCTGGAGAAGACACTGGGGAGACCTTCTAGCACCTTCTAGTACCTAAAGGGGACTTACAGGAAAGCTGGTGAGGGACTTTTAACAAGGGCATGTAGTGATAGGACAAGGGGGTAATGGATTTAAGCTGACAGAGGACAGGCTTAGATTAGGTTTTAGGGAGAAATTCTTGACTGTGAGGGTGGTGAGACACTGGAACGTGTTGCCGGGAGAAGTTGTGGATGTCTCGTGTCTGAAGTGTTCAGGGCCAGGTTGGATGGGGCTGTGAGCAGGCTGACCTAGTGGAAACTGTCCTTGCCCATGACAGGAAGATTGGAACTAGTGACCTTTAAAGTGTCTTCCAATCCAATTCATTTTATAATTCTGTGATCCTGCTTGCAAAGTGACGTTGCTGCACAGAGTCTCCAGGACGTGGCAGGTCTGTGAGCGTGGGGATGCCTGCAACCTCAGGGCATCATGCTGCTTCCCCAGACCCATGACCAAGCTAAAAGCCACAGTCTCTGCTGGGGTCCCAGCTGAGCTATAACCTCATGCTGCTGGGGGTGCAGTAGCCAGCTCTTCGGATGGTCCCCCAGGGAGCTGCAACCGCTCACTCGGTGCGAGGAGAAAACCCAAGCTGCGTGGAACCAAAAGCCCTGAGGAGAGGAACCAGGAGGATCTTGCCTACCAGGAAGCCTCTGCCATCCCCTCAGAGCTGCCTCGGGTTACAGGCAGTGTGGCAGCCACTGGCTTGGCAGGCAGGAGGAGGCAGCTGCTGGGATGGGAGCTGAACAAGCGAGCATTCAGGTGACACAGCAGCAGCTGCTTTTCCATGTGGACCTCTCTGAATCCGGCTGCTGTGGGAAGGGACACAGGTCCTGCTCTAAGTCAGACTTGCCACAACATACATTAGTCAGAGGTCTGGGTTTTTGGGGGTTTTTGCTTTGGCTTTTTTTTTTTCCCATGGATATTTGGGGACATTCCTGCTCACCCTTGTTTTTCTTCTCCCTTCACGTGGTCAGAACAATGGGGTGAGATTCCAGGTTAAATCACTTACCTCTTTTCTACCGGTGTTGTCTTGCATTTCCCAGGCTGATGCTTGGCTTGTTCTGTGTGGTGCTGGCCTCTTGCAATGTTATTGATCCTGAAGCTCCTGGGCATAGTGTAGCTACTCTCCATCTCTTAACTCTGGTGCACATTTAGCCTGGTGCCTGCTGTCACCATCCCAGTGGAGGGTCAGAGTGGAGCACAGTTTACATGGAGCTTGCAGGTGGGAATACACATTTTCTTCTGGTTATTAGACTTCTGCTTTCAATGCCTTGGTGTCTCTGCATGGGAAAGCCTGCAGTTCTTTGAAATAGGCTTCTCTTCCGGTGTTTTTCTTCTCCATCCTTTCAGTATTTCTGTCCTTCTCCAGACCTGGGAGTTTTTCATTCTCTTCTAGTTTTTCTGTGTGCAACAGTTTGTTCTGTTTGCACTCACCAGAGCTCATCACTGCTGCTTGCCAGCTTTTCTTTTTTAATTTTTTTTTCAGTAAGTGATTAAGTAGGTAATGATGGTACTTCTGTATTGGAATTGGGCTTTTTATGTACTCCTTCAGTTAGGTTGGTTGGGATTAAACAGGAGAATTAAACACTCCTTACTTCATGCTGTCTACTGAGTTGGAAAGACAGCCTTGCATCCATAGGCTCAGCCTACGACTGGGCGCCTTCCTTCAGGATTGCAAAGCCTGAAAAATTTACAGGATTTTTGCTGAACAATCTGCACATCCTGTGTCCCATAAATTCCCTGACATCTGCTTGGCAAGCCACAGTATGCGTCTTTCTCTAGAAAGTGTCTCGAAAGAACTGAGGGATTTCTGTTTTCATCTCTAATCTAGAAAGCCTTCTGTGAGTTGCTTTCACAGATCTATTTAAAGGAAGACAAAAGTGTGAAACTGCCCACCAAGAGGATTCTAGATTTTATTTTCTTTTTTACCAACTGGCTCTGGATCTCTTTAAATAAAGGTGTCTCTTCTGTGAGCACCTGCTTATTTGCTCCTGCCATCTCTTCTGTTCTGAAAGTAGCATCACTTCAGAGACTTTGGAGCAAAGGAACCTCTTTCAAGTGCTCAAGGTTTTTTCTGCACCTTCCCTCAGTGGTGTGGCATTGTTTGGCCGAAGTGTCCATTCCTTTCCAGCAACCTTTAATTTTTCTGCAGAGGAGTTGGTTCTGAGGTCACCTCAGTTCTCTTCCCAAGGGAAATTCAGACTATAAAAAGTCAACTTTACTGTCCTTGTTTTGTTGTAAACCTGCTTGCACTCTGAAAAAAACCCAAAACTTAACCATGCTTTTTGCATGTGGCCCAGATTGTGAGATCTAGCTTGTTGGAGCTATGACCCCAGGAGAAAACCCAGCCCTCCCAATATCCTGCCACGGGCAGCAGAGCACTGGCCTCACTGCCCCGATGTCCCAGAAAGAGTCAGTTCTGGATGGAGTTCTTGGGAAAACACATGCAATTGCTTTTCCTGCAAAATCCCTGCGCTTTCTGATAGAGCTTGCACAGAGCTTCTGTAGGGATGGCTCCTTGAGTAATCTTTCTTCTCTTGGCTTGTTTTTGAAGTCAAAATGCTGCTGAGGAGATGTTCCCTGTCTTATGGCTATCTTTGGGCTAAGCTCAACGTTTCCTCTGCTGTCCCATTCATACCTGATCCACGCTCCCACCTCTCTTCCTTTCCCCTCTTCCCTTGCCACCCTTGTATCTGCCCTTGCACCCCACCGAGTCCAGGGCAGACAAGCCCAGCTGGGCCCAGGCTGCCGGAGGAGTTGGTTCCCCTTCAGATAAAGCAGTTCCCAGGTAAGGAGGCGAGTTTTTCTCCAGCGGCGTTCCGCTCTGCCCGTGGTGGCCGGGCCGCGGCACTGCCGAGCTGGCATGGCACTGCCACCACCCGGCCCCGGCGCTGCCCCGGCACCTGGCGCGGGGCACTCCATTCAGGGGTTTTTATTAGGGCCTGATAAACTGTTAACGTAACGTCGACTGGTGAGACGCTATTTACAGTTGGGATGTGGAATGCTTAAAATATTAATGATTTGAAAATGTAATTGTAGATCTCTTAAGCAGTCGAGGAGCTTGTGTTAAGTGCTAGCAATGCATTTTCCTTTTAACGCACCATGCGATGTGTAATGCCTTTCCTTCCCATTTAGGCTTGCCCGTATTCCCGGTGTCTCCGCACATGAAGAGCCTTTCATCCACCAATGCAAACAGCAAAAGGCAGGCTCAGCCAAGCTGTACTCCAGCCTCGAGGTTGGCTGCCAAACAGCAGAAAATTAAAGAAAGCCGGAAGACAGATGGGCTGTACACAGACGAAGAGGAGGATTTCCAACATGCATCTCTGCTGCAGAAATACAGCGAGTGTGAGAAGCCATCAGGGAAACGTCAGTGTAAAACAAAACACTTGGCACTGCAGGAGAGGAGAAGGAGGTCATCTCTGACAGGGGATGACACCACAGATATTGAAAATGCTGAAGATAAGGTATCTTTATTTAGACTTAATTGTCCGCTGGCCTCTGAAAAGGCAGAGCCAGCCTGCTTGAAACTAATGCGCTGTCGTGCATGCAGGGTAGCAGGAATTGCATTCAGATTCGTCTGTGGATGCTTTGCACATTTTGTATTTGTTTTTCTTAAGCTGAGCTAAAGGCACTATTGCAGGGGGTGAGGCATCTTGTGTTAAAAAGCTCTAGCGGGTCTTTCTTAAAAAATTAAATATGAGTGGAAAAGTGTAATTCTTTGCTGACAAAATATAGTCCCACTGCTTTACTGTAAAAACAAGGATAAAAAAAGAAAGCCAACACTGTAATGGTTTTGACAGGTAACGGTAACGAGGAAAGTCAGGAAGCGACCGGAGCCTACTTCAGACTGCGACTCCTCGCCAGCCAAGCCGTACGAGCAGAAGCCGTATGATCGCCTGCAGCAGACTCCCTCATTACTACCCGTCTCACAGCCCTCGCAGCTGCCGATTGCCAGCCCCCCTCAGGAGACCACCCCGAGCCGGCCGATGCCGCCCGAAGCGCGGAGGCTCATTGTCAACAAGAACGCAGGGGAGACGCTGCTGCAGCGGGCGGCGCGCCTGGGGTACGAGGTAAGGCTCCCTGGGCGCCCCGCGGGATGGCGATGGTTTGGGTTTTTTTATTTCGAAAGTTAAAATCCTCTTTCCAGTTTTATCGGTGGAAATTCTGCGAAGCAGCAGCTTTCAGTGTGCTGAAAATTTTCTGTTGAATTTGCTACCCCCCCTTCCTCTGCTGAGTTCCCTTCCCTGGCATGTGGGGTTCAGAGGCAGGTTGCTGCGGGAGTGAGTCCCCACTGCAGTTGGGTCAGCTGGCAGGGACACAGGGTGAGCAACATCCTGTGGGAGTGAGCAAATGGTAAAGTTTTATTGGTAACCCTCACTTCCCTTTAAATATAAACCATCTGCAAACAGAACGAATGCCTTTTTTTTTTCTTTTTTTTTTTTCAAGTAATTTTTATGGTGATCTTTAATGAACTGTATGTTTTCTGCTTTTGTTGTTAGTGAAGAGCGTGTAGTTTAGGAGAAGGGTTTTATTTTATATTCTTTTCTCCAAGGAGTATCTGGTATGTGACACAGGATGTAGCACTTGGAGTGTCCTCTTGCATGATCAGACGCATCATAGGAGCACTCTGCCTGCTTTATACTTGGAGTCTGGAGCTGCTTGGCGTAGCTGGAACAATGTTGTTTAATGAAACGGGCCCCCTGTTGCTACAAAAATCAGAAACCGATGAATCCTTCAGCTCTGCCGTTTTAAAAGCGCGCTTTTATTGGGGAAATATGGGCATGAGCGCTGTTGTTGCTCGATGTCACGTCTTGCACAGAGGTGTTTCATTGCACGGAACAACTGCTGCTTTCGGCAGAGCTGCAGGGTTTGCCTTGGTGGTAAGAGGGCTGCCTGGACCTCAGAGCTGGGCTTGAACCCCACATGGGAAGGTGGCATCCGCCCAGGTCCAGGTGGGGCTTTCCCAGCCTTGGGAATTTGTTGAAACCTTGAAATGCCCTTTGTATAGCTGGAGACCTTTGTGTGGAGAGAGGCCTTGTCCAGCTCTGGAAGGCAGGGTTTGTTGGAAAGGTTTTGTTTACCCTAGACAAAGGCTTCTTCTAACCCAGGGCACTTCAGCTCTAGCTGGGAGGAGAAACCGTTGTTACAACATTGCTGTGGTATTCTCCGTAATTTAAATGGTTTAATTTTCTGTGGATCCAAAATCAAAATATGTTGTAGGATGTGCTCCAAGCTATCGCTGTGTATTTTCTTCCTGTGCGGGGTCTGTCAGGGTGAATATACTTGGACACTTCACTTTCTGTGCCCAGCACACTCCACTGGGCACAGCTTAATGGGAGCAGCTCTGAAACTTAGTGTTGGGGTGATGTCCTGCTCGAGCAGGGGCCCAGGGCTCTCCATTCCTTTGATAGCAGGAGCTCTCAGCAGCATTGTCTGGTTGCAGAAAGCTGGGGATGCCCAGGCTTGCCAAGGTGGGGGGTAACCTTGTGTGCCACCCATGCCTTCCCGTGATTAGCTGATGGGGGATTTTGATTTTCTGACTTGAATTCACCCAAAAGTTCAAGTGAACACCCATGTTTTTAATAGGCTTAAATATTCAGATCATTTGATTTGGTTGCTCAGCTGGTGCTGGCAGCAGTCGGTTTCTGTTGTTGGGGGAGAGAGGAGCAGAAGAGCTGAGTGGGGGCAGGGAAAAAGGCTGGTCTGTGCACCTGATATCTGGGATCTGACATTGTCTGTGTCTTTCAAGGCTCAGAGTGGTGGGTGGCTGTACCATCCTGTTGGGGCTTCATTTGGCCTGTGGTGAGCTGTGATGGTTTTCAGGCCAAAGAGGCTGGTCAGGGCAATGAGGCTGGTGAAAGGTCTGGAGCACAAGTCCAATGAGGAGCAGCTGAGGGAGTTGTTTAGCCTGGAGAAGAGGAGGTTCAGGGAGACCTTATTGCTCACTACAACTACCTGAAAGAAGGTTGTAGCCAGCTGGGGGTTGATCTCTTCTCCCAGGCAACCAACAACAGGGCAAGAGGACACAGTCTTAAGTTGCCTCCCCTTAAGGGGAGGTTTAGGTTGGTCATTAGGAAGAAGTTCTTCACAGAAAGAGTGATTGGAAAGGGCTGCCCAAGGAGGTAGTGGAGTCACCATCCCTGGAGCTGTTTAAGGAAAGACTGGATGTGACACTTAGTGCCATGGTCTAGTTGACAAGGTGGTGTTAGATCAAAGGTTGGACTCGATGATCTCAGAGGTCTTTTCCAGCCTAGCTGATTCTGTTATCAGTTGTGGAAACTCTGTAGGTGAGGAGTTTCTCTTGCTAGTGATGAGACTATACAGCAGGCAGAAAAACTGAATTTCCTCTGTCTCCAGAAAACATGAGAATGGTCAAAAAGTTACAAATTCCTTTATTAAAAATAAAAAGGAGAAATCTGGATGAGTCAAGGTAACATGCTGGTCTGTGAGCTGTGGCAACTGCGCATGTCTATTTTCTGCCACCCTGGTTAGCGGGGCAGCAACCTTTGGTGGGCACATGAGGGCTTCCCATAGCTGCTGCAAAGGCAGCGGGCAGCCCCGTGGCCACGTGCCAGCTCAGTGGCAGGGGAGGCAGACGAGTTTGCATTGTCAGGGCCACAGCTCGGGAAGGGGCGCCGGTTGCTGATTCAGGACTCAGAGCTGCAAGTGGCTGGCACTGCATGGCACCATGGAGCCCTGGCAGTGGCAGGAATGCTGTATTGCCCTGAGACCGGATGAGCTCGTGCCTGCCCTTGGCAGCCTGCCCGCCTGCCTTTGCAGCAAGGGATGCCCTGAGGCCGTGCAGGGTTCCCACTCCAAACCCAGAGGCGGTGCTGGCACCTTCAGCAGGCAAAGGTGCTGGCAAGCTGTAAATGCCACTCCCAGACCCATGGGGAGCCCAAATGCTGCCAGGTCATGTGCCTCTGCCCTGCTCTCAGTCCCACAGCACAGATGTGCCCCAGATCATTGCGGGGAGCACGACACAAGCGGTTACAGTTTTGCGTGCAAAAGCTGACGCGAGAGTGAAAAATGTCGAAGGACAGATGCAGCTTGTGTCTGGTCAGATAAACTACAGGGCTGCAACCAACAAGGCTACTTAAAGACAGTGCAGCAAATGGTCTTCGGCTCTGGAAATCCCTGCTGAAGCTTTGCCTTTTCTTCACTAGGCTTCTGCTCCAGGCCTTGCTTTGGCAGGGTGTTAGCAACCCATCCCAGTGTGTGGGCACTCTCCAGTCCATTCTGTTTCCCCGGTTTGAAACAAATGACTTGAGATAATGGTAGTCTTAAAACTGTAATTTACTTTTTGTGAAGAGGGAATTACAGGGAGAGTAGAGTCTTTTGGGGGAAAAATTACAAAAAGGCTTGCATAATGAATTTGATGTGAGAGGAAACACTGGCTGTCTTTGTGCCGCTTTTTGGTATGTGTCTGGTTGTGGTGGTGTTGGCTGGGGTAGAGTTAATTTTCTTCACAGTGGCTGGTATGGGGCTGTGTTTTGGGTTTCTGATGAACCCAGTGATGATAATGTAGAGATGATTTTGTTATTGCTGAGCAGTGCTTACACAGAGCCAAGGCCTTTTCTGCTTTTTGTACTGCCACGCTGGTGTGAGGAGGCTGGGGTGCGTGGGAAACTGGGAGGAGACGCAGTTGGGACAGCTGACCCCAGCTGACCGAAGGGATAGTCCATACCATATGACATCATGCTCGGTATATAAAGTGGGAGGAAGGAAGGAGGCGGGGAACGTTTTGGGGTCATGGCATTTGTCTTCCCAAGTCACGGTTACGCGTGATGGGGCCCTGCTCTCCTGGAGATGGCTGAACCTGCCCATGGGAAGCAGTGAATTAATTCCTTGTTTTGCTTTGCTCGCGTGCACGGCTTTTGCTTTCCCTCTTAGACTGTCTTTATCTCAACCCTTGAGTTTTCCAACTTTTACCCTTCTGGTTCTCTCCCTGATCCCACCGGTGGGGGAGCGAGTGAACAGCTGCTTGATGCTTGGCTAGTGACTGGGGTTAAACCATGACAGTGGACTCTCAAAGTTCTCTGGTCAGTTTGGTATTAAATCCTTCCTGCAAAGGCAGTGAAATTAGAGGAATGTGTGGTGTATGATAAGGGGGTGGGGGAGAGAGGATATTTGTTTCCAGGGGGTTTAAACACACATGAAGGTAGGGCTTATCTGGGCATGGGGAGAGGGTTTGCCCTGGGAACATGCCTCATATTCCAGGATCTGGCCCTGAATCTCCCGTGTCACTGCCACAGGAGCTCCTGAGCATCATCCTGCCCTTGCAGTGCTCCCCTAGGGCTCCTGCACCCTGCACGGAAATGGGCATCACTCCTGGGGTTTGGTGTGGTGCTGTGGGGAAGTACTAAGGCTCAGCATAGAACACCTCACCCAAGGGCAGTGTTTTGAGGTCGGATGGAGGGGAGTAGTGCATCTTGGTGGCAACAGACGTGCCTGGGGCATGGGGGATGTGCAGAGGGATGCTGATCTCTTCCCTTGGAAAAGGAGTGGGACTTGCTGCAGAGTACAGGTTGGGTGGGAGACTGATGCAAAGGGCACATCTTTTGATGGAGTATGCATATTTGCATATCTTAACGCTGCTGTTTGCAATTTGGCTAACAACCTGCAGGCAGTGGCAGCGGCTGTGGCACATACCTTGGCTGGTGAGGTGCTAGTTTGACTCTTTGGATTAACTGCTAGTGATTTTCAGATTGCTGATTTAAATAGAGCACCTGAGCAGACATTTAAATTGCCCTGTGGCATTCTCATAGCCTTTCCTGAACGTTAGTGAGAAATGCTTGTGAAACCAAAAGTGTGTTTGTGGCACCACATGTTCCTGTATTCGGCAACGATGGCTAATTTTTTTGTAAATTGAATAAATCATGTTAAAAAAAGTTAATGAGGCATTTAATTAATTAACAATGTAGAGTTTTATGGTCTTTATAGTTACATTTTGTGGTTAATGACATTCTTCTTATAGCCTCTTAACACAGAATTGCCCGACAAAATTAGCCTTTTTGTCCAGTAGTAGGTATTCCACCCTAGGACAGCCTTTGCTTTTTACAAAAATAGATGAAAGGTCTTTTATTTTGAGTTGCAGAATCTATTTTAAATGATAACTGCGTGCTAAAAGCAGAGCTGAATACGGCAGCTGCTTCTGCTACCTATATCCATCTGCTAATTTGCCTGGCAGAGTGGTCTGGTTTTGAAGGAAAATTCATACCTCCAGAGTATAATTTTGCACAGCCCTTTCTTCTGGGCTTGAGCATGTGCAGGGTAAAAAACATCCGTTCTGGACCAATTTTTGGCCTTTGGGCTGGTTGCAGGAACATAAAAAACCCCTGTTCTCTCTGGTAAGAGGGGGGACTGTGGGGGTCCCAGGTTAAACCGGTGGGTGAATCAGGTGTAGGTGGGTGCATCACTGGTGGCAGGTGCAGGGGATGCTCTGGTGCCTGGGACAGGCAGCTCATTAGCTCCTGGCTTTAGCCTGGTTAGTGAGGGCCTGCTAAAAGAGCAGCTTCATGCTGTATCCTGGATACCGGCTCTCGAGTCAGGTATACCCAGAGCACAGATTATTGTGGGCTTTCCGGTAGATTCTGAAACGGGAAGAATAAATGCATCGCCCCCGATGTTGTTTTCTTCTCTTGTTTTGGCAAAGCAAATACTCACCCCCTCCATGTACCTGGCTTAGCAAGGGTGTCACTCAGCCTTGGAGAGGAGCAAATGCAAAATTAATGGTTTACCACTAATCTGGGAATGTGTGGGCTATTTTATACATTGAGCATCTCTTAGAAACGTGTTTTGTTTTGCTTTCTTTTGCATCTGACACAAGTCGAGGAAGATTTGCGCCATCCTGAATTTTTAGTTGAGTGATGGAGCAGTCATTGTTTCAAGGCTGCAGGACAGCGAAGAGCTGAGTCTGGCCTAGGCTCTCGAGCGTGGTATATTTGACTGCAAGATGAATCGTGTTAAATTCACATGGCTTCCTGCGGCGCAGGGCTCGTTACTGGAACCTGGCGCCTGGCTTTAGTTCTGCATGCAGAAACCGGGGTGGATGAAAACGGGATTTCCCCGATCTTGATAGAGCCGGGCTGGTTTTTGTTTGCCGATGGCAAACCATCCTTTGTGTGTCTTAAATGTGTTTTTGTTTCGGGTCACGCACTTTTTCTTTTTAAAATCGAACCAACTGTGTCGGCTGTGCTGCTGTTGCGCTTGCAGAATTTTCTGCTGAAAAATGTAGATGTAAGAGTAAAAACCTTCCAGCTAGCTTTACGTGTGGAAGTTTTGAGAAGTGGAAGGTTATGGGTTTTATCTGCAAAGTTTGCACATTCCACCTCTGTGATGATTCCTGAGGTTGTGTGTTTCGGGAAGGTCCCTGTGGGGTGCAGAGCTCTCGGTGTCGCTTTGCCCAAACTAGTCTGCTCAGGGTAGTCATGGTCTCTGCTGTGTTTCCTGAATAAATAGGACTTTCAAGAGCTCTCCCTTTTATTTTCCCTTTGACTGACCCATCTCAAAAAGGGCATATCACAGGGATTTTGTCTTTTGCCCTTTCTCCCCCCCCCCTTTTTCCTTCAAATAGAGAAACCTGTGCATTCACGCACCGAGAAATAACTCTGATGCATCTGTTTTTCCTCCTGTTTCCAGGAAGTGGTTCTGTATTGTTTGGAAAACAAGGCGTGTGATGTGAATCATCGTGACAACGCGGGTTACTGTGCCCTGCACGAGGCCTGTGCCAGAGGCTGGCTGAGCATCGTGCGGCATCTCCTCGAGTACGGCGCCGATGTCAACTGCAGTGCTCAGGATGGAACCAGGTTAGCAGCACCTCTGGCCCCAGCATCGGGTGGTCACCACCACCGGACCCCTTCCCTCTGTGACTTCTCTATTATCCTCCCCTTGTCCCACCCTCCCTATCCTGCATGAAACCCTTGAAGCTACCAAGGTCCTCCTTGTTGCTGGTCGTTGGGCAGGCGCATGCAGTTAATAAAGCAGTGGGGGCACACTTCTGTCGTGACTCGACTTCGGTGTAATTTAATTTTTTTTTCTTCTGGGAAATTTTCATATGTTGTGCCTTGGTTGTTTTTTGGTGATTTTTTTTTTTAGAGTTAGTGAAATTGCCAGCTGCAGGGCAGGAAGGCAGGAGCTTGAGCTGCAGCCCTGCTTGCTCGCCCTCCAGTTCCTTTGAGTTGTGCCAAAGAGTGGGTTTTGCCTTGTTAGCAGGGTTACTTTAAAGAGCACTTCAGGCTTTTGTGGCGATTGGGTGTGCAAGTCCTGTATATGCCGTACAAAAATGTTGTTTTGCTGAACTGTTAAACTATCTGCTCATTTGATATTTTGGATTTACTTTTTTTTTAAATCCTGAATTAGCCTTTTTTAGTTTCCTTCACAGAATGGTAGGGGTGCTTAGTTCCTGTGCTGGCAGAATAGATAGCAGGCTTTTCTTTTTTGCATTGTGGAGATAAAAATGCTGCTCCCACCTTTTTTCAAGCTTCTTGTGTATCTCCTAAAGTACTTCTTTGACCACCTCTGCGGGGCTGACCTTGGGGTAACTTGTCCTCAGCATATGCGTTATTCAGTCTATGCATTTTGGAGACAGGTCTGCTTTGTATTCTCTGAATCTCCTGCAGTTTGTTATCTTAAATGCTTTATCGCATTCCCTATCACCATCCAAATAGCCAGGGAGGTAAAATTAGCGTAACTAAGAGCATGCTTTTGTTTTTAAGCTCTTTATTTATTAACTCGAGAAGGGAGGAGTCAGGAAAACAAAAAGAGGGCTGGTTAGGATGGTCCATTAAAAGTTCATGATGGTCCATTGTTACCAGCCCATCACTGGCCCATCACTGGCCCAAAGGAAGCCTTTTTGGAGAAACATTGAGATCCCGACTGGATTCCTCCTCTGTCGCCCACTTCTTTGTAAGAATTCTGTAGGCTGTAAGAGTTCTGTAGGCTGCCAAACAGCCTCGCATTTTCTGCTGCCTTCAGCTTTAATACATGACCTATGCAACAGCGGCGAGTTGCCATAAAAGGAAACCTAAATTATTTTTGTCTCACTTGCTGGAATAACCTATATAGAAAATTATCCCCAGGAAGTTTCTGATCAGTCTTAATCCCCCGCCAGTTCGGAGTCCACCTTTGATTTCTACTCACAGATGGAGCTGATTTCCAAGAAAGAAACTTGGCTAGTGTACCCTGAGAAGTTGTTTTGGGGAAAATGCATTTTAAAAGTGAACATAATGATGATCTGATCATAGGCGGTAATGTCAGAACTCAGCTTGCTGTTACCTCTCTTTTCTGAGGACAGACTTCGTTTTCATTTGGAAAGCTGCCCAACAGACAGCGTGAATCCAAAACACATCTAATATACAGATGAAAGGTGGTCTGGATGCCCTGAGTTGGGCAGGACAGAGAGCAGAAGCTTCTGTAAAGAACTTTGGATTGGTGTTATTGCTTTCCTTTTGGCAGGACCAGACTGCTCTGTCTCTGTAGTCAATCAGGACATTCATAAGACAAATCCCATTTCTCTCTTGAAGTTTTTCTCCTTTAACTTTTAGGAGGAAAGAGTCGTCAGTCTTCCTCAACTGTGCTGCTTTTAAAATTCAAAATCCTGAACATGTTCAACCCTTAGAAAAATACTAAAATCTTAAAAACAAACAAAAAACCCACCCCAAACAAACCCATCATCAAAGACTTGTCCCCTTCCCCTGCTTTTTTAACGACACTGAATATGCTTTTTATTGTCCCCTCTGCCACCTCACCTGGAAGCCTTCAAGTCTGCAGACAGTAACAGTGGATGTGTGTAGTTCTGTTCAGCACAGAGGAGTGACGTAACTGCATGTGCTTGTTGGTTAATGTGGCAGTCTGGGGTGTCACTTGCATCTCAGCTGCCTGAAGCTTTGGTCTGTGTTACTTGCTGCCTCTGCGATCAGCTTTTTGGAGGACACTGAAAAGTTGTGACAAATGAGGATGTGTCTTTAGTCTGTACAAAGAATGTCCACGTGAATGTGAAGGATGTAGTAAAGTTCTGCAGAGTCAGTGCATCTCTCCTTCCAGTCCTGCCTGAAGTGCAGCAGGTGCTCTGATCGGTTTGCTGGTTTTGCACGTGTGTGTTCTGGGAGCGAAGCAAATACCTGAGCCTCTTGCTTTTGCCTTTTATGTAGCCACACAGCCAGTCTGCCTTAAGTTTAGCAGGTAAGGCAGGCTTTCAGCCTCTGGCTCCTAATACCACCAGATATCTTGGTGAAGCCAGAAACAAACAAAGCACCAGACTGTAGTGGCAGTGCAAGGAGGTGACAGTGTTTATGAGTGTAGGTGTGGTGCAGTCCTGCCCTATTCACAGCACATCTGGCCAGGTTAAATGTGGTAGGTTTTCGATGTTTTTCCCCTTAAACTCTGCTGATAGACCACATGCAGCGCCTGTAGACCCTGAATACACAAGCAGTCTGCTGCTCAATTAGTGCCTAATCAAAGATTATTGTAGAACCCGGAGATCTTTAAGACCTGTCTCCGAGGTGCCGCAGTCACTAAGGGCTCTTAATCGTCTTACCTATAAATAATAATAGACCGTGCTTAAGAGTTGAGCGCTTCCCTTCCCTTACAGGACCCCAGTAAGTGCAGTAGCTCGTCAGGGGGTGTTCGACGACCGGTGCCAGACATTAGCAAGGATGTTTGCCGAGTGTCTTTGGCCTTATCTCCTCGTTCTTCTTCTCCTTTTACCTCTGCGGCGTGCCCTAGCTGAACCGCTGCCAGTATAGAAACAAAGCCACATGCCAGAAATACAGGCATCCCCTGCCTGTTAGCGAGGGCTCTACATTGCTCCAGAGTTTGTTCCCTGGATTTGCTCTCCGAAGCCAGTTTTGCTGTATCCTCCTTGCTGGCAGCTGATGAGCTCAACCTTTTTTTATTTTTTTCCCTGGGAAGACCATGCCAAGATGGCTCTCTTCCTGTGTCCTTTCATCTGGTCTTGGCAGAGCCATACCTTCCAGCAGCTAATTGCGTTAAAGAAGAGTCAGCCTGCGTAGCTGCCCTCTTGCAACTTGTGCCTTGCCTCTTCCGAGGGGCAGCGTTGTGTAACGGGGTGGATGGAAATAAAAATAAAACGCCAGAATATGGTATTGCTCGGCGAGTTACAAGACCTCTTACTGCAGTGAGGAAAATTCTGGTGGTGCCTGAAAGGCTGGGAGCAAACCCTGACTGGTGTAAATAGTTTATAATTTTGGTAGTGGAATGATAAACCCCCAGTGAAATGTTTTCTTAACTGTAGTGGTGGTAAAAATAGTAGGAAGAATTCGACAGTACACAAGAGAGGGTTGAGATGTGTGTCTTCTGTAGGATATTGCAGCTCTTGAATGTCCCCAGATCCTTCTGGGGCCTTTTGAAGGGTTTGTTTTAGAAACGAGCTGCACTATGTTAACTGTACCATTAGGGATAGAGAGTGTTTATTTCCACGATGCTCAGGGCGGAAAAGATTGTATGGGCAAATCCTCTCCAGGAGAGGACTCCCAGGGATCTATTTTTTTGACATCTGAAAAAGTTGCCTATTCCAATAGTCGCTTTTGCATCCTACAAAGAGGATGGTTAAACTCTGCCAAGACTGAAAAATACTCCCTCCTCTGCTGGCCCTGCTGGGAGAAGCAAACGAATAGCTCTGCCTTTGCATGGTCCCGCTTGTGAGCTTGCCAAGAAGCTGTTCTAGCCAGTGAAAGAGTCTGTCAGTGCTCCGTTTTTGCCTTTTTTCCCCTGACTTATCTATAGGAATCTCCTATTCTCCTCCCTCCCTGCCAGTGTTTTCTTTCCTTCCTTCTATTTATTGTTCTTCCTTCTTCCGCACGGCTTTACTACGCCTTTCCTTCCCCATGCCTCTGTAAAGTCCCTTCTCATGCCTGGGCAGCCTCCCTGTGCACTCTTAGACAACAAAGGTGGGTCTGCCTGCCCTGCTGCCTCTGCCTGTCTGCCACCACCACACCGGGCTTGGTGACCAGTAGAAAGGGAGAGAGAGGTTCCATCACAAGGTGACAGCCCATGTGCTGCCATTTTTCCTTCCTGGGGAATGCCCAGGCACCCTTTAATAAACTCGTTTGAGTGTCGTTAAATCAATTGAAACACTGAGTGGTGATTTAGATGCTGTTTTTAATAAGTTAAGGGATCATCTTGAATTCATTACTGCTTCAAAAGCCACTTAGGTAAGTCAGTTTAAAAAGAAGAAAACCCCAAGCAACACAAACAAGTAAACCCACAAACCAGTAATCCCACAACACTCTTCAACCCCCTTCCCCAAACCAGAAAATCGTAATTCTGAAATTAAATTTAAAACTGTGCGAAATTAAAGACTCCAGTAAAGTGAAGGAGTGGGGGAGAAAAAAAGCATGATTTGGCAGCAGCCGTAAGCCTCGTCTCTTCCCGGTGTCTGTTGCCAGACTTGCAGCCAGGGATGCTTCATGCCCAGTGGGGGACAGGAGGGTTTGCAGCAAGGCTGACCTTTCCTGCTGTAGATGCTCAGAGTGCCGTGACCCGGCAGCTCCGGCCTCAGACGCCTGCTGACAGCCAGAAACACCCGATACTCCTTCAGCCTCTCTGTCGGCACCTCTGTTATTTGTTCCCTCTTGCCTTGTGTCGCCTGGGATGTTCAGCACCGATCCTGGATGCTCCGGCTGCCGCGTGGGCGCGTGGTGCTGCGGCAGTCCCTGCGCGGAAGCACTGAGTCAGGAGGTGGAGGTGGGAGGATGAGGCTTGTGGGGGATCCCGGGAATGCTGGCTTCTCCAGCACTGTTCTGTCTCAAAGGCGTCATATAGTATCAGTGTTATGTTAGAGATGTTCCCTCAGAAACTGAGAAGGGATATCCTGACCCCTTTGCAAGTGATCCTTGTGGACCTCTCCGGTCTTAAAATGTTGAAGTGGCTTTCCAAAGAACAGGATGTTGGGCTTTGAAGGCGTCCACATATCATGCTCTCTGCTGCCAGGGCTCTGAGGGTTAGCACAAACTGGATTGAGAACTGCGCTCAGCAGCTTGAGGATCACCTGGTTCTTCACTGATGGCAAGGGGTGTGCAGGAGGCAGGCAGCATGGGATAAACCCTCTCTCCATAGGGAACGAGCCGCAAAGCCCCCAGATGCACCTCCTCATGTCAATATGTCGTGCATATGTAAAGCCAAAATGGCATACAGGTCTCCAGCAAGATGGGGGCAAGCAAGAGTCCTTCACGTGTGACAGACATTAATCACCCTAAGTCATGCCCTACTGAAAAGTACTTGGAGTAAACACATCTGGAGCATCTTTTTGAGATGTGTCAGAGTCCCTCTCCTCCTTCTCCTCCCAGCAGTGCTGTGTGATAGATGGGAAAACGATGGTGTGCCGTCCTCTTCTGACTGATTTGATCCTCCCCTCCTCTGCCCTGAGCTCATGTGGGTGCCAGTTCATGCCAAAAGAGTGGTGACATAGAGGGAACATTGCCACGTGAGGCAGAAGGAGTGGTTGGACGCGACTTCTTCTCAGGAGGGAGTTTAAGCCCTGGTTGTTAGCTGAGTGTTGCTTGGCAGATCAGTAGACAGAGCGGAGAGGTTTGCTTGGCTGTGCTTCCAGATGACTTCCCCTTGTAACATCATTCTGAAAGCTTTCCAGGAAGGCAGTATGTGATCCTAGTTAAAGTCCTTCCTTACCTTTTTCATACAAGCTCTGTGAGAGCTTGAAAACCTTGTTGGGGGGCAGTGGTGTTGACAGCCTAAAGGAGGAGTGCTGAGCTGAGTTGAACTGCCATGATCACTGTCCATGCATTTGACTCCCCTTTCAGTTCCCTGCACTCGTCTAAGGAAAGGATGGGATTTTAACACATCTTCATTAGTCTGAAGGGTAATATGTTCTACTCCCAGACAACTCCCTGTTACGTATAATCAATTTTAAAGGCAAAAGTTAATGCGATTTATAATTAGTGATAAGGAATTCTAAACCTGGAATTGCAGGCATGTGTATTAATGAATAATCCTTCTGTAGGCTCACAAAATCTGTGTCTGAGCTTGTATAGATTGCTCATGCCATGTTAAATATGTTAATTTCTGGGTGGACTACACTTAAAATAACATGTTTTTCTGTTCTCTGATTAGGAGGGTGGAATTGTGCTGCAAATATATTCACAAGTACTGTTTAAAGAGGATATTCTGCACGGAAGTTTAATTCCTAGCAAATTTTCATAACTTATTTCTGTGTACATAATTTAGGAGCTTTGGGTAACTGATTTCCGTGCTTGCCCAGAGGCAGCCTGAGCGAGCCTTACTCCACAACACGCTGTTAAATTGGCAGAGATTTGGAACGGTAGAGTGACTTGCAGCAAAATTATGTTTGTGAGGCTTCACACAAACTCCTGCTTTCTGTTACAGCGGTGTAATTATTTTACTGGCCCTCAAAATGTGTGCAGCAATGAATAGACGTAACAGAAATGTCTGCCCTGAGCAGTCTGACTGTGAAGACGAGGGGAGGGGGTGATGTGCAAGTAAAACCGACAGTAAGATGATTGGCAACTGTATTAATAGTGCTACTTTCTATAAATAACTTTGATCTACAGTCAGAAGTTTCTTGTCAAACACATTTGCATAATACTGTTGAGTCAAAATGTAACGCTGTGATTCTTTTTTTTTGTTTCTCCCTCCAGACCAATCCACGACGCCGTCGAAAACGACCACTTGGAAATCGTCCGCCTGTTGCTGTCTTATGGTGCTGATCCAACACTTGCAACCTACTCTGGGAGGACCATCGTGAAAATGACCCACAGTGAGCTCATGGAGACCTTCCTCACAGGTCAGTGCCCATATTGCCTGGGGGCTTTGCTGGTCGTGGCAAATGGGGGGTTTTGTTCCCTGGCCTCCCAAAGTCCCTCCTGCCTGGAAGGGATGGCTCCATGCCAAGAAACCTCAGGGAGAGCAGTAACTCCCTCTCTGCCTGCAAAACCCCAGCAGCTGCAGGTGGGAAGCACAACCATGCATGGGGGCTCCTTCTAATTGAAACTCTTAATAAGTCATCAGGATTATTCCACTGTCAGATTTGCTAGGTAGGTGGGAGGTCAGCGGACTGTTTCCGTGCCCTCGGCTTTCTGTTTGAAATGAAAATAAGAAACTTGCCAAATCGAATTGTTACTTGTTAAACATACTCATATTTTCCCGTGGTCTTGCTTTTTATCTTAAAGTGTTTTCCTTTTTGCAAGTTCTGCCTTGTTTTATATCTGAAATGCTGTAAAACTACATTAAAGGCTCTTGTCTTTAAACATATCCATGTTGTAACATGGATTTAGGGTTTTTTTCCTCTTAGTGTTGGATGAAGACACTGCATTCCCTAATAACCTACCTCTGAAGGTGTTCACAGTCAATCAGTTTAAGAACTCATCCACTTATCTCTTCAAATGGTGTAGTGTAGAAATCCCATAGGTGTATCAGGACTCCAGAAAAATTCAGTATCTTGGACTTCTTAGCATCCTGAATCACAGTATCTTTTCATCAACGCAGTTAGTAAATCTCCCAAATTATGTCTGTAGAAAAGAATTACATCTTCTGAACATATCTGTGTGGAAAAACCTTTTTTATCAGTTTATTTGGGGCCAGAGTTTCACCCCCAAGCTGGTGTCCAGAATAACTGGGAAGGCCAAAAGGTGTGATGCATCCTGTTTTCACAAAACTAAAATGCTGCTCTCATAAGTTTCTGAAGCTTAGGGTTATGTCTGTCCCTGTTAGACCCTGGGTGATTGTTTGATGTGGTGGTTCATTATTTGATGTGAGAGAATGGTGTGTAGCATGTGCACCAGGAAAATAGTGTGGGATTTTTTGATGAAAGGTATGGAGGATGCATATTGAGTCTGTATGACACGCGGTCTGCTAAACTTGCCAGCTTTTTGTTCTCATCAGTATGTTTTTGTTGTTGTTTTTTCCTCTCCAGAGTATTTAACTGACCTGCAAGGTCGAAGTGTTGATGACCCTGGTTTGTACTGGGATTTCTATGGCAGCTCTGTGTGCGGTGAGCAAATGTTGCCCTTTATTTCTTTGTATGCGGAGACTTTAAAAACATGCGGCACGTGGGGGTGGGGGCTGTTTAGTTTTCATGGTGGAGGAAGCTAGGAAGGAAGCAAACTGATTTTATTTACAGATCACATTATTGGAAGAAAAAGCAAGGCCTGCAACAGTCTTTTCAATGCTGACTTGGCACCTTTTATTCAATTTTATTCAGATCCGAAAGATGAATCTGGATTTGACATCTTGGCAAATCCTCCTGGCCCAGGTGATGAAGATGAAGATGGCTTTAGCGATGTGTTTGAATTTGAATTTTCAGATGAGCCTCCCTTGCCGTGTTACAACATTCAAGTGTGTCTCTCTCAGGGGTAAGAACAAATGCAGGTTTGGGGTAAAAACAGCTGAGGCGATCAGCTTGGGCTGGTGGCAGTTTGTGTCTGTGGGGAAAAGCATTTGCATTTATGCAGTGTGAATGAAAGATCAATGCCGTGATTGCTGGGGTTTTTGGGAAATAAACTAATGGGAGGTGAGAGGGGGAAAGGCTGATTTGTCAGGGCTGAGTTTTGAGTGCCATACACTCAAGCGGCACAAGTGACGTTTGAACACAAGTTCCTTCCCTCACCCCAGACAGCAACTTGTTAAAACATCCCAAAATACCAGTGTTTCTAGTGCTTAATTTTGGATATTGTGTTTGTAAAGTGTTGTTAATTGTATTTTATGGGCTTTTCTGTTCTGCTGAGTGGACACGCTTTTGCGGATGACAAAATGACGCCATTACTGCTTTTCTAGACTTTGTAGCAAAACTGGTTTAAAGCTCCGAATTGGAACAAACAAATAAGCATCTTAGAGAAGATTCTATGATGTTTAATAATAAGCAAAGACCTGGAAAGTTGTATTATCTATTATGTTCAAGATATAAATTAGCTTTGTAAACAGCTACTGTTTACCATTTGCACCAATTTTGATGACAGCTGTGAGAAAAATAGTTTTAAATATTGATCATGAAGGAGTGCAGGTTTTACCATGTTTTTTATTATTTGGGTGATAGATGTAACTTAAGTTCCCCAAAGTGGACAAGATTAAATTTAAAATACCTGAGAAAAAAACCAACTCACTGTTTACTTCTTTTTAATATCAGCATCTCTGGAAGTCAGAGATGCTGAATTTTGTGGTTATAACTATAAGCCATCTCCTAACTTGCTAAATGGGGGTTGGGTTCAGCCAGGTGAACCAGCTGTACGAGCAGCTGTTGGGATGGCTGCTGGCCCACATGTGCGCTCATGAGCCCAGGTTTTATAGGCTCCAGTGCCCCTGCATGCCTGGACCTCTCCTTCCTCAAAGCTCTGGGCAGCAGGACTCCAAATAAATACATACACTCCTGCACATCTGTTATTCGACCCCTTGGGTGACAGCCTTGATGTCAGAGAGGTTGTTTGTGAGGGTGTGGTCAGGGAGGGTTTGTCACACAGTGACACAATGACAAGTCAGGAAGCCCATGACTTAATGTCAGTTATTGGAACCTCTTTCTCCTTCGCTTCCACAGACCACGAAACTGGCTTTTGCTCTCGGACGTGGTGAAGAGGCTAAAAATGTCGTCTCGCATCTTCCGCTGCAACTTCCCCAATCTGGAAGTCGTCACCATCACGGAGGCAGAGTTTTACAAACAGACTTCCCTCAGCCAGTTGTTCTCTTGTGCTACGGACCTTGAAGCATTTAACCCAGAGAGCAAAGAGCTCTTGGACTTGGTGGAGTTCACAAGCGAACTCAAGACTTTGCTCGGCTCCTCGCTTCACTGGTTGCATCCGCACGAGGACCCTCCCTTTGACATCCTCTGGTGAACCATCAGGCCATTTAATGTACAGTGCTCTATACAGTTACTTCTTTATTATGTATATGTGTTCAAATTAAATTGTTTCTGTAAAGAAAGGACACTATTAAATATGAAAATATCTTTTCCTTTATATAAGAGATCTGAATTCCAGTTGGATGGATTTTGGAAAAATTTTTTTTTAACTTCAATCAGTTTTTACAAAATTGTTATATAATGTTTCTTTAAATGCACACAGGCTTTGGGATAAGTTTGTTATTACTCGGAACACACTTTTTTTTTTAAAGAACACACCCACACATTGACTTTGTTTCATACAAAGCACTGATTACACAGAACATACTTTTTCTAGGTGATGTGATCAAAGTCGTGTGGCTTGTTTGGGAGATAGAATTTGGTAAGGCACTTGGTTATATTATTTTTGTTTTTTTTTTGTTTACAGAATTACCTGCTTTGGCCAGGTAAGCACTATTGAATATAATTCAATAGTTTTAAATATAAATTAAACCATATCCATACGCATCAACTAATTGTAAGAACTTTTATATCCTAATTTAAAAGCTGTGAAATTTAGTTTTCACACATCAAACCGGATTGTTTATATATGTTTAAACATTTTATGCTCTTTATTTAAAGAAGACTTTGAACTATTTTTTCTGTACCTTGTAAAATATTGAAAAACTAACATATGTTGAAGTTGCTTGAAACTGTACATAAACTAAATTTTCTGAATTGTGTGTTTATGTTTGAGATCTGTGTTTTAACTTTGTAAGTAAATCTTCTGCCTTTGTATTTATATTTTACAAAAATTTTCTTAAAGGCAATAAAACTGTTGAGAAATGAAGAGGCTAAAGTGACTCCTGTTAATTCCATGCCTGGCTGTGACATGAACTTTGCCTCATTAACGTTTATGAAAAGAGGCTCTGGGAGTAATTTCCAAAGTGGAACAGGGCTGGCACAGGTGCTGGTGAGGTGCTGATGAAATCTGAGGTAGAATCTGTATCAGCTTTCTAAATTCAAAGTTGCAAGAAAACATCAGGCAGGTGTGCTTGGTGGGACAGAATTTTAAAAATGGTGTTCACTATACTTTCTGTATCACCTTTTAGTTAAAGAATTGTGAGTAGGCTCAGTTATTTTCCCTCCTTTGAGTTGGCTGAGTTCTCCTTCCACCAGAGTCTGCAGAGGGGAGGAGAACAGTACCAGGGGAAATGCTTTAATGTGGAGCATTAAAGCTATGAGCACACTTGGGGGGGATCTAAAGGGACAGTCAGTGACCCAAATGTCACTTTTGCACAGCTCAGGACCTTGCATCTGAGAGTCTAGGCACTCTGGGCTTGGGCAGACCTTCTCTTCAGGAGCTGGATCTGCTCTTCCCCTTGTAGAAAGAAGTTCTTGCTGTGAACTCAAACTCCTGAGTTTTACTTTGGGGCTGTTCTTACCAGGAGTATGTCTTGTGATAGCCAGTTACCTCTGAGGTGTTTAAATCGTGGTGCTCTTCTGATGAGGGCCAGAAACCACACCAGAAGGGTCTCGAGCAGAGCACCTGGTCAATCTTGAGAAAAGCATCTGGGAAAAAGTTTCTCCATTGTCCCCAAGGTCTGGGAGAATGATGCCTCATTTCTGAAGGTGCACTGGAGGGAGATACTCAGAGCTGGTGCTTCTCATGGCGTGTTGCCATAGAGTCTTTTGCCAAACATTTTTACTGTGTGTCTTACAGTGGGGCTGTTTCTGTGGGTAAGGTGGTTTTGTAGCCAAGCCAAGAGGCGAGAGAGGGGTCCAAAATCTGTCTGCTGCTGGCAGCTGAAGTTCCATTTCTGCACAGGACAAGGAATTTTTAGTCCTTACGCAACTACCAACGTCTTGCTTCAGACTTTGAATAAGGATGGTGATCTCTCCTGCACGGGTTATACGGGCACACTGGGAGAATGGAAACACAGACATCACTACTACTCCCTGTTGCTGGCTGCTTTTACCCCCTGATTTTCCCAGGAAGAAGAGATGGGCCAGAAAATTAAGGCAAGGGAGAACATTAAAAGCAATTGTTACGGACTCCTTTTATCTGGTCAGCTATGTAATGCTTGGATGGCTTGAGCTGAGTATAAATCAGCTTCGTGCTACTTCCAGGGGTGCGTGGCAAACACCTCTCTGAGCCCCTCAGGCAAACAGAAGATTGACATGGCTTCCTCTTTTTGCCCAGCTCCTCCTCAAATAATCCTGAGCACGTGCTCCCCAAGCATCTCTGCTTAGTCAGCTTTCCACTGTCTCCAGGAGTACAGTTGGGCCTTCTCCATGCTGGCGCTTGCATCGGTGCTCAGATACAGTAACAGCCTCATGCTGTTGTAATGCAAGTGTGTGCCTGCCCCGGGGCTGTCTGTGCTCTAAAGATAGGGTCATGGCGGGGAACACCTGATCCCAGTGCTGTCCCTTGACATAACTGTAACTGTTTCATCTTTTAGGATGTACTTATTTTAAAAAGATTTGCTTTGTGAGGGTGCTGGAGGGAGCATGGAGGGTTCAGTGAAGCAGGAGGGCAGCATCCCACACTGCTGGGTGCACGAGGCTGGCGTGGCTGACACTGTGCTGGGTGGTTTGGGAGAGATTGTCACTGGGAGAGGCAGGATGCATGAGTAGTTTTGCAGTAGGCAAGCCCAGGGGATAGTTGCCCTGGAGAGAGGAGAGGTGGCAGCATGCTGGCATGGACTGAAAGGTGACAGGAAGTGTAGGAAGGGAAGTTGGAATGCTGGCTGCCTTGCCAGCACTGGGATTGTCTAGATCCCACGTAGTGGAAAGCCAGGACTGGGGTAGCTCCAACCAGCAGGGCTGGGAGGGGGCTGTGTTCAGCATTTCAGTTTCTGAATTCGTGCTGCTCTCCTTTAAAGCACTTTCCTGTGCATCCTCCTTGGGCCATGGATGCTTGCTTTGCACCACTGGCATTACTCCAGGTTAATAAAAAATAAGGAAACAGAAACGCAGCCTTTGGGGATGGTAAAACCCTGCTGATCCTGTTTTTTGCCTTCTGCAGGGTGGAAGTGCAGTGTTGATGCTGCTGGAGCCAAAGCCAAGGTGTTTCCTTGAATTTCCCATGCTTATCACTTGGATTTGCCTGGCTGTGAGCTTGTGCTGCCCCGTAGAGGTGTTGGGAGAACCACTGGTGCTATAGGGAAAAACCCCATCTCCAGCTAGAGCAGGCAGGTGAGTCTCACTGAAGGGAGGTTCCTTTGTGAAATTTTTACTTGTTGCTAGCTGGGAAATCCCAGGAAATACCCAGCTCCAGGCTGGCTGCCTGGGGGGGTACAAGGGGAAGCCCTGGCATGGTTAGTGCTGAGAGGTTTTCCCTGAGACAAACGATGCTACTGAGTACACAAAGTACTGAACTCCTCCTTTGCCTTACCCAAGAGGACTGGGTTCTGCAGAGTGAGGTCAACCCTGGGAGTTTCCCCTTTGGGTTATTTGTCCCTTCAGCCACTTCTCTCATTTCGTTGCTCTGGTGTCATAGCAGGAATCTTGTACCAAAGACTGATACAGTGTGACAAGAAAGGGCCAGAGGAAGTGTTCAAAAAGATGTGTAGATGTGACTTAGGCACATGGTTTGGTGGTGGACTTGTCAGTGCTGGGTTAACAGTTGGACTTAATGATCTTAGAGGTCTTTTCCAACCTTAATGATTCTATGACTCTGGTTTGCAGGATCACAGGAGCAGAATGGAAATTGTTTTAAAAACTGCTCCCAGGGGCCAAGCTAACTCCATGAATAAAAAGAGTTTGAAGCTGACTCCTCCCTTCATTTCTGGGCGAAATAATAAAACTATAGATGAGGCCCATCATTTGTGCATTAATATGAACAAGGTGTCAGGGAATGGTAAGTGCAGACAGCTGCCATTCCCAGGCTCTGTGGGGCTGCTGGTAAACATTCAGCATAATTTCTTTAGTTCACACAGGAAAAAGGCACACATTACTACTTTAAACTTGAACAGATGCAAGGTAACAGGAAAAATAGTATATTATCTACTGAAAATTGTTTGTAAAACATCTTATATTAGTTTCAGTATGAGTCCAATGTTTGTAGGAGAGGTCTTGGCACCACTACACAAGACAGAAGAGTTGAATGCCGTAATTGTGAAGATACGTATTAGATGTTTTCTTAATGTGCTCATTCACCATTGCATTTCTGCTAGAAGGAGGAGTAGGAGAAGAAAGTGACTGGAATCCAACAAGTTTAACTTTCTGAGCTTGAAGCGACATCAGGGGCAAAAATCCCCAAACAGATCTGAAGCAGATGAAATTCTATCTGTACCATGATGCCACCCACATCAGCCTTGCTAGTTCTGCATTTCACCCCTTAGTGTGCTTTTCATGGGTTCGCTGTGATTGCAGAGTGAAGGGACTATTTTCCTGTGGTTTAAGTGTGATGGATCATTAGAAGCAACACTGCCTTCTGCCTTTGGGGTGAAGGCAGCACATTGCTTGTTTCTGGTTTGCCAGTCCTGGAGCAAACCTTGTCCACACCATGTGCACATATCATCCAGCGGAATGACGTGACTGTAGATGGTTGCTCTCTTGAGCCAGGTATGAACCACAAATCTGTCACTAAATAGATTTTCCTTTTGTTGTCACATTAATTTGCAACTCATTAATAGTGACAGCAGTGAGGTACTGCACTGATGCAGATTTGCATATTCATGGTAACTTATTATTAAACAAATAAGATTTTCCTAGCTTAGGAAGCACCCAGAGTAATGCCACATTGTGCATTATAACAGCCTGAATGTTTTATTTTCTTTTTAATATGTTAATAGATGCAAGGGGTGCTCTTTTTTTTTAAGTAAATGTGCATCTATAAAATAGTGTGTAATTTAAAATATCACAATTGTTTAAACAGTAATCCATTAGCAAACCTGCCAATAATTGAGCACAAATACCTATTTAATGTATGAATCAATTAATCAATTCTAAATGCTGGCTTTGTCACCTGATGACCGTAACACAGGCAGTACCAGCAAGGCACAAGCAAGTCACTGTACCAAGGAGGTGAGCCTGAGGCAAGGAGATGATCCTGTATTTTATGGTTCGTTACAGCCAAATTGTTTGGTTTTCGTAGTTGCTTTTGTTTCTTTGCCCCAGAGGAGTGGTGGGGGAGAAAGTGAAGACTGAGCTTGGTGTGATACCTGCTGCCACCTTCTCATCTCAGCTGCACAGGTACCCCCCGTTCCCCCTCTTCTCTGCCAGCAGGCACTTCCCACAGGTCCTGCCTGGTCACCAGCTGTGGCTGGGAAGGAGGAGGGCAGCGCCCTGGCCCCCAGCATGACAGGTGGGCAGTGAGCAGCATGCTCCCCTGGTACAGTGGGTTCCTTCCCCCTGTGCTGAAGAAACCATGGTGGAAAAGCCCTTGGAGTTCAACAGCCCCTCAAAATCCACAGGTGGGAGGAATGGGAGATGTGGGGCCATCCAGCAGGCAGGGGTTTTAGTTCACTTGCTGGTAACAGTGAAGGTCCTTTGGCCGTGAAGCAGCACAACTTTTTTCTATTGGGCTGTTCAAGACCAGTCAGCATTCATAGCAAACCCCTCTTCAGATCCCTACTACCACATTTTCTGTATAGATCTTCTAACAATTTGTAGGGTACTGGGCATAATTACAGGTGTTGGAACCAGCTGGTTATTGCAGTTCCCCTCAGTCCTCAAGTTAGGTTTTTTCCTGAACTTGACTTTCCAGAGGCCTTTGACGGTGTTGCCTGACCACAAGGTCAAATGTGGTTCTTACCCCATCCTGCTGTTTCCTTGTGAGTCACAAGCCACCCCCTTTGAACCACTGACCCGTGCTTCCAGACTCCACAGGCTCTGGAGCTCCTGTTTAATTGCAAAGGTTGTATGGCCCTGAGGAGACACAGCTAAAACCAAGGGTGGAGAAATGCAACCATAAGTCACCCCAAAGACTGTATCCCTGCAAGTGCAGAGCAGGGTGAGGCTGTTTTTAAAACTTCTAAACAGCAACGTCACAGTGCCCTTCTCCATCAGGGGATAATTTCATTTTCTGATGTGGGATCTGTCTTTATCTTCTTCTCCTTGCTCAGGTCTTTCCCTGGCACAATGAAGGGTGCCAGTGGGACTGTAGCCCGATTTCCACTGCTCTGTGGCTGCAGCCTTTTCCACGCACTGAAGATGTAGAGGGTTAGGCAACACATGTGGCAGACACTCATGATGTCAGAGACAGTGTTTAGTATTTGTAGCTGTCGAAATTTCAAGGAAAAGGCTACCTAATGAAACCCCTTTTCCAATATGCCATAAAACTCCTGTTTAAGTAGAGCCTATGTGAAGACAAGTCCTGACAGGCCTCCTGAAATGAAAAGGGCAGATTATTTAACAGCTGATCAACACTAATAACCCTTGGCAAATACAGTATGCAAATTCAGCGCTGGAGCCAACATGTGCCGAAGGGACTCTTCTCTGACAGCATGGCCTGGCTGCTCTCAAACCACTGCTGTTAATCACAGAGCCCAGCACTGGGAGTGGGGAGACCTGGGCTGCCACTGCCACGTGTTGTGTCAGTGGTCTGCGGGTGCTTGTTTAGGAGAAGTTCCTCCACCACCACAGGAATCTAATGGGCGTTTGGTGTCTGACCACTCAGTGGGGCCGGTCTCGGGCTCCCTTGCTGAGGTGCTGGAACTGGTGGCACAAAGCACCGAGGGAACTGAAACAAATAGTTTGAAGCTGGGTATCTTATCTCCCCACTCCATGACATCTTAGGGTAAATACAAGTATCTTTGTGACATGCCAGTCTACACAAAAATTATTCTTCTTTCTGCACTGGGCCAACCCACAGGCAGAGTTAAGCAAGGGATGGAGCAGGGTGCAGAGTGGAGTTCATCCTTCTGTCCCCTAGCCACATGTCACGAGGGTAGCTTTGTCCCTTGGCTTCCCCAGCCCAGGGACCCTACCTATGCTACCCACTGAGCACCTGGGGATTTGGGACACCTTCCTGCAGGGCCAGCTCAGAACAGGGCAGTGATTGCAACAGCTACACAGTAGAGCACTGCCTGTCTCAGGAATTACTGATGCTGGGTGGGGTGGACCCCTCTGGGAATGTCCCCACATGGGCTGGTTGCTCTCACTAAACTAGAAGAAGCCAGAGCCAGAAGACCCTCAGGGTTAGGGGGTACAGGGTGGGAGATCACTCCAGCCCCCTGCAAATTGGAGAGAGAGTGCTGCCTGGGCCTGGGAGCAGGGCAAGGGGTCAGGGACAGTCAAGGAAGTGTTGCCCCTTTTGGTGGCAGTGTGGCACTACCTGGGCTCAGAAAGATGGGTGAGCCTGAGCCTCCGGAACCTGGATGCTCTGCCCATCCACCAGCTGGTGCTCCCAACACAGCCCTTAATAGTCTAGTGACAAAAGAGTGCCTGGTCCCCAAGGGGTTACCTCTCCTGAAATGGCTGCCATGCCCGAAGAGCCAGAGTGCCTTTGAGTACTACCGTTTTCAAAAGCTCAGGAGTGAGCTTGATTAGCAAAGTCAACAAAGAGATGCAAATACGCTGCGGCAAAAAGGTGTTTTGTAAGTCTGGGAATCAAGGCCCCGGGTAGCGGGAAGCAGCGGCTCTGTCTGTTGGGAAACATTAGAGAAGGGAGGGTGTGTTATTCCGGAGAAACCAGCGGCTCAGAGCAGCGCTCGGCTCTGCGGACACAAAGTAGCGTCTCAGTCTTCAAGGTTATTTAATAGTAAACAACTGCTGTCAGGAGGTAAAGAACCCACTGCCGCCCAAGCACTCAGGCTGGGGCTATCTTGTGAGCACAGCAGGAGATATGGCATGAGCTGTGCGGGTTGGAGAAACCCAGAAAGCCCCTTCCCAGGCTTATTTCTATAGCTGCAGATCACTTTAAAAAGTGCAGCCTCATGCTCAGCCCACGTTTGACTTTCCAGGGCTTCAAATGTCCCACACGTTTCTTACAATGTTACAGTATTTCCTGCTCAGTGTTTGCTTAAATTTCACCTGTAGTAACTCTCGGTGCTGTGGGGCCCTGGGCTTTGCTTTAGAGGCAGAAGAAGGTGAGTCAGCCCCATCCTTCACCCAGCCAGCGCTGGAGGAGGAGAATGAGGATGAGGATGTGGAGGAGGAGGAGGAGCACAGTGGGTCTGCTCGGCAGCTGGTGCCAAATCGCAGCAAAACAACCCCAAGGACGGTCCCTCTTCTGCTGCTGGTGGCTCTCCAGCACGGAGGAATGCAGTATCCCAGGCAGAATGTTTGTGAAGGGGTGGGGCAATTTTTAAAACACACAACAGAGACTTCTGCAGGGCTTGGTCTTTTTGTAAAGTAAATGTATCTGACAGGTTTATTTCTTTATCAGGTATTTGTCTAACCCCGTGACACTGAGAGAGCCGATTTCCTGGTACAAACATTAAAATGTAAACTCCCAGAGATGTGTACTGTCACAACTAGTGTCCAAAATATCCTCACCTCGGTTTCTCGTTAAGTGTCCTGACGTGACAGCAGGAGACCCCAGCGATGCTGGATAATCTATGCTGTGATCACACCGGGACACCATGATGTGCAAGAGCCAGGAAAAGAGACAGCCTCGGTTAGACGAAAGGAGACGGGCTTCCGTCCGGTCCTGTCTGAGTGGCTGGTGGACTCAGGGGTTAAAAACAAGCCTTTTGCAAGTGGTGCCTCCATCCAGCAGGATGGGGAGATTAGAAACACCTTAAGCGCCTGAAGGTTTTGCAGCACCGCTGACTGATCAAATATAAAGACATGAATCATAAATCAGTGTAATTTAAAGCAGACTTATTTAGAGATTGAGATCGGGCACTAAGGGACTTATTCAAATCACTCTGGCTTGCCAGTAGCCACTCCCCCCACAGCGCATAACTCCCTTGGGGTAGGTGAGGTGGGGGTGCAGATGTGCTGCCTCCCGTTTAAATCAGACCCGGGCAGGGAGCTGGGACAGGGCGACTGGGAGGGTACTCAGGGTGAAGGAGGGACTCAGCTGCCTGCTCACCCCGGGCTGCTGCCTGGCGCTGGCCACCGACAGATGACAGCCAGACGGCAGGAGCAGGCGTGCAGTGTGGCTGCGGGATGACATGAGGTCTCAACGCAGCCCAGTGTGTCAGGGACCACAGTTGGTCCCAGCAGAGACAGACGCTCTGGTGAGTCCCTTCCCTTGCTCAGTTGGCTTAACAGGGAGCTTTTACTGTGCTTCTGCCATCTTTTACCACCTCCCCTCCTCCGTATGCAGCAGCCCTGAGCATCTGAGGGGGGACACACCGAAGTTCTGCACAGTGTGTGTGTATGTCCGTGTGTGTCTCTGTGTGTGTGTGCGTGTGCACGGGGTGCTGGCTGCTTGGTCCTAACACCAACTGTGCAGGAGATCTTATTACCCGACCCAGAGCAGGAGCCAGGAGGGGGAAGGTTGGCTCCCACTTCCCATCAAGCTTGCAGCCATCCTGCAAACACTTCAGTTTTCCTAAAAAGGCACTGGAGAGCTTGAACAGCAGTACCACCTTGGCATTTATTAATTTTTTAGCTTAGCTCTCCCCCCACCTCCACTGTGATTTGCATACCTGTTAATCCTCTCCCTGCTGCAATAATTCTGTGAAGGATAGGGAAATTATATCTGAGCAATAACTCCTTGACTCTGAAGCTGTGGAAGACCCTGCATGCCATCATGATCAGAGCAGAGACTTCCAGTTAGTAGAAGCAGGAGGTTTAACCTCCTAAGAGCTCCGTGTCACCTACCAGACCCAAGGAAAGCCATCCCTCTTGAGTATGTGAAACCCAGCCCTGCCAGTCTCAGATGGTTCTGGCTCCAGGAAAGCCCTTGCCCTTGGCAATATTTTGCCTTGACAAAATTGCTGTTCCCTACCAGCAGTGTCCCCGCTGCAGCAAAACTGCTTCCCGTGGGAGAGGGGAGGAAAGATCTGCACTCCGGAGGTTTCATCACTTCCCTCAGCCCTGCCTGGGGAGCTGGGAACACCACCCGCTTCCTGCACATGCTGGGACTGAGCATCCCATGGCAGGGCTGTGCTGCCAGGGTAGCTCTGACCCCGGCCCTTCAGATGGCTTACTATGAGTTCTGTGACAGTTTCAGCCAGTGAGAAGCTGCAGATCCTAGCAGCTTAATTCATCACTTTTCTTACTGCTCTCTTTATCCTCTTCCCCCCAACTTTTTATTTCATTTGGGTTTGTGGATGAAAAAACATCTCTTCCAGTAAAAATCCTAAAGATGAGTCAATCAGGTCCAGCTCCAGGTCCAGGGAGAGAGAACAATTTGCTCCAGAAATCCCTGGAAAAGCTGAGCCAGTTTGTCATGTCATCCTGCTTCCTCTGTGACCAGGAGGGGACAGGGTAAGTAGGCAGAGGAGGAAGGACAGCAGGGTGATGAGTAGGTGGAGGAGAGCTCTAGGGAGCTCACTGTCCTTATTTGGAGCCAGAAGTGTGGGTGGACAACAGAGGAAAGCACAGGAGAAGAGCAGGAAACTAAGTTTCAGGAGGCAACTTTTATCACATGATGATAAGTCCCCAAACAGCAAGCATCTCTCAGTGAGAGAGTGACTAAAACCCCAGTTTGCTTCAGCTCTGTTAAAACTGTGCTGTGCTCTGGCTCTGCTGGAGAAATAAATAATTTTTGAGGCCTGAAAACTGCATCTTTGAAGGTTCTGGCATCAGCACAGCATCCTTGTGTGCTGTATATGCCCTTACTTATACAGCTGTGTAGACTCAGTGTGCAGTGGTGAGGGAGGTGAGAGAAGAGGGGTGATGCTCACCATCATCTCTGTCCTGTGTTCCTGAGAAATAGCCCCTGTTTGTTTTTGGCAAGCACAGGCAGTGGCTGCTGGTTGGGGCATCAGAGGCATCTGGACAGCACACCTGGCACTCGAGCCAGGGTGAAGAAAGTCTTCACCAACGTCCTGTACTCCCACAAAGGGAGTGTCCTTGGGCTGCCTAGGGACAGGCCCTGAGCTCAGAGGCTCATGCCACAGGCAGGGGGAGCTGGGAGGGTGGGCAAGGCACACCAGGAGCAGGCAGGCTGACACAGGCAGGCTGGGTGTTGATGCTCACACAGTGCACAGCCTTTCAGCGCACGGGGACAGCCGTTCACCAGGCACATCACCAGGCACATCGCTGCTATCGGCAGTGCTTGCTTCATCAGGCACTGGCAGCGAGGTCTGGGAGGTTCCTCTTTCTGGGCTATATTAAGGCACATGCAACGGCTCGAGAGTGGGGTGAGAGGACAGCAAGAAGTTGTGAAAGAGCAGCACGCCAGAGCCTGTGAGTAACTAAGGCCTTTTGGCAGTGTTTCAGAAAATGGGGTGGTCCAGTTAGGGAGTTCAGGAAATTGTCTGAGTTAGATTAAACATTTTCTAAAACCTTCTGGGTGCTTGAGAGTTGACTTGAAAGTTGGCAAAGTTAAATAAAACAAAAGTTAACACATTCCCCTCAATTTATTTTGTTACAGGGCTAGTATAAAGTCAGCCTATTTTTCATTAGTTTCAACATCCCCTTCCATCTGAAGGCAGGCGTATCTGCACAGTAAAATCCCGGGATACTTGCACAGCAGTGCAGGGGGCCACATGCGACATATAAGAGATTAGAATACATTCCAAAAACCATAAACCACACAACTTTCAGGCAAAAAACCAAATTTCTCTGGTTGAAGCCTGGGTGTAAAAGAGTTTCTGTGGGTCTGTGGCTCACTGGAGTCTTCCTTCAGCACCAAACCCAGGGAGCACCCCATAGCATACAGCTTACTCTGGACATGCTGCTTGTTCTCTAGTAGCCACATGTTGTCCCACAGGAGACAGGACTGCCACAGTCTGGGCAAGAGAAGCATCAGATCTCAGAGCCCTGCACAAAATCAGCAACAGAAACAACAGTGGTTTTTCTCTCTGGAGAGGATGGGGAGTACTGAAGTGCATGGTGTCTGAGCAAAGCAAGAGCCCCTCTGCCCTCGTGCCCAGTGTGGGCAGCCTGTGAGAGGGCTGACCTCAAGCTGTGTGTCTCCCCTTTCCTTCACAGGCCAAGTGATGTATGATCTGCCCGGAGAAAAGAATTTCCACTGCTCATGTAGACTGTGCCAGGAGTTGCAGAGCAAACCTTCACCCTGCACCTATCCATCTCCCTGGTGGAAAAGAAACAGAGCCCCTGATGCAAAAACCCCACCAGCCTGGGAAACTACCTGCTCCTGCCTCTTGGGAAATTTTCCACTGGTGGAATCGGAAGTGCTATCAGGCACAGAGCAGATGTTGGCAGCTTCCTCGCTCCATGGAAGTACGGAAGTAGGAAGCCCATTTAGACAAACAGTTCCACATAAATCTTAGCCTGATGTTTCTTGCCTGTACAATCTCTGCAAAGGGTAAATTGAACTCTGCTTCATTGACGAAGCCCAGTGTTATTAGTTATACCTGTCTTTACAGCAGAGCTGCTTTGGGTGAGAAAAGAAAAGCAGTATGGCCCCAGGAGAGAGAAAGAAATAGGAACATAAATGCAGGTATCAAAGCAGAAAAATGCAGAGAGGGGTATTAGCCCAGGGTATGTTGGAGAAGAAAACAAACTCTTATCACAGCAAGAGCAGAGGAAGCCATCCCACTGAAGGGAGGAGACAAGCAGGACAGCTGACATCCTGCAGAGAGGGAATCTAAGGTTTGAGGGAGGGACAGCACAACCCCAAAGGCATGGCGTTGGGAGGGCATGCAGCTCTTAAACACACAGCTTCACTGAGTGCCTCTGCTGACAGGCAGTCAGAGAGAGCCAAAGGAGCAGTTCCCAGGCAGCCAGGGGGGCTGAGAGCAGGTCTGTGAGCACCCCTGTTTTCAAATGATGTGGTTTACAGGCTCCTTGCTATCCACAAAGTCCTAGGAGAAAGTGGGAGCCTAAACACCCACCTGGAATCTGGTCAGATGAAAATGAATTATAAAAGAAGCGAAGATTTATTGCCTTTAAAAATTTATTAACAGGACAAGGAGAACAACTTTCTGCAGGAGCAGTGGTGGAAGACAGCAGTAAGAAACAGAGTTTTGCCTTTGAAGGTGGTCATCTCTGGGGAGAAGCTGGTAGCCTGTTTCTGACCACATAGGGGCCAAAAGCTCCCACTCAGTGCCCAGTCCCTTCTGAGAGATGCTGAGCATCCACAGGGCAATGCAGAGGGACCAAACAGAACCAGTAAGGACATATCTCCCTTCAGGGTGCAAACCTCACATCGCAAAGTGATGGGCACTTTGGCTAACCCCTGCAAAAGGCACAAAAGCCTGTTTGCTCCCCTTTTGGAAGGACCAATCGCTGATCCACCCTCAGGCACCAGATTTCCAAGATATCACTCTTTTTACAGCCAGGAATCGAGAAGCGATTCCTGCTCTGACCTCTAGCAGAGGAGGAGTGATGCTGTGGGGATGAGGGAAGGAGGAATGATCCAAGGGAGGATTCCCAGCAGTGAATCAGAGGGGAAAGAGACTGAGGTGGAACTGATAAAAATAGTTTAGGGAACAGGGACAAATCCTAAAAGAAAAGCGTCTTTGTGCAAAGAGGATAAAATAAAATCAGAAAGGGCTGGAGCAGCACTAAAGAGATAGAGCTGAAACCCAAGACCAGGAAAAAAAGACAGGAAGGGAACACAGAGAGGTTCCGGTCAATCCTGGTGGTAACCTTTTAACACTATTTAGCATTTTGTAACATTGTAACACAAAATACAACATTTTAACACCAGGGCTTATTGGAGATCTTGCTATTTCTAGAAATCTGTGAGCGTTGTCTGCACTGACAGGTGGGGGTAAAGACACTTCCCCTCATGACTTCAGCTTCCAATTACGTTCTTCATGTCCGCAGGGGGGTACTTGAGGCAGAAAAGCTAAAGGAAAACCCTGTTCCTGTGTACAGATACACACAGCACACACAGACCCCCAACCCCAGCACATCTTACATACGGCTGGGTAGAAGATGGAAGTTTACGAGTCAGGAGTTAACCTTCAGCAACCCTATTGCAAGAACATTTTCCCATTAATGCTGTTAGTGAGACTGTGACTGCATTGTTTAAGAAAGCCACAATCAGCTGACAAGCAGAGCTGAGCTCTGTATGTGCACTCTGCGTAAAAACATTTTGCTTCTTTTGCTGCCTGAAAAGGGGGTCTTGCTAGAAGAGGTGTTGAAGACAGTTCAGCGTTTTAGGATCTTGATCTTGCCCTGTCCAGTGACCAGAATTCACCTGTCAGTGTTCAGTTCCTTGGTGTGAGATTGGCCAGCCAAGGACACACACACAGTGCTTTCTTGCAGGTGGAGTGGTGGGCCAGCGGTGTATGTTCAGAACCAACCTTAGTCAAGGGCATTCGTGTACATCTCTCCCTCCCAAACTCTGAGGTTGATAATGCACAAGGTACTCGGCAGCACAGAGACATGTTTTCTAAACTGTAACCACTTTATCAAGCTCGATATTAGTTGTAGTCTCGTAAGTATTTTCTGGTGAGTCCCCCTCATGTTGGAGATGGTAAGGAGTAAAAATTCCTACTGGCGTCCCTTCCCATGTGAAATACCACAATACTCTGACATTTTGGATTCCACTCGTTAGCACCCAGACCTATGGAAATAAATGTAGACATTTGTCTTGTCACTTCCCCTTCTTCTCCAGGGGATGTTACATAAGCAAATTACAATTACAATGAAAGGGACAAATCCCAGCACGCTCTTGGACTTCCCACAGATCCATCCCTGCTCTTCACCTGCTCTCCATCTCTGGCCATCCACTTCTGTGGGCCCTGCTCTGCCTACATCATGCATTTTCTTTTGAACTTTTATTTTTCCTGTCTGTGGTTGAACATCCTTCCATGCACACAACATTTAATTTATGTCCATCACAGTGACGTTTGCCACACCATTCTCAATGCAACAGAAGCCATTTGCTCGTGTTGATTTACTGTAAGGGCTGCTTTCATTTGTTGACTAAGACGTGAACTTTTGATCATTCCTGTTGGAGTGCACAGAAATGTGTAACGATGTTACTACAGCTCAGAGCTGTGACCTAGGCCAGAGGAAAGCGTCTTGGAGCTCTGACAAAAGCTGCAAGGGAAGTCCCCCTCTGATCCCTGAGCTGTGGTTTACAAGCCAGATGGTAACTTTTATGTATGGACGGCCTTTAACCACACTAAGACACTTATTTGCAGAAGACCTGGCCTGCTGATAGAGGCTCTGTATTTGCAAACAAACAAACTTGTTGAGATAAAAACAAAGTTCTGCTTTAAAGTGTGTTTCACTGGAAACAATACCAAAACCAAGTCCAGCCATTGTATTCCAAAGACAAGTAAACTCTCTCCCCAAGCCCCATATCTCGGAAATCCCATTATCTCAGGAACAAAAGCTATCAGGGACCAAGCTCTTTGTCAGAGCCGTTCTCTAGACCTAAGTCACACGGTGCCTGCATCAGGGTGCTTTGTAGGTGGGGGAATACCACTGTTCTGTACTGGCAAAATGCTTCTACTGTGGATGCAGATGTAGCAGCAAAGCTACAAAATCAGCCCTTACAAAGAGCAAAGCTTCAGCAGCTGTCAAGCTAACTGAGGCTGGTTAGCTTGATGTGAGTGTGCCTGCATGAGGCAGGATCACACCAATGCTCACTCACAACTGGCTGTGGTGGACATGCTTGGTGCAGAGCTGTCTACCTTATAAGAACTCTCATGTGTTATTCCTTGCAATGGTGTGTACAAATACTTATCTGTAAAGTAAGTTAAAATAACAAACCCTGTGGTGACTACTGCACATTGATGTGAGAAGAGAAAATGGGATTTTTCTGCACTAAAAAAAATAGGACAAGGCACCAACTTGTGAATATTCTTATTGTGCTAGTTAGCCTACCTCAGACAGGTACACAACAAGGCCAAGCAATTGTGGAGTGTGTTTGAGATGAGAAAGAAGAAAGGGGAAAAAAAGAAAAAGTTCTCTAAAGGAAAGTTCAGGTACATTTCAAAGCACTACAGCTCTAAAAACACCAAAGGAGTTTTATCGAACTTCCCAGCAAAACTTTCCTCTGAGAGGAAATAGGGCAAGTGAGATTTCAAAGGGAGACATCTGAAATGATGACTGAAAAAACCTCCAACTCTGAGCCTCCTGAATGTGCATTTGTCCTGAGCTGTACGTAGCATGGCTACTGTCAGGCTATAATTAAGATGAGAATATACACTAGACTCATTGACTAAAGTTCTGGATTAATCTTGGATATAGTCGAGACCTTGGATTTAACCAAAGCATCTGAGTTACCACAAAGCACTGATTCACCAACCCTTAAAAAGAGTGTAGCCTTTTTTTCCTTTTTATATTATTTTTTATTATTTAATTTCTCTTTTAATTAACAGCAGGTAGTGAATAGGAAAGTGTTTATCCTCCCCCCCCCACCTCAGCTCACTACCCTGCTGTGTTATGACAGATGGAATGTTAATTAACGTGACCTGGCAGAGAATATTTAATTCGAGACAGAGTATCATGGAAACATCTGACTGCCTCAGGGCTGGTCACCTACCAGGTATGCCCTGAAAAACCCTCCTGTGCGCTGTCCCAGGGGCACCCACCGCTTTTAGTGGAGCTAATCCAGAAAGAGGCTAAAGGCTGTGCCTACACTGTGTTTTCTGGGGGATCCAGAGGGCCTGGAGCTGCACGCTGAGAGATTCCTCAGGGAGGAGAGGTTTATGGAGCTGCCTCAAGTCAGTCCCCGGGTGTCCCTGCTCCACTACCTGTGTGCCTGGCCTCCTCCTCTCCCTGCTCACAAGCCCAGGACTCCTTGTCCTTCATCAGGTGTTTCACCAAGTGATCGCTGCTTGCTCACCAGTGTGCCCAGTACACCCAGTGTGCCCAGATGCAGTCAGCTGGGAGCCAGAGGTCAGGACTCCATCTGGCCTCACGAGCTGCCAAGGGACGTGACCCTGAGCACAAGGCCTGGCCAGTGCAGATCATCCCTCCGAGACAGACTGTCCCTCCAGCACATGCCTGAAGTCTCCTCAGACAGAAACTGCAGGGAGTATTTAAAGAGAAACCACACAGAGTATGGCTTTACAAAGCCTCGGGCTAATGCCAATACATCCACGTGGTGGAAGAGTAAAGCAACAAACAAACAAACAGTCAGTGGAGGCTTTTTAAAGCTCTGTGTTGCTACAGAAGGATTTGAAAGGGGATTTGACTGGAAACTTGACGTAAAGAAAAGCATCTGACTCCACTATTTTTGCTCTGCTCTAGCCCTGTGAAGGCAAGGAGGAAGCAAGTGCTGAATTACAGGTTATCATATTATTTTTGTAGTAGTTGGTGTGAGGTTATAAATAAAAGAGAAGAAACTCATTCCCTAGGCCTGATGGGAGCACCAGGACAACAGCTGCTTGAAGACTGAGGGATGTTGAGGGCCTCTGTGTCCTCAATGTGTTTTGCTCAGCAGGAGCTGTGTGTGCACAGCACCCTGCAAGTCACACGGCTCTTACACCAGTGTCAATATGTGAGCTCCTCAAAGTGAGGTGTTCAGTCTGAGCAACTCAGCTGTGATTTTGAATTGAGGGTATTCCTTTAAAATAGTGCCATTCATTTGCAAATACAGGAAGACACTGACGTAGTGAAAAATCTTTGTCAAGCTGCACCCAGCCCTGTATGCGAAAGATCGAACTTTCTGTTATTCTTGAAAATACTAATTTAACAGATGAGTTACCAGATGCTATCTCTTAAGAGATTTGGGACAGTGATTTCTAATAACTTTTACAAATAGAAGCAGTATCACGCACACAGGCACACATATGCACACACAAACACGTCTTGAAATGTAGGAATCAAAAAGCTTCTCTATCTGCAAAAAACTACATACTGTTATTGCCAGGAGCAGCCTTTCTGACCACAGATATCTAAAAGACAGAGTGGTCTTTGGGTACTATTTAGTTCCAAAGGGGCTATAAAAGGCAGATGGTCTCATTAGAAACAATTTATGCATATATATTTCTAGGAGTTGTACACTGCCAGAATAGGTTTAGCTCTTTCACCATACCGAGGAAAATATCACCACTTGCAAATGTTTCCAGTTTGCAAAATAATGACCTATCCAAAGTAGCTAAGCAACTAATTACTCAAATACTAGAAGGTTATATGCCAATATTATCACATTGTTGGTCTCCTGGGCAAACAACTTCACATTCCTCAAACTGCCATACCGTGTCATTAGATTGTGCAGGAAAGTCCTTTCTTAATAGTACAGCAGCAGCAGCCCCAGTGCCCCTGTGCTTATGCCATCATTTCAACTATTATTTCCAATCTCCAAGTCAAATCATTTATTAATTAGAGAGCAACTCTAGCAAACCCAATTACCTGCAGGCAGTTTCTTCCCAGATGTGAAGCCCTTCTTGGAGATGGACCTTGATGCCAGTTGCTGGGGAATGTTTGTGATTTTTCTCTCCAACACAACAACTTTTACACTTAACTCTGGCAATACCTCTTCTGGCTGCTGCCTGTGACATGTCTGCCTGATGCATTCCTCCCCCAAGCTCCAAATCCCGGAGAATTGAGCCTATACAGCCTCAGGATGTGTAGAGACAACCGTGTGCAGGCCTGTGTACTTTTAAGGCCTGTACTCAATGTCTTTGAATGTTTCTTGGGGGTAGAGCAGGCAGAGCACAAAGCAAGCAATGATGAATTGTGGAGAGAAGTGGGGTTGGCTCAGGAAATTGCAAAAGACAGCAGTTCGAAGACTGGGTTTCTGGATTCACTTAAAATAAACAAATACTTTTGATGATGGATTTTTCATCAAAAAGGCATAGAGAGGACCTGTTTTGGAAGGGGGAGGGGAGAGAGTGCTTTTGTGGAAGATGTGTGAGGAGCTGTGTGGAACAATGGGTTTGTGTGCCCTCATCTCCACTTTTTTGGATGTTTTGAAGACAGGGTTTTTAACAACAAACACAAACTATTCTTCCTTGTAGATTAATCACTAAAGGGGCCATCACACCTATTTAACAAGTACATTCCACATGCAAAGACTCCTTCTATGGGACTTGTGCATTTGACTTGTATGGTGGTTTTGGAAGATGGGATATGGTGCTTATAGTGAACCTATGGTGTGCTTTGTGTTGCATGTAGGGTGGCAAATAACGGGTCTATCCTTCATAATAGTTGAGGAACTAATAAATACTTCGGTCTGTATAAAGGATGAGGAGATGAGGACAATGGAGAAAGAGACCAGGTAGGATGACTAGGAGGATGTCCCTCTTTCCTTGGATAATTTTCTTATTGTGTCTTCAGGATGGCTGAGTTCCAGTTCAGACACACTCCCTCAGGAGACAGTCAGTGACACTAATTATGTCCATGCAGAACAGAAGTGTGCTTGAGACATGAGACTATAGAAAAATCTGTGTCAGCATGAGCAGTTGCAAATCATGGTCTAGATTCCTGAAAATAGCCTTGCCTTTGCCAGGCACTTGCCCATGCCCACAGCATCCAACAGCCTCAGTTTGTAGCACATGTCTACACCACCCCAGAACTGTAACAAAATATTTTGCCATCCCCTTCTCTTCCTCACTCCAGGTACTGTTCCAGTCATCTTCTGCCTACCCTGTGGCTGTGGGCCAGCAGCCTCCCTTGTAAAGAAGCCAGGGTTACCCAGCTGAGGCTGTGTGCCTTCATCTCACCTTGCCCTGAGAGACAAGGTGATGCTATTTTGCAGTCTGTGAACTCAAGCACAGGGGATAGTGACCATATTCGAGGATATTTACGCATCAGTGTCACATGGAAAATCTGCAGCAAGCAGAGACTCAAATCCATATCTCCTAAATCCAAGGTTAGTAGATTAATCATTTCCTTTCAGCCATCTGTCCAACAGCAAAGTATTTCTGAATTTGTATTGGATTTCTCCAGGAGGAATTAACCACTGACACACTTTTACCTTACAGGTGATGTAAAAATATAAAAAACAAGAAAAAAAAAAAAAGGGAAAAAAGATGGAAGTACTTAATTACATCATAAATATGTATAGCTTAAACCCTTGGCTTAACCTGACCTCTCCAGGACTGATCCTCAATTTGCTGCAAGTTATATCTGCTAATAGAAAACAAAATGTATTGCACCATTGAAAATAAATAACTAAAAAAAAAGTTACCCTCACCAAACAATATAGGAAAATACAGGAAAAAAAAGGATGTAAGTAGAAACTCACTCTCCCTCTGTGTTTATGAGTCAGCCTACCAGATTTCTGGGAGCAATTTCCAATTGTACAGCACCATTGAATAGGTGCAACATAAAGCACCCACTATATCTTTATGTACTAGTTCGTGCTCTCACCCATGTGAGGTGATCCCCATAGCAACATACTGCCACGGCAATACAGAGCCTCTAAAGGTCAGCCCAGAAAACAACAACAGTATTTCACAAAATCTCTAAAACAAATACTATTTTATTTCAGCGACATGGAAATTAAACACACTCTAAATTCTATCAGACCAAGGACATTCAGGCCTCCTTTCAAAGCATGACAAGGAAAGCTCCCCAGCCTTTTTGTACTATGAAGAATCCACCTGACAGACACAATCTGCCAGTGAAATTTCTGATTTAAAAAAACCCGACCGGACAGAACATAACAGTGTCCTTCTTCCATAGGAGTAAAAGCTACAGGTCTATCTTTTACAGCCCATCACACTTGATGAAATAAAAGAATTATTCAGAAGATGTTCACCTACACTTCTGCAAGCAGTCACTACTTATTCACAGGAAGGCCAGCAGTGGCAATGACAAAATGCAACCATACTCATCCCTTCTCACACTGAGCACATCAAGGAAGACACAAAGTCCTTACCCAAAACTGAGAAACGAGCTAAGTAGTATTTCTTCCAACAACCATAAAACAGTGCCATTTAGAGAAAGTTCATACCTCCTTTATCAGTTGTGCCAAGGGGGCTTTTTAGCTATTAAGAGACCATCTCTCATTGCAGCTCAGAATGACTGGGAGGGGCAGGTGTGGGTCCAGGCAGTGCAAACTAACCTGATGCTCATGTGTTAGGAATGGAGAACATGAACTTTCAAGCTTTCATTCACAGAAGAAACCTCTCCTGGCATCTTTGACCCATGATCAGCCATTTGCATTCCCACAGAATAGCCCTCCCCTTCAGAACTGTCCTCTGCTGCTGTGACTGGTTGGGGTAGGGAAAGTCAGGAATGAAGAGCTACGGGAGCACCAGCATAACATCTCTGGGTGTTATCTACACCAACTAGCAAACCAGATGTAAGCACCCAAGGGGAGAGTGTCTGGAAGCCAGTGTGCTTACCTCTTGGAGAGTGAATGCTCTGGAGAGAACATTCATTGCTCCTGATGCCCTGGAGATGGGAAGATTCACACACCTATCTATTTTACACTGGAAGGTTGTGTTCAGAAAGGTGTCCTTACACTATTCTTTCTGCTCCTGTCAGATCTGTCTCTGTTAAATCAACATTACTGGCTCAGGACATGAGATAGAGCCAGAGGCAGGGGCAGTCAAATCAGGTTAGGACAATGCAAAATTAGGACTCATTACAAAAAAAAAAAATCAGCAAGAGGGAGAAAAAGAAAGGAGACCCCTGAGCATTTCAGTGCTTTGAGCCTGAGCACTAAATATTCTAGGGAAAGATTTTTTCTAGTTTCTTCAACCTTTGTATTCTACTTGAGTGTTCAGGGGCTGTGAAAGCTCCAAACCCAGAATTTGAGCCCTCTCTTGGTTAGGACATTATAGCAGGACACTGTAGCCCAAGTTGCTCTTCTTCTCCTCTACCCCGAGGCCCAGGAGTACTATAAGACTGAGGAGTTTCTGCAAGGCACCTGGGGATGAAAGCCCCCTTCATATTGGAGGAATTGATTTTGTCAGAGGGCTGTGCAGTTCCTTACTGTGGCCTGGGATCAGAAGGGCACAAATCCCTCTTTGTCCCCCTGCTTCACTTCAACTGTGTGCCCTTTTCTGCCATTACCAAAGTCAGGGAAGAGAATTTTGGCCCAAGCCTTTACAGAAGATAAAGTCTAAATGTCAGGTGTCTCCCTAGGCAAGCAGCAAACATTCCTTTCACCACGGAGCACTAGAGGATGAAAAATTAAATCCAAAAGAAAGCATGAACCATCCATATATCACTCCCTAGGCTTCGCAGTACTAACCTCTTACCAGTGCAACAAACATTCTGTGCTCAACCCGAGAAACAGTCAAAACACTAAAACATTTAGAAGGCAATAAACCAGGTCAAGGAAACAACCTTGAACACAGCAGGTTACTTCTAAGGAAGTGACCCAACCTTGTGACAATGGAAAGGGCGTAAAAAGGGGGTGAAATCTTACCAAAGGCACTACTGTGACCAGAGACTGGTGGTGGAAGCCAGGGAAAATCAAGGCAGAGCTGATTATACCACCAGTATGGGAGAGAGAAAAAAAACTTGTGTTTTTTTTTTTACTACTGTCCAAAGTGCAGGAAGGCATAAAGCAGCCCACTGCAGTGTGAAGAATGGAAATTCATGTGACAAAGCAGGAGGAGACAACAGAACAACTCTACATAATGCCATAATCTGTAGTCCTTACAAGTTGTTGTGTCTTCTTACTCAGGGTATATTCTGTCTGGTGCAAGGGTCAGCCCATGATCTATGTTCATACAACATCAGACACGATGCTGCAAAAATAGAAATAAATATTACATTTTTAAAAATAATTTGTTAAATACAAGTGGACAAATCAATAAGTTGAACAAAGCCCTAAGCAGTCTGAATCTCCATTCCAGGCAAACTGCATCTACCTCTAATGAAGATCTAAGGGATCTGTTTCTTGATTTGGCAACCACAGTGTAAATTTCCCTGCTAGTAGATCACTGTTGACTTGGATAGCATGAAAATCCATGTGGAGATGTGGATGTACTTGTGGTGCCTGAGTTGCACAGAGGGCTTGGGAAATCACTCCTGTGGAAGTGTAAGGATGTAGTGACAAGGGATTATATTTGGGGTGTTCACAGAAGAATGTGCAGTTTGTAAAGTATATAGGTATGGGGCTACGTGGGGAGTTCTTGGGAGATATGCAGCCCAGCCCTGGAGCCAGGGCTTGTGTATTTGCACATGGGGAGCCAGACTGGTGGGGAGATATGTGTGATTCAGAGCATTTGCTTCTGCAGTAGGGTTTGTCCATTATAGCAGTGTTAGAGAACAGCCTGGATGATAAATGTCAGTGGGGTACAGACAAGTGGTGAGTACAGATGAAAACTTTGTGACATTGTGTGTAATGGAGCTGGTTGTGTGACTGAGGTAAATGCAGTTGCAAATGTGGTAACAACATTTCCTAAGAGGGAGCATGCTGGGTGACTGGGTTTTAAGGTCTCTCTCCACTAATGGTCTGATCACACCTCCTTGCTGTCTTTCCACTCAGTCTCCTGCCTGTACAAGGTCGATTATATGTACCTCTGTTGTTCTGAATCCACAGGTGTGTGCATGCTTCAGGTGCCTGGGCTGTACTGGGGAGCGAATGGGTCTGTCTGTGTAGGGTGTGGAGTAAGTCTGATATGCAGATGAGGCTAAAAGAGAGGGAACCTTCTGCATGGAGTGGTGTGCTGTCTTTGGCAGTGTGTAGAAGAAAGGTATGTCTTGTCCATATTCTGGAGAGGTTTGCAGACGCTGCTCCTCGTGTAAAGGGTTGTCTGAGCCCTGTGCGTGAGAGAGGCCTGTGTGCAAAGGAAGGAGGGCAGATGGAGAGGGGCTGTGCAGAGCTTGAGGATGTGGGGAACTGTCTGTGTGGGACTGTCTGTGAGCCTCTGGGGAGTCAGGGCAGGGGGAACAGGGTGGTGTGGGTGGGATGTGGGCAGCCTGAGCAGGACATGCAGTGGGGCAGCACAGGCAGCAGCGTGGCAGAAGCAGGGCAGGCAGAGAGTGAGTGGCAGAAGCAGGGCAGGCAGAGAGTGAGTGGCGGAGGCAGGGTGCAGGCAGGCTGAGCGTCAGGGCAGTGCAGGGAGGACACGATCCAGCCCCGGGGGCGCTGAGCCCGCAGCCGCGCTCACAACAGCAGAGGTGACAGCGCGGCAGTGGGCACGGAGCCTGCCAGCTGCCCCGGCTCTGCAGACACCCAGAGCTGCGTGGGCAGGGCTGGGCTGCCTGTAGGGGCACTGCCCTGCCCCGGAGCTGTTGTGTGGCTCAGCCCTGTTTGGAGAGGCGCCCTGCCAAGGAGGGGTGGCCGTGCCGTGTGCCACGCATCACTGTAATATTTGGCAGCGCTCTAATTGCCACCTTTGGAGTGTGCGTGTCCCATCTCTGGCAGGAATATAGGAGACTTGGCAAGCTAAGGAGAGGACTCGCTGTCATGCTTCGAGTAGTACAGCCCTCACCTCTTTAATGTCACTTGCATTAATCCTCATGGCCATTCCCATCAAGAGCTGTTTCCCTCTCATAAGAGGGAACTGGAAGATTGAAAAGATTGAATGATTCGTTCAAATTATTGGGCAGAGCTGAGAATAGAACCTAAATCTTCGAGGGCTTCCTGCCGTGCTTTAACCGTGAAAAGAATCCATCCTTTCCTGGTGTGCTTGTGCAATGCATTGTTATAAAATTATGTCCTCACAACGCTGCACAGATGTCGCTGGGGGTTGCATTAGACCTCTAGAGTGATCTCTAATGGGGAAGATGTGGAGGAAGGACAGAATGCAAACTTGGGTCTCCACATCTCAAGGTGTTTGCGAGTGCATGAAGAGGAATCATCGTATAAATGCTCTGAGTGCTACACCGGTTTCCTCCAGGAATAAACCAAGGCATAGAAAAGCCCAGTATGATTTTAAGTCATACTGAGATTCTTTTCCAGAAATTGAAGTTAAACCTACTGATGTTGATGTTCAGTTCACATCACAAGTCCACCTTCTTCCCCAGGTAGTTTAGTCTCTGGAAAAGGACTAAGTCCCTTTACCTGCCACACAAGAACGTTCCCCACTGCTACACCATGTCCCTCGCCATCCACAAGCTCACTGGAAGGTTGCTCTTGGAAAGTGGTGTCAGAAGAAAGATACTCTGACTGGTTGCTATGTCTTTCTATACTGACTTTCCCTCTTTAGGTGGATAAACCTAATTGCATGTTCCCCTCCACCAAAAGAAAGAGAAAGGAGGGATGAAGAGAACTGGAGAAAAATTAATGCCTGTGTAATAAACCAAATAGTAAAAGGGACTGGGTGAAGGTGAAGACATCCATCCTATAGGAAGAAGAAGTCACCTAGATGGGGATGCCAAGCAGATGACTTGTGTCAGCACTGTCATTCTCTAAAATAGTTGAAGGTGCCAAGTGATGCAATTGCTGTGAGTTGCTGGAAGCATGACTAGCAAGAGAATAGATGGGGACTTTCATCCAGATTTCTTCTGCTGGTGTTCTGGATGGCCTCCACTTGGATTAGTGTAGGATAGGGAGGAGATCCTGGAACATTTTACGTTGAGGTGTGAATATTCCTCCCCTGTTAGGTTTGTGGCTTTTCTTGGGCAGTAACACAGCAAAACATCCCCCTGAGGAGTACAGACTTTCTCTAGCAGCTTGCTCAACTGTTGTGGAAAGGGGAGCTCCTGAACTCCTCCTTGTCATGAGCAGCCTTTCCAGCCATCTGTAAACCTCAGTCCAGTTCCAGCAGGGCACACAGGGCCCTGGGCTGCTGGAGCTTGTCTTTCTCAAAGTCGCAGCTCTGGCAGACTGGTGGCCCTGTGGCCATGACAAACTGCAGCCCAGCCCAGGAAGAACAAACTTAGCCTCAAGCCTTGCCTTGCTGCTCTGCTTTCCTAGATCCCACATAGTGAGTCAAGCTTCCCGCTGCCACTGTCTGTATAGGGAATCTGAGACCAGGGGCTGGCTCGAAATGGCCCTTGGCCTGACCTGCTCCAATAGTCATTTGTGTCCTTACATGCAATACTAAACCAGAGGCACCAGGTCTCTGCAAAGGCTTTTTCTACACTTGACATTTTTTGACCTGCAGTTGTTCCCAAAGCAGAGAAAGTGATTGTAGCCTTTCTCTTGCCATTTCCATCCATTCTGGTATGGTTATTTCTCGTGTCATGGTACTGGAGCTCTATGGAGCCCCTCCTCCTCAGATGGTGTTTGTGACTTGTCTTTCTTCAGACAATACCTGTACAAGAGAATGGAAAGTCAAGAGAGCAAAACATGATTTGGTGTGTTTTGTGGAAAAGTGGGAAGATCAGCTTCAGACTCTATGCTGTTTGCAGTCTGTTTTGGTTTTGACTTCAAGGCTTGTTTGAAATCCTCCTGCAGAAAGATACATCTCTTAAGGAACTCCAGTATCTTGAACAAGGGGAAAATACCTGGTATTCTCCATTCCCTATTCCATCCTCTGTCCGTAAAATCTGTGGGCACAGAGCAGTAATCAGAGAGGGGTTTTTTTGGGGGGTAGAAGGTGCACAAAGCCCACAAGATCAGTAAGCTTTCTTAGTGTTGAATTTGAAGTCTGTTTCTGTGGTAAATTAAAAGAGAACTGCCACCCAAAGAAAAGCAGACAAAGAAACCCACATTTGTCTAGTGTGTTGGTCTTTACAACTCATGAGTTCAACACTAATGAGTTATGGGTTGGCCCATGAAAACATAATGTGTAAATTAGGAATTTAATGATGTGTAAGATTAAAAGCTGTGCGGGGTTGCATTTATTTAAGGCTGCCATCTTGTGTTCAAAGAGGAATTACTTTATCAGACAATGTCCCTTTCACTAGGTTTAAATTGATTCCGTTATGCATGTTATGGAGGGTACTCAAGTGCCCGAGACTGCCAGCTGACAATATTTCCCACTAAACGCCCTTTCTGTAGCTCCATTTGCAGCTTCATAATAGCAAACATACTGTGCAAGCCATAATGACTTCATCTTAACTTCCAGAAATAAATAAGTGTAGATTTCCCACCCTACATCCCTCCCCATAAATTTAGTTGCAGGAAAGATGGGATTAAAGACAAGAGATATAAAAATGAAAGTCCTTGTTTCTTGTCTATTTAACTTGCTTCTCTGATGCTTCACTGCCAAGTCTTCTACACCCACAAAAACCTTCTTCCCTTTCCAAACCCAAACCCCAAACCAAAACCATACTAAACAGTGAGGGGGACCTCTACAAGTCCATTTGCATTGCAATGTGTGCAGTTAACTTCTAGCTACTTGCTGGATGGCATCATGGAAGTATTTTGCAAATGAGGGGTCCTAGTTCTCAAGTCATGCTCTGCTGATGTCAGTAACCAACGGGAGCTCTTTCTGAGGCTTGACACTGAGGCAATCCTGCATGCTAGAACTTCCTGGGATGGCAGAGGGACTCGGTGGGAAGGGTTCAGTCTGTTTGGTATCCTCTGATCAGCACAGTTTTAAATTGTGTGACTCCTCCTTGATGCAGCAAAGAAAAGGAAAGGTGGTTGAGTGTTCTGCCTATCTGAGGAGCCTTGATGAAGAACAACTCTGATCTGATTTGGTTCGTGTACTTACCAAATTTTTAAGATAAGACGCAAATAAACCGAGGCAATCAAGCATCTAGTTAGGTAAGCTGAGAGGCCCATGTGCCCCACTTAGCTACTTCCTGAGCTTGTGGAGAGGTTCCACCCATCATCCATTGGTTAGGGCAATCTCTTAACAGATGGAAAACCTGTTTTCAGAGCCTCACCCTGCCTAATTTGGGCAGATCTAAGTGCTTCTCCTAGTAAAGTGGCCTGACCATCAAGCTCAGGACTGTATAGACTGCTATTAGAGCTAAGATGATTGCTAATTCTGTGGCATCTCCCTGAGCTAGAGATGAGCAAGATGCCAGTCTCTGCTTCAAGGAAAAGTGAAGTGAAACAGCAGCATGAGGAGAGGCTGCACCCATAGGGATTCAAGCCTCTGCCAAGTAGAGTTTTAAGACAAGTGATCCCTCTACCAGTGAGTGTCCTGAACCCATGGATATTGAGGAAAATGTGATGGATGTTTAATGACAAGGCAGTGGAGTGGTGAGTCTCTAGAGAGGATAAGCTTCCGCTGCCAGTCTGAAGTTGGGAGGTTGATGCTGGTTTAGGTCTTACCCGTTTCATTAGCATTTCCTCCTGAGAGTATATGGGGCTTTGTATTTAATATTTGAGCTACCATGAATGCCTTTCTCTAGCCATGTATGTTTCTAAAGTTGGGTTCAGATAGGACTAGTTCATATCTCTCTTTTCAGCTGATCAGATATGGATGACCCCAGCCCGAAGCTGTACCTGTGTTTGTGTGCCATGTTTGTGTGCAATTTATTCCTCACTGCTTATTAGAGGAGCCATTATTTTTAATAGCGGAACAGTATAGATTTCTTTACTTTGCCTTCTTTAGCTGGAGTAGAGACCATGCCTTACTGTTGTTTATACAGTGTTTAGCATTGAGTTGCTCAAAGTCTCAGGGGCAAGCTCAACAGAAACATTAGCAAGAAAGACATCTGTAAACATGCTAACAGGACATAGTTCATATTCCTGTTTTCAGCCTCGTTTCCCAGGGACACAAAAGTTACACAAACACACTGTTTGTCTGTTAGTCCCCAGCTATGAGCTTCTGGGCTCCACTGGTCAGCATGGAATCAAACTTGGCAGAGGGCCAGGGCACTGGTAGTATTTGGGGAAGAGAGACACCAATTAGTACTCCCACCAATAAAAGCTGGAGAGAAGATGCTACCCATGCTGCCTGGCATCTGACAGCTCTCCAGTCCAAATCTACATATTTTTGGTTGAGTCACAGTGTGTGCTGTTTCTTGCCAAGCTGGAAGGCTGGAAAAGTGGGGTGAGGTCATATGTGGGCATAGCAGGAGTCACACAGGTCAGGAGGAGAGCCCTTCAGAGGTGAAAAGATGACTAGGTTTGGGTGTTTGAGGAGTGTGGAAGAGATCTGAAGCTAGAACAGCCTGGAGACTGCGGACTTGGAAAGGATTTGGGATGTTACAGTGAAAATTTTGGAGTGAGATAAAGTTTTAAGTGTCATAGGGAGGAAGTTTAGGGGTCTGCAAATGAAATTTGCAACATTTCTTTAGTTCTCCTGCATAGAGAGCAAACCACACAAGACACATGTACTTAGTTTGTAGTTTTAAGCGTTGAGAGAATTATTTTGAAAGGTTTGCTGTTCTGTCTGCACTCTAACGACTGTTTTATAGAAGTTCTTATGAGGGAGAGAGTTACTCCAGAAAACTCACAGTAATATTTGTTTATTACCTGCACTATGGGAGTCTGAGCCTCCAGTGCAACAGGCGCCATGCAAATATGCTACTGTTACAGTAAACGCAGAAACACTGGTGGAGGAGGCAGGGAGGCAGTTTTTTCCCCTGAGTACTTTATACAAAATAAGGATTTGGTAGTAAAGCAAACAAATTTAAATGACGCCCATAGGGAAAGACTTGATTTTGGCCAAGAGAAGCTGGCTGCAGTACCTGCTGTATACAAAATCCAGAGTCAACCAAAACATTCTTCTGGGCTTGCTTCTGCCAGCTCCTGAGGTATCCAGAGGAAATTCAATGTGTACTGAAAACCAGGTTACTACAGAGGTTGTTCACTTGCAAGAATAGCCTGAAAGCCTGTTCTGAAACTGAACGCCAAAATGCCTTGGCAGTTCAGTCATTGACTGGCATTCCTCCTCAGCCAATGTATCTGCCTGCTGCTCTGCTGCCTATTTTTAACAGGATGCAACTATTTATCATGTTTCTGGCTGAGATTTTTATAGTTGGGGCTCCTGCCATCCATCAACTCCAGACGATTTATGTGGGATACGGGTTTCTCCCAGGATCGCTCTGAGCCCTCCAGACTAACAAACTGGCACATGAGTTTGCCATCAGATATGGGGAGGACTCAAGTGTTGCAGTGCAGTCCAAAGCCTCCATCTGGTCCAGTCACTGGTGTGTGTCATGCAGCCCTTCTCTTGCTCCTGATGACACCGGCATTCGACAGGCAGTGAGCTGTGCTGGTGGAGTCTCCTACCTGCTGCCTCTGCTCATCCAGAGTCACAGTTTTGCTACTGAGTAGGGCTGAGAGCAGGCCAAGTTTTCCTCTGTGTCTCCATCTCCTTGATGTTGCATCTATAACATCCTGTTTTTAATTTTTAAAAATATTTGGGTCAGAGGTGTAAGAAACAGAAACATCCTGGTTGCTGTTCCTAACGTAAGGCAGTGTCAGGGGACATGGTGATATCCAGCGCCCATTTTCTGTCCCTCATTGAGAGCTTTCCTGTCTCCAGTGGGGCTTGGGTTTTCATCCCCTCTGCTCTTAAAGCTTTGTTAACATGAATTTAACAGGCTTTGAGATCCATGGGTTGTGCATGGAACAGGGTATTCTGTTTTTTATTTTGCTCTAATTTCTCTTCAGCAGATATAAGATCGCTGCTGTTGAAAATGTAGGGGAGAAGCCAAACGAAATAATTTTGCCTCTGCCATGACGAACTAAAATAAAGCTTTTAACAAGCTGAGACGTAGAACCTTGTCTCTTATGCATTATAAGACCAGATTCCAATACCTTTACATCTGCTCTTTAGTCCGCAAAATAACCTGCCCTGCTTATGGTGTAAAATACACAGAGAATATGAAAATGTGAAGATCTGGTTTATATTTACTAACAAAAATAAAAATGTTTATTTATTTTTACTAGGACCTACCCCCCAAATGGTGTGATGATGAAAAAGACCATAGATTTTTTAGCTGCTTTAACAAGTAAAATACAAAACCCATTTATTTTACTTCATTACACTTTCAGACTCTCACCACAACACTCCAAATACAATGACAAGTCCTCCTTTGGTGTTAGACACTATAGAAAACTCATCCCTGCCGTAGTCCCGCTGTCTCCACATCATTTTCATGTATGGATATTAATTTATGTGTTCAGTAGAATACAAACACTCCCCCGTCTCTATAAGTTATAGAAGCAATCATCCAAGGAAGCATCAGAAACTCTAAAGTCAATTCAGGTGTCATAATTTCATACTCTAACCTGAGATGCCAAATCATGGGCCTTTATAGATGAGACGCCGGTGTGTGAAAGCACTCCCTTTTCAGAATTGCAGACTTTATTTCTCCATAAAGCATATTTATGCTGGGAAATAATAAGTGGCTAACATGGCAGTGAAAAGGGGGATCTGTGTCCCTGGGGACAGCTTTGGGAGCTTGCTCTGGTTCCTGGGGAAAGGGAGCACTCGGAGTGCTCTCAGACAGGGGCTGCTCCGTCTTGCTCTGCATCCTGTGCACGTAGCACAGCGAGACTCCCAGAATCAGCCATGGTCTCTGATACAGATGCATTAATAAATAAACAACAGCAACAGCAGTAATAACGTTGAGTAACCCTCTTAGCCTACCCCATAATGTTATGAGCAAGCTCAGGAGGGAGGGTTCATCTGAGCCTTCTAGGTCACATAAATCAACCAGCCTGGCAAAAGGTTTCTGATGCATTCAAAATGCCCATTCATTAAGTCCTTTGGGTTCCTGATTTTGCAGCAGTTGTCCCTTGGCTAAACTTGACCATTTCTTGGGCTGCTTCATCCTCACTTCTCAGCTAATTTTACACCGTACACTTTTGGCACCTTGACTTATGATACCTTTCAGCATTTTCCTCCCCAGAGTAACACAAAAATCCTCTAGAAAGGAAGTCATAGAGCAGTAAATGCTACCTGGGATAACATTTCAGTAAGAAGAGCTCTTTTATGGACCACCTAAAACGATGTCTAATGCGACTATGGTCAACCCTTCCCCATATTTGATTTGTGCAGCTGGGAATGCAATTTTTTGTAGTGGTGAAAAGGAAATGCCTTCTGGGATTTTTTTGTGTTTCATTCCTTTCCTTTCTCTTCCACACTGAGCTCCTGAAGATGATCAGCTCATCACGCTTGGTCTCCAGGTGTTTCTGGAGTTACTCCAGCCACTGGCCACAGCTGGGGGTTCCTGAGAGTTGCTGGTGTCTCATCTCGCTCCTGGTATAGATTACACCTTACCCAAGGCACATCTGACTCCTACCAGTCAAGAGTGTTTGTAACTGATTTGAATTCCCAAAGTTAAACCATAATCTTTTTAAAACTGTGCTCTGGTTGGAAACCATGCAGCACCTTCAGTCCCAGCATCCACAGCTTTTGCTATCACAAGACTTGCTACAATGCTGATGAATGCCAAGTAATTTTGGATGATAACTTATTACCCCACTTACAGAACCTGGTTTAATTACACAGTGCATGTGTGGAGAAAGCAGGGGATGGGACACAGAAGCAGAATCTTTCATGTAAGGCAAATTCCCAAGCAACCAGCTAATAGGAGAACATTGAGGATAAGTAGATTAGACACATCAATAGAATCTACATAAGTGATGCCAAATTTAGTAACAGCAAAAGGGAAAACAGTTTTATTTTAAGTCAGATTCTGCTAAGCGGTGGCACCAGGTCTATTCAGGGTTATGTACTGTGGTTCTTTGTATCACACAAAGTATTAAGGGTAGAGGAAGAGTTAACTAAAGTAAATGGGGTTGAAATTTCTGCAAAAGGAATGATGTACTGTACCTATGCATTTTATAGCACTAGGTAAGTAGTTTAATGTCTCAGCCAATATCAAACACTTCATTTGCAAATCTTAGTGTGCTGGGCTCCCTGGTGATTTGTGTAATAAAATGGGATGGTTAAAGGGCATGTCCTTGCATCGACTATTCCTTCTAAATTTGAAGGGCCCAGGCGTTATGTAAATATTTACTATAATTAACTGCTGGAGTTCACTAGTTCCTAGTTTGCAAGAGTTGTCTGAAGTTACTGTTATCCACAGGCAGGGAGATGCTATCTGTAAATAGCCGGTTTTACCTTACACTGTCAAAGTGTTGTGGAAGGGGAGATTTGTCTTGTCTTGCTCATCACACTTGACCACTACAGTCATAATTGCCCTGTTCTAGAATCCACTTGCTGTCAGTTCCTCATTGTCTGTAGTCAGTCAGATTGGTTTGTGGATTATCCATAACGAGTAGGAAGCTGTAACTGCCCTTGTGCGTAACAGTCTGAGCTGGACTCTGGCACTGAGCTGTGAGGATGCAGCTTTCTGCTTTCAGACCAAAACAGACCTACACCCCTTGTGTCCCCAGAGTGCTGAGTCTGTACTACTAATCTCTGCAATCCCAAGATGGTTTTGAAGGTAGGGCTATTGGGGTGTCTCTGCACTGCGTTCCCAAAAGCACAGGTTGGGGCTGGAGGGCAGGGACACCTGAGGGAGGGCACTGCATGAAGCCAGCTCAAACCCAGCTAGGTTTAAGAGTTTCATCTCAGTATGGGCACTGCTGCACCTGAGTTGTTTCCTGAAGAGTCACTTGGGTATCTCTGCATCGTGCTCTGCAGTGCTCTGCAGCACTTCACCTTGCTGAGGGGCTGTGCAAAGGCCAGCGCTGGGCTCATGTGCCGGCCTGGAGCCCAGAGCGCAGCTCAGAGACACCTGGGAGCTCCTGCTAACCCAGGTCTGGCAGAAGTAGCCCCAAGCCAGAGCTAATGAGCTCTGCTGGATCTGACCAATTCTTTGTGGACCGTCTCAGCTGTCTTCATGTCATGCAGACTAACATATTCGGAGGATTCTCATTACTTATGTTTCTTCATTGCCTGGGGTGCTCCAGCCCCTCTGACTACGCTGCTCTGTAAAAAAAGAGAAAGAAATCAATCTTGAGCTTACAGGTGGAAACAGGAGAGGCAGGGAAGGCCAAAGGGTAGCAGATGCAGCATGTGGTGCCACGCTTTTCTTTGCTCTGAGTGCCAAAACATTCTGGCTGTGCTTTTTTATTCCCCCGTTCTCCCTTAAAATCTCGTTTGACGCATTTGGCTGCTACACTGCACTGGTATATATGTGTGGGCTTCTGGAGCTGTCTCGGAATCTATGCCTGGGAGGAGGAAGGAGTCTTTAAAAATTAATACTGCGAGGCAGCTTTAGTGGCAGCGCTGGTAGTGCAAGCGGAACCGCTAGCAGGGAGAGCCCGGGATCTGTGGTGGGGATCAGGACCCGTGGCTCGGTGCCAGCAGAGGCGACACACTCTCGCACCCGCTGAGGGGAAAACTGCCTGCTAGCAGCGCTGGTGTTTGACCCTTCTGTGAAGCTGTAAGGATGAAGGCTCTGAAAATAACCACTAAAACGTCCCTTGCCTGCCCTCCCTGTGATAGAGGCCCTCTCTCTGTCTCCCTTCATCTGCTGTGAGATCAGACATTCAACAGCATTTCCTGGTGTGCTTTGCCTTGTGCTCCTCAGCGTGTGCCACAGTGCCTGGGAGCACAGGGTGGGGGTGGACTGCCTGGTCTTTTTCCTAACACAGTATCAGCTGGCTTTAGTAGTCTAAAGGATTCAAATCTTGGCCCTCTCTTTACCTCGTGTTCAAACCTTTCCTCTGTGTCTGGACAACAAGCTTGGAGCAGCGATTTGGCCCTGCAGATGCAGCTGCAGTGGTGGGTGGTGTCCATGCTATGCTAACACTTGCTCTTGCTTTGGCCAGCACTGTTTGTTTTTTGCCAGCTGCGGGTGTCCTTTGGCTTAGTGGATGGGGTCAGTGCTGACAAGCAGAGCTGGCTGGGAAGGCAGGAATTTAACCACTATTTATTTTTATTCAATTTCTTTTTTTTTTTTTTAATCTCAGGCTTTATTAAAACTTCTAGCATTTCATCTCAAATACATCTGGAACACCTTTAGCAGTCCTTGCATGCAGCTAAAGCACAGGGACATTGAATTGTCTGTCTAAAGGATTTTGGCTGGTGTGACCCCTGCATGTCTGATGACTAGGCTGCGGAGGGAGACGCGGTTTTATGACATTAAATATTAACAGCTGGATATTAATAATGAAGGCTGACAGCTCCTTTCCCAGTTCCTGAGGTTGTTTCTCCCTCAGCTGCAAGTCCAGCAGGATTTGTGTTTTTTTCACTGCTTGAGCATTATGGTCAGGGCCCCCTGATCTCAAAGGGTCAGGGAAGGTAAGAAAAATAGCACAGAGGTGTCACTGCTGTGAAAAGGAGTCTCTGTGGCCTGACTGGGCCCTGCACTGCCCGGGCTGTGGCTGACTCTGGTTAGCCTTGTCACGGCATGATGATTGGAAAGCAATTTGCCATTAAAGGCAGAGAAAATGTTGGAGGTTAATAATAAAACAGTGGAGGGGAAAAAGTGGCATTGGGAGACCTAACAGCTGATCTTCCTGCATTGCTTGAAGCCAGAGGAGAATAAGCTATTCCAACATGTTTGTGCTTTATTGCTGTCTGGCCTGTGCAAATAATGCAGTCAAAATTTTCATACCAAGCCCTCCAAAATTACATTTTTCTCTCTTCCTTCCTCCTTTCCCTTTCTTGTTGTTGACTGTAGCTTTTCTCCAGCCTGGGACAGCTGAAATGCTGCTTCAGTCTGTAGCTATATCAGTCTTGTTCCTAAGATAATTTACAGGAGACACTAATGCACAGGGCAGACTATTCCCTCCCACCAGCAGCATCACCACAGCTGAAGAAGTTCATGTCTATAGCTCGGATCAGGTGGCTGGAGGACAGGGGAGAACAAGTCCTTTCTTGAACTCATGACCCTCGGGCCCTGCCCTGCCATGTGCTAAATGTTGCTGAAAAGTCACCTCAGAGGAATTTAAACAGGGCTTTGTTTGAATAAAGAAATATGGCACAGAGCACACAATGTCGCTAATAAATCACAGGTTAGTTTTATTTTGCCAGTGAAACTCTGTCTTATTTTTTCCATATTGGACTTTTCTCCAAATTACATTTTCCCAGTTGTGCACTTTTGTTCTTTTTACTATGTGACAAATGAAGGTGCTGTTTATTATTTATTCTTTGGCTTTAATGTTGTGCAAGCTAGATCAATTCAGTTTTTGATAAATAAGTCTGCTTTTTGCAGAAATTACCTAGTTGGATCAGTACTCTTTTGTTCTTTCTCTGCAAAGGCTGACCTCTAACCCTGTCTATTCTATGGTGAAACTCCATTTATCCAGACCACTTTCAAACTCTGTCTTGGTAAAATCTAGACCATGTCCTCTACTCTGACCCCTGTATCAAATACCAGCCTAGTACACTTTTATGGAAATAATTGCTAATGTTCCCCATGCCAGTGGTTAAACAGAGTGAGCTGATGCTTTTGATTGACAGCACATACCTTCGAATAAAAGTCAGTTTTATTCTGAGTAAAAGCAACTTACAGCAGATGGCTAGAAATACATGCAGGGAGAGCAGGAGAGAAGATTTGGGCTGTTTGAGGAAGACCTGGGCCATGATGTGAGGTGTTGGACATGAAGAGAGACCTTAGGAAAAGGTAAGGATCCTTTCAGCTTCTTAACTGCTCTGTGTGCAAACATCTGCCTTCAGTTTGATATTTTCTCACATCTGAAGACAACTGTGTTCACTATGTTATTTGACACAACATTAGACATTGCTTTTGGGTCAGAGCCAGCAAGGAAAAAGCATTTTGGAAGTTTACCTGTTGTCTGTATTTGAGTCACTGTGCTTATAGTATTGCTGAGTCCAGCTAGTGTAAAATCAGAAGCCCCGTTTCTCCCTGGGTCATGAAATAAAAAATCTCAGTGAAGTAGAGAGTCTTTCCCTATTTTTTTAAACATTACGGTTAACAAAGTCAGGAAGCTGTATGAGGGAGACAAGAAGAAGACACGAAGATGTATATCTGGAAAAGAGATCGAGGTGAGATTTCTGTGTACCCAAATCTTGGAACACAGGCTTTAAAAAGTCTTTGGTATCACAAGGTCTTTCATAAAATTATGAGACTTGGCAACATCAGTTAAAATTGATCCTGATTTGCTCCTGTCTGCACTTAAAGCCAAGATTTGTTCAGTTGTACTGATTTTTAAGTTGTGGTCATGTTTAAACACAGTTATATGATGTAGTAACACTAATACTACGGACTTTTTTCTTTTGTATTTTCCATCCATGTGCCTGTACCCTGTTCAGAAGAGGTACAAGCTGTAATGAGATAAGCACTGGCTTTTGGAGTTCTGACTGCAGATTGTGCCTCTCCACTTAGCTCAAGGGATTCTCTCCCCACCCACCTCTTTCCTTAAACAGCAAGAGGCTGAGTTCCTTGCTGGCAGGAGAAGTCTAGAGCCTGTTCCCTGGAGGTGGAAGCGGCAGAAGAAGCAGGATGGGGAGTGTGGGTAAGGATGATACCCAGGCCTGGTGAGACTTCAGTTGGAGAGCTCGGCCACAGGAGTAGAAACCCTGTGAGGGAAGGGATGACAGGGTCCTAGGAGGCTACATGGCAGTCCCTGGAGGAGCACAGGAGGAAGGGGACAAGTAGCTTGATCCTTCCCTACCTAGGACAGCAGTGATCTTACAGGAGAATCCCTGAGACTGTGCTGCTCTTGGTCAAAAAGATGGTCAGGGAGGACTCATGTGAAAGGAGTTTTAAAATTAGATGGAGACAGAATGTTTCTCTAAGGGAAGCACCTGGGTCAAAGCAGTGGGAAGCCAGGGAAGCCCAAGGGCCTGCAAACCAGAGGGTGACAGAAGTTTCTTGCAGCCTTGTGTCTCTGCAAGCTGCCTCTGCTCCCACTCAAGATGAGCAACGACAGCTCCAGGAAGCAGGTTAGAGGGTGTTGCCCTATGATAGGAGGCAGGATTGGTCTGTAGGGAAGAGGCGGTCTCCTTCCTTACAATCCTGAAACCCTTCACTTTCCTGTGTGCAGTGGGTGCAAACGTTTTGATGCTAGGGGGCTGACAGAGTTCAGGCACCATGTTATAAAGGCAAAGGGATATAGGGTTCATGCATCGGGAGATGCCTGTTCTGCGTTTCTGTTCCAGTGGTTGGAGGTTAGGGATGAGAGGCAAGGGGAAGCTGGACGTGTTTAATTGCCTGTAACTAATCAGGTATGTACATTCATCCTTCCCCTCCCTGTTCTTCTGAAAAAGCACCCTCTCAGACTCTCTTTCCTGATTCCTGAGGAACCAGTGATGAGGTAGCTTATACGGACATGGACAGTGAAGCACTGAGCATTGCTGGCCTTGTGCTCAGCCCGTGCAGTCAGGCTAGATCATTAGAACTGGCACCATCAGGATGGTCATAATTTCTGTGCCCTCTCAGTAAAATGAATAGCAGCTTTAACAAACCCCAGGAATCGTTAGGAAAAGAGCCTAGGTCTGTTTGTCATAAAATCACGTAGTATTGCTGGAACATAGTTCTTTGCTGAGACCCTGAGGCAGGAAAAGGATGTAGGATGAAGGGATGTTTGTTCATAGCCAGAGCTTAAAACAATGTGCTTTGAATTCCTTCATACTTAGCATTGGCTTTGAACGTCTTGGTACCTGGATTTTCAGTGGAAATAATTAACTATGACAAACTGCAAATTTTAAATCAAGTTGGACAGAAGTAATTTTAGATAAAATGGGAGCTCTTCTTCACAGGAAAATATTGATGGCACAATTGCCAGTCCTTGTGACAGTGAGCGAAAATCAATTAGGAAAAGTTCTGGGGTAACACTCATGGCACCCATTCACATATTTAGCTGCTCCTTTAAAAACATCACAGTTTCTCAGTGGAAGGGATGCCTCCCCAGCAAGCTCACCTTCCTCGGGAACACACCACAACAGCCCACAAGCTCATAGCAGGAGAGGGAAATCGCCTGGAATGAAGCAGTGAGCAAATCTCTGTTCATCCTCCCTAGCTCTGAGCTGGCTGCTCTTCTGAGTCACTGTTCTGAGAAAGTTGAACCCCTGGGCTTACAGCAGTGATCACGATCCCCTGATTTGGGGTGAGACTCTGGCTTAGAGTGAGACACGAAAAGCAAACACACAGTGCTGCCCTAGGGAGTCCGGTTGGTTGGCAGCATTAGCAGTTAGGTGGCTATATTAGCATTTTAATCAAATAACTAGATATCCCAGAATTATATGTTTGAATCTCTGTAGGCTAAACATAGCTTCAGAGGCAAATAATTTCCATGTAATTTTAGGGTGGAGAATGTCCTTTGGGTAACAGCTGCCTGCTCTGCATGGGCATTAAATATCCTGTGGCACTTTATTGAAAGCAGAGGTTTGTCTCAGAGGCCTTGCTTAAAACGTCCCTCAGCATGCTGGCTGTCTGCCCGCCTGCAGTCCTGACACCCAGGAGGGCATGCAGTTCAGAGGGAGATACTGCAGCTCCTGTTCACTATATTGTTTGTAGGGTGTCGTGGGAGCCTTGATATAAACACGGACAGCCTGCCCAGGTCACAGCAGGAGTGACCTTGCTGGCGTCGGTCTGAGCATATTTGCTTATGTGGTCAGAGGGTGCCCAAGCCCTGGGAAGAGTAAGATCTTTGAGGACAGGCAAACAGATTGCCCAGTCACAGGCTGGCCCAAATCCTGCCTTGTCAGCAATATCCGACGGCTCGTTCTATTTACCTGGGTCAGTCGCCTGGTTCCTGCAGTGGATACACATCCATAGACCCAGGTTCAGTACAAAAAGCTTTCAGGAGCATTCAGGCTGTGCTAGAACTGACCTTACATATTTTTTTCCTGTTTTTTTTTCATATCGCTGGAGATTAAAAAAGTTCTAATGATGAACCATCTGGAATAGGTTTCTTTTCAAAAGAAAAGAATGAAATAGATGTGAGTTGGCAGGAGCTTTCAGAGAGATTTCCCCCAACCCCCTCTGTTTATATATTATGCAGAGAACTCTACAGGAAAATGGGATAGATGAAGTTGAGCATTTCATGACAAGTTGTCACATTCTGTGCATAAATTTCTCTAAAGTGTTAGGCACCAGTGGTGGGAGGAGATATTAGGTCACTCATTGCTAATCCTGGAAAGTTTAGGGGACTTTGCATGTCCTTTGAGAGTGTCCCTTTGATGGAACAAACATCACCTGTCCAGAATTATTCCTTCACAGTGCATATAATCCATCCATTTATTTGATAGAAGTACGCATAAAGAACCCAGAAATGACCCAACAACACTCCCAATACTTGTATCAGTTCTATCATCTTTAACTCCTGCTTTCTACTGCATGAAGTAATGTAGAACTAAAAGTAATAGTCAGCTTTCTACTGAAAAGCACATTACAAATACAAACCATAATTTCTCTTCTACGTGTTTTCAGGTTAAATATCAGTTTTTCAGAGGATTTAAGGACCCTTTGAGGTGCATTTGAGGGTCTTTTAGTGACAAATGTTAAGAACCTCTGAACATCTGAGCCCTATTAACTATTCCCCAGGTGCATGTGAAGGACATATCAGAACCAGCATCAGAATTTGGGTAGTCCCAGCTCCAAACTGTGGTCTAATCACACCTCTCTCTTTCAGATGCTGTTCCTAGCTGATGGCAGAAGGGCATCGCATTTCTGATGACTCAGCATCTGCAGAGGAGGCTTGCTTCAGGACACAGCTCTTCTGCAATTATAAGCTCCTGTTTTACTCCAGCGTTATTCCTGCATGGCATCATCATCTTTGATCCCTAGGACGAGGGTAATACTGGATCAAGTACTGCTATGAGGGGTTAGTAGGAAAAAAATTGATTTTTTTTCTCTTAGTAGTGTTAGGACACAATTTCAGGCTCTAATTTCTCTTACCGCAGTCCCTTGCCCCTCTCATGAAAGCAATAGTCTTTCTGAGGGTGTGTTTGGAGCGTTATTGCTTAAGCCCACAGGGAGAGCACATCCCTCACATAAATTGTGGTTGATGGTGAACCTGGACAGTGCTTGTACTGTTGCCCAGGCACTTTCTAGATGCGGGTGTGAGCTGCTCAGGTCCACAAATCTGCAGTTTGCCCAGACATTTTTAATGGTATCCTCAGAAGGCAGTAAGTACTGATAAAACCTGGAGAGCTGCTCTGTAAAGCCCAGGATATATTTCCCTTTGACTCTGTAGAACCCCTGTCAGGTACAACTGCCCTGTTGTAAGTGCCCTCTCCACAGTCTGCCCAGCTGTGGAAAAGGCCCTGGAGTAGGGGACTGCCCAGAGCATGAGCAACATTGTGCACCCAGCCTCTTCTTGGTGAGAACAAGTGCTCTAATCACCCCAGAACTGAAGCCAAATCCTCTTGATCAGCTAGTTTGCTTCCACTCAAGCCTCAATCATAATTTTAAATCTAGCCCCTAACTCGGCCCTGCTGTACTTTCTAGGTGAGGAGGAAAGGAGAAACTTAGTTTTCATTCCCTTCAAAGTAATTAGAGATTGATGTGAGGGGAGAATGCATCCAGGCAGTAACAGGGGTTATTGTGTTTCATAACTCCATCTAACCAAGGATGTGTTGTGCAGAGTTCAGAGTCAACAAGAGTCTCTGGTATCAGGGTCAAGTCAGTACATCCTCTGTAACCAAAGTAATTCACCTCAGAATGATACCTGTGTGGGAGAGAGGGCTGGGTGGCCCTTCAGACTTCAGCCCTCTGAGAAAGCTGGTAAGGTATTGCTTCCTGGCACACACAGCAGTCCTTTCCAAATCCGAATTCTCGATGCTACATTTTCTCTTTGCATATGCCTTATCATGAATGCAAGTGGTTAAGCTTTCCTCCTCCCTTTTAAAGATCACATTTAATTTTTCTTTTTTTGCTCTAATGATTTAGATGAAATATTTAAGCTCACTGCTGCAAATCCCCTTGGGGCACCTGCCAGAACGTTGTGAAACCTGGGTGAGGGATGGTGGAGGGGTGTATGCTGTTAATTAGTGGAGGTTGGCAACCCCCTAACACTTCAGCTCACGCTCCTGTTGACGGCTGTGGGGTCTGGGTTTGCAGGATTCATGCACATGTTAGGAAATAACCGGACTCTGGCAGCAACTCCCACTCTGACAGAAGAGACCATGACAGCCAGCAACCAGTTTAATAGGTTGCTGCAGCCAGCGAAGTCCTCCGGTGAGGAGCAGTGAAGTGAAGAAAAACAAAGCTCATTCCAAACAGCAGACAACAGTTGAGAGCAAAGAATCATTTTATTGCATACGGAGTGGGGGAATGAAGGAAAGAAAAGAGAATGAAATGGCATTTTTTACAGCTAAGGGTTTAATGGTTTCTTTCCTTTCCCCTTTCCCATCAAACAGGACAAAAATACACAGAGAGAGAATTCCACAGATTTTTATTCTTCTTGTAAGAAAAGACGGCACAGCCGAAGCTTCTTCCTCGCATTAAGTTTTCAGAAGGGAAGTCTGTTCTCCTTTCTCTGGCTCCTCATAGCGGCATTTTTCTGGCTCCAGCAACCTAATAGGTTGATTGCTGAGCCTCTTCTGTTTCAATTACTTTTGATTGATTCTCAGGTCTGTGTCAGCCACTCGGTGCAGTCACCATCCCAGGAACAAATCTGCAGCAGCTGAAGATGAAAATAGCTTCCATGACCGCTTAAGAGTGGAGTTCAAGCATCTTTTCTAAGCCGAAGGTTACTGTAGCCTTCCCCCAAAATCATCTCTCTGGCCAGGGCTGCTCATGATGAAGTTCCTGTTTCTGATGGCTCACTGAGCTGAGCTTAGCCTCAGCTGCAGCCCGAGAGGAGGGTGGAAGGAGCTTTAATATCATCAGGCAACTTGCAGTTGCTGAAGGGCACTGACGTTACCCCCCAGGAGAGGGACTGTGGCAGAAGTGGAGAGTGGATGGGGGCACAGAGCCTGTAAGATGAGTCCTGAGGGCTTGCTTTCTTGTTTGGGTATTTACTGAAGGAGCAAAGAGAGAGGGAAGGGAGAGAAAGATAGTTGGGAAATTGAGTGGAGGTGATGGTGACCGGTACCTCACAGAAACAGCCAGCCTCTGCACTTGCTTTGTACCCATCTGACTCTTTTCTTAGCAGTAGCAGCCTCAAGCCTCCTGACTGGCAAAGAGTAGTGAGGACAGATCTGTACTGCTGCCCTGGCTGAGAGCTAGTCTGGTTTCCTGAGAACAAAAGCAGTCTGGAGAATTGGGGCTATTTGTGTCAACAGTAGGATTATATTTCTGAATTTTTAATTTCCTACTGTTGCTGTCCAATTCAAGTCAGCATGGGATCACAGCATAATTCAGGCTGGACAGGATCCTGAGAGGCTCAGAGCAGGGTGACCTCCAGACCAGACCAGGCCAGGTTGCTCAGGGCTGTGTCTGGTCAGGGTTTGAAACCTCTCAGGATGGAGTTTGTACAGCCTCCTGGGCTGCCTGCTCCACTGCTAGACTGTCCTCATGGGGAATTTTCCCCCTTGCATCTAATCTGAATCGCTCTTGTTTCAATTTATGCCATTGTCTCTAATTTTCCTGCCACACACACCAGTGAAGTTCCCAGTTCCCTTCTCTTGACGACTTCCTTATAGGTGTGGACAGGCCTCACATTTGCCTTTAGTTGTCAGGGAAATCCCTGGACCTTCACAGTCTTTTGAAATGGTTAGAAAGTGGCTGTGAAAGGACATGGGTGGCCAACTCTCTTGGCAATCTTAGATGCAACTGTTGAGTCTCATGGGCTTGAAGAGACCAAGATCTGTCAGGCAATCCCCGAGTCATTACCTCTCTTCTTGCTGGTAGTTCTCCTCTGAGTCCAGAGTCCTGGGAGACCTCATTGATGAAGACTGAGACAGAGAAGGCATTGAGTACCTCAGCCTTCTCTGTGCCCTGTGCCATAAATCACTTTCCTTGTTCAGGAACAGGCCTGCATTTTTCCATTTAGCTTTTCTTGCTAATGTAGTGGTAGAAGCTCTTCTTGTCATCCGTGGTGTTCCCTCCAAATGACAACTGTGGGTGAGCTCTGGACCAAAGATAGCTATGGGGGACCCTCCAAAAGGCAACCAGCTCATCACATGTGAAGAGCTGGGCTGAGGTGGGCTGATGCAATAGGGTGCAGCTTCAAGTGACCCCTGAGGAGAACTTGTACCATTGTCTAAAGCAGTGGGTGTGCAGTGGTAAAAGCTTTCCTGTAGGAAAGCCTGGTGCACCCTGAGCTTGGAGCAGCTGTGCCAGGGACCTGCCTGTCTCCCAGTAGGTTGTCCTCAGCAGTCAGGCAGGAGGAGAGGCATGCTCCTGTGCCTCCTCACTGGTGGGGTGGACAGGTTCTGGGAGGCATTGGTTCTCTCACAGTTAATGTGTTTTCTAGAAATACCCTCTCCTGTCTGTTGGGAGGATTTGGTGCAAGGCATCAGAGAGGAATTTGGGGTGTGGGCTGACAGACCTCATTGGGGCCTCTTTCCTCCCACTCTGAAAAGAGGTAGCTGTGGTGCCCTAAGGTAATCTAGCCCCACACTCCTGCCAATGCCCCAGGAGCACTGTGCTCCCAGGGACCCAGGTGTCCCACTGCAGATGAACAGCCAGAGACAAGGCACTTCCTCTACTTGTGTCCCTCCAGTATGCAGGGGTGGCAAGGAGGGGAACAGACTGCAAGGGCAGGTTAATATGAATGGACATGCTGTGAAAAATGGATCCAAAATTATCCCCTGATCCAATAAACCTCTCAACCCACGTTCTCAGAAAAGCCTCGGTGAGTAGACAGGCCTCACAAGTTGCTCAGCAGCTCATTAAAATCTGTTTCTGCCCTGACAGATTGAAAAGGGAAACAAATGGCAGAATTTGGGGCCCTCCCCCAAGGAGGCTTTGCTCCTGCATGAGTGGCTCTGCCTGTGATGCCAGCCCTCTGCCTGCAGCCTGAGCGGACCACATCCCAGGCACCGCCCTGCAGCAGGACCCCGAGCCTGTGAGAGTTTCCTTCCTTGTCCTTGGCTTCCAGGTGTTGTCACAGAGAGGGATTTCACCTACACTGCATGATTGCTTTGAGGTGCAGGAGCACCCAGAGCCTTTGCAGCCAAACTCAGCAAAGTGACTGCAGCAGGGGTGAGTGGATGGAGGGTCAACCCCCTGCACCACATCACAGCAGCCCTGCCATGCACCCCAGGCTGCTCAGTTGTCTGAGAGCAGCTGCCTGGGATGAGAGCACCCTTACAGGGCTGTGTAGCCCTCCCTGGGGGCTACAGTCGATGCCCTGCCTGGAGAAAGGGCTTGATCCTGTTACACCAACATCAGGTTCTTCTGCTGTCTCTGATGGGGGTCATTACACCTTTGCACATAAGTGTAGGATGATTCATGAGCATGCATGTGTGCTGTATCTGCACTCAGGTAGTGCTAATCCTGTTCAGTCATTTTTCAGAGGATTTCATTTAGATACTGGGCTGGGGCTCTGCATGCCCTTGACAATACTGAGCAACACCATTGCTCATATTTAAACTCTCTGACATAGCTAGTGATGGTGAAATTAAAAGAGACAATGACATAAAGCTCTCACCCAGCAGCAGTTTCCCTCCTGCCAATCACTGCTCTTGTATTCTCCCCTCCCTTGCTGAAACCCAAGGATAAGGGGCAGATTTTGTGGCTTACCTGAAAGACCAGCAGGTCTGAGCTCTTCTGGACTGACCTGCATGCCCAGGCTGCTCCAGCTAAACCTGGCAGAGCACAGAGGAGGATCGGGCACCACCTGCAGTGAAAAACCTCTGTGAAGCCACAGCAGACCCCTCGCAGAATGTAAAGCAGGCGATTTGTGCCAGCAAAGACTTTCGGCCTCGCTGCTGTGAGCAGCTCTCTCGTGCTCACCCAGCCAGTGTCAGAGCCAGAAATAGCCTGGGCTGACGGGGCACAGCACCTGGCTCTCACCTCTGCTCCGTGGCCTCTCTCCAGCTCTGACTGTTCACACCAGCTCACTGTTGTGGCCCCTCTTGCTGGCTGGTGGAAGGACAGGACTGCTCCCTGAAATGGCAGCTGAAGACACAGATGTTCCATGTTTTATTCCGTGGCTTTTGATACAAAGCAAATAAATCACAAGTGGTTTGCCACATTTTTTTTTTTTAACTGTTATGGGAGCTGAAAATATGTCTTCAATTAACAGTATGGCAAAGGGAAGAAAAGGCTTGTTCTGCATCTCTGATTTAAAAATAAAAACAACTGGAGAGAAACATTTTGTTCCCTGTGTAAGTAGATTTAGGCTATAATTTCATCTCAGGTTTGTACAATCGTAACACTTGACAGCAAGTGTTGTAGTCATGAGGATCTAGATTTGGAAGGGCATTGATAGTGTCTACTTTTTGTTGTTTTTAGTGAGCAGCAGGTGCCTAAAAACCTTTACTATCAGGTCTAGGATTTCTGTGACTATACTCTCAGAAACTGCTTCTTTCTACTAGATACATCATTTCCTCTACTGTTTTTAACGACAGCTATACAAATGGGGCTTTGTGAAACTTAGCAAGTGATAGTAACTGGCCCTAACACCTAAGTAATTATTAGCTACCCACAGAATAAATGAAAGATTAAAAGGCAGTAATCTTCTTTCCTCTTTGTTGCTTGTTATTAATGGCTTCCTAGTCTACATACTAAATGGTTATCAAGACACTGCTCTGTTGCAGAAAATCTGTGGCATTAAAATCTGAATTTACTGAGAGCAGAGAGTAGGTACACTTGAACAGAGAAGACAAAATGATAAGGAGTTTTGGTTTACAGGGACTTTGTCCCAGTCTAAATGCAAACAATGCTTTTCACATGCTGCTGGTCATTAGTGTCTCTTGAAACTGGGAGCAGGAAAAGCCTTTGTAGGAGCCAGGGGCAGTACTTGGCAGTCCACTCTCCATGGACATGTAAGGTAGCCCCATGGCTTCTGAGTTTCTGAAGGGGTTACTTCTACCTTAGAAGACATATGGGGTCTGCAAATTAAAAAAGGCTAAACCCCAGGGCACTGGGAACAAAAGGAACCAATTGGCAGCTGTCAGACGTGGGAAATTCTGAATGCAAGATGAGGAGCCACGGCTAGGCTAGTCATTGCTGTGTAATGAGGAGGGAGAAAAAATTCAGCCTTTCCAGCTCCATGCCTCATAAAATCCAACTGAAATCAATCCACAAGTTTGCCAGTCATGAGTTATTCAGCAAACCCAAGGTCAGACCAGTGGAGTTTCCATCAAACATCATTGTCTGTTCTCTTTATCCCTGTACTGCAGACAGGAAATCAAGAGACAGAACTTGATCACTGCAATATAGGCTAACATTTAGGCCCAGACTGCAAGGTGATTAAGTGTGCATTAAAGCCCACTTCCATTTAGCAAAGTCTTTATGTACATGCTTTAAGTGCCAGTGGAGCTAGAGACACACAAAGAGACACTTAAATTCCTTGATCACTGCTAACTACAGTATAATTATTTATGAATAAATTTAAAGACTCTCTGTATTGAATACAACTCTTACTACACAGACAAGGCTGGAAGAATTGGGAGTTACAAGTCACCATTGCAAGTAGAGGTGCATGGAATGTACTGGGGACGGGCACCCAGAATGGAAATGGGGCTTTCTGAGGAAGCAGGAGAGCAAAAGTGAGCAAAGAGAGGTAGCCAAGGTCTGCAGAATTACAAGTGCATTTTATGTGTATTTAAGGTTGAATGTTTATAATGAGATTACTACATCTATGCTGGGGGTGATCCTGGGAAATTGAAAACGTAGAAGCCAAAACAATTGCCTCTTCTCTCCCACAAGGTATTCTTTTCTTCTCTAATACAGCCTCCCAATTTCCATAGACAGGAAGGAGGACAGGGACCTGATGCAGGGTTTTGAGCTTGCGGGGTGTTAGTACAGTGAGTAAGTCAACAGCAGTGTGGTTTCAGGGATATATCATCTCTCATATCTAAAAGCACATATTCATCCAATTAATATTCTTGGTACAAATGGCAAATGATTGCTTGAACTGCTAGACAGGGAGGAGGACCAGGTCCCTGCCCTGAAGAGTTTGCAGATGAAATGTGAAGAGTACAGTGCTGCAGGCGGAGGGGGAACACAACATGAGCTGAGGCACAGTTGTTATTCCTGGCACACTCGGAAGCCTCCTTCCCAGTCTGTTGCCTGCCTTTGATGTGAATCATTCCTCCTTTATTGAAAAGCTTTCTTTCTGAGGTGCTCCAGAGCCTTTCATGCTTCTGGTTTTCATCCTACCTCTCTAGGTATTTCTGCATTGTCTTCTTTCCACACTTTTCTCCTCCCTACTATCAGACTTCCTTAGGACATCGCCTTAGTCCCTCTCCTCACTTTGTCCCTGGATGTCTTTATCCTGTCACCTACTTCAGTGAGAACTCACAGACTTATTTCCTCGGTGCTACTTTGTTCTACAACAGCTCCTGCAGCACCTTCTCCTTCTTGTTCCACCACCACCCCCTCACCACGAATTGTCTCTTTCCAGGTTGGCCCTCAGTCCTCTCCTTTTGCCATGGAAGTCTCAGCAATCCTCCTGCATGTCCCAGAGGGTGACTGGCTCACTGTAGTGTGTCTTCTTTGTCCCCTTCATCCCATACAGCAATGTGGGCAGGCTTAGGAGCAGCTACCACGCTCAAGGTCAGTGGGCTTTGTGTTCCTACACCCCTTGGGGAAATCCACCCCCTTGGAGAGGCTGCCTTTCTTCCTGCTAGTTTGTCCTGGCTGGTTTGTCTGCCCAGCAGAACACTCAGAAACCCTGCTTTTCAGCTAAATTTCATGCCTTTCTGAAAGAAAGGCCTCTATTTAATCATTCCAGCAGTGTCTAAACCCCCTAATTCCTTGAACACAGTGACAAACAGTTCTGATTATTTGTAGAAAAGCTTGAAAAGCATTGAGCATATTTTATTACCCACGAAAGGTGCCAGACTGGCAGCCATGGAGACTTGTCCTCTATTTATCTCTAGAGCTGGACGGTACAAGCAGTACACATTTCTCCAGAGTGTCTCTCCACTCATATTTTGAAAGGCACATGGTGGCCTGCCACCATGAGATGATGGTACTTTCTGTTCAACCCACTGAGTACTTGTTCAGTGCCTGGAACACGAGTTAAATACGTCCAGTTGCTTGTGGGAGCAGCGGGAGAAGCCCCAGGGGGACTCACTACAAAAACAAGTGCCCTCCCAGAGGCTGTGGGTGATTTGGTGTGTCTGCTCCTGTCTTTTCACGCAAGCCAGGTCTCATCCAAAGTCAACTATGATCTGTGGTAGTGCTGCTTAAGGGGCTGTGAATTGTCATCTGGGGATGTATGGAGGGAGCAGACCCTGTGCTTCCTCATTAAAGCAATAAATGCAGTAGATTTGCTGGAAAAAACCCTGGAGCTTCTCTTTTGCCACCAAAAGAAGGATTAGAAGATTAGTTTTAAGAACACTTCACTGCAAAGCTTAGCTGTTACTGCTGTAAACCCACAGAAAGGCAAGATCTAGCAGATTTTATCTGCAGGGGAAGCAGCAGAGGTTATGGGCAGCCTGACCAGGTCCTGGTGGCAGTGCTTTCTCAGGGGCCAAGTGCTGCAGCAGGACCTGGAGCTTTCCTGCAGAGGCACCGTCCTGCATCAGGAGTTCAAGGCTTACCCCTGCTTTGCAGCAAGTGCCAGGGAAATTATTCAGCAGAGAGGTAAATAGCTTGCAGGATCTCTACTTTTCACGTTCCCCCTTCTCCTGCCCCACTTTGCAGCGACACACACCAAACACAGATGTGCAGTGACATTTTTAAAGCAGGCATTGATTTGTTAGGTTTATGCAAAGAGAATATTGAGCACTCATTGCAACAATTCAGGCTGGGCCTTATATTTTCTTTATGTGCACTGGTGTTAAAAATACAAAGAAGCAAAAGTTTCAGGCTCTGCCAGTTTGGATAGAGTTGTTTTTATTTCATGAAATGAAGTATAGCTTGGTTAGAGGATTTTTTTCTTTGTCAATAATTAAACAGCTCAGCACTTGTTGAAGCAGCCCTGAGTGTAGGCACCAGGATCACCCAGCCTTGACCAGAAGAGGCTAAAACTTTCTACCCCACCTACAGTATGGATTTTTTTTCCTAAAAAAAAAGGAAAAAGTCCTTTCAGTATTAACCCCAACAACTTCACTGGCAACAGCATACCTTTACAGTAGATGAGGTACCAGGTAGCCATATGGATTGAAAGAAATGTTTGATTTTGGCCTGCTTTGAGCAGAGTTTCATGTGAAGGTGCTTCCTAGAAACAAGCTGGGCACAGCTGGTTTCTGCTTGGCCTCTTAGTGTTGAGGTAGAATTCAGCTGCTGCTAGAGGTGCTGGGACTGGATTGCAAAACACCTTTAGTGCAAACAAAGGGGAGGGATTTCCATCAATGATTTGAATTTATGTTTCCCTCAGAAAGCATTTTTGAGGCATGGTAATGAAGGATCAAACAGTATTGCATTTTTTGCAAGTTCATCATATCCTTGAGGATGTCACTGTGAACTCACTCGAAGACAGGCATGTGAGAGTGCTGGTATAGAAAAAAAAGAATGTTCAACCTCTAGCTAAGGCCCCTGTTTTAAAGAACAAAAAAATAACTGTGAGGATGTGAGGTCTTTATCTGTGGTCGAGAGCAGTCAGGGAACCCTGTGCTGTGCTCTGCAAGGTACATGATTTATTTATTTCAGAGCACTGATGGGCTATAGGTCATTAGCATGTACTGGGTAAGGGAGTGTGATCTTCCTGCCCATGTAAAGGGTCAGTCCTGCAGGGCTGAGGAGCAGAGGAGTGGGGAGCTTTCTGTCTTTGTCTTCAGGCAAAGCTTTCCTTCCCCTGCACCACCATTATTGTTCATTTATTCTTTTGCCTGTCATCATTTGGCAACAAAAAGTGCTCTCGTTGTGGGAAGGGCTGTGTCCCAGTCAGGGGAAGGGGGAAAGGGAGGAGAGCTGAGACAGTGATGTGTGCTGTCTCCCTTGCCCATGAGTAACAAAAGAGGTGGAGGGTTAATATACCAGTGGGAAGCTACTGTGTAAGGGCAGGTCCCTGAAAGGCAGTCTGGTGTTGGGGCTGTATTGGAGTCACAGGTTTGGAGGGCTGGGATCAGGGAGAGAGACCTACTTCACCCTCAGACACTGAGCCTGTGGCAGTCACTTGCAGTCAGAAGAAAGCTCTGACGGCCTGGAAGGGTGCCTCCCCTGATGTAAATGCTCTGGAAAATGTGGGGACAGAGGGTTTCCTGTGGCTAACTTTTCTTCTTCTCAGGGCCTGTGGTTCTGCAGATGGCTTTATTAAATCCCCCAACAACCGGTCTCTTCTTCCTCTGCCCCTCAACGTATTATATCTCTTTATCACACTGGTTTGTGGTTGTCTGACCATTATTCTACGTATACTAATTCCCAAGCAAGACCCACAGGGCGGAGGAGGTTGATCCTACCTGCTGGGAGCAGATGGGCAAGCTGTAATGTCCAAGCAGGGCTCCGTGTCCTCCGTAGAATGACGGTGAGCCAGGGCTGCTGCCAGTGGAGACAGGTGAAAAACAGACCTTCCCCTCCCTCCTTTCCTGCTTTCTATTTCTCCTCTTTATTTATGTTAATATGTTCTGCATTGGAGTCATAATTAAATACATATTCATATAGAAAATGTACAAAGCTTCTGCCTGTACTGTGAAGCTCTCTGGAGCTTAACTGCTTGAGACTTGTCACAGGAAAATATTTCTCCCCATGAAAACAGGCTTCCTACAGCTGGGCTATATTATTGCCTTTTAATATTGCTGGCTCTGCCTACCCTGGGAAGGATTTTCTGACAAACTCCTACTGGAGATACAGCTTTTGCCGGTATAACTTACACCAGTTTCCTAAAGAAACTGGGGCTTTCATTGCCAGAGGTATCTCACTGATGTTGTAATTTGTTCCCACACTCTTTGCTATGCTGGCAAAACTTGAAAGTGCGGTTCACTGTTTTTCCCTCTGAGTGCCTTTTCTCCTAAGTTAGCTTTTCTATCCCTGTGCTTACCCCAGCTGTTTCCCTGGGCACATCTGATCATCTATTGTCTTCAGAATAGCTCTGAGTAATGAGAGGGGTGGGAAGCTAATGCTATTTGGAGGGTCTAATCAGACACTGATTCCCTGTAATAGAGCTGTATCGAAATCTGGAGCCTGGTGACACTTCAGAAGGGAATGCAGTGATGGAGGGAGCCAGGACAGCAGAAATGGAGTCTGGCAGTTTTAAGTAGGAAGCTGGGTCGGTATGGCATGGAGGAGCTGGGGACAGCCTGAGGGGAGAAAACTTCCAGCAGAGGGCAAAGGCTATGGTCAGTGAAAGCAGCTACCAGAGACAGAAGTGTTATCAAAACAAGGCAGATCATGCTCATCATCCTGTGTCAAGGCCATTTCCATTTGCAGTACCTCAACCTGATGTTGGAATCAGTTTTGTTTGGATCTGGCAAGATGACTGGCATCATACATAAATAGGGTCTGTCTCAGGCATTTCATATCCTTGGTCAAACACTGCACATTAGGAGTTGGGAAATAAGAGTTCCGAATGTGTCAGTGATGTGCCAAAACCCTAGCCAGCATCACAGCTACAAACCCAGGATACCAGACCCTTAACTTAGTTTGTGCTCTTTAAATAAAACATTCTGTTCTTCTCTCTTTTTTATTTTTCAGTGCTGATGAGATTGAGGAGAAAGGCCTGAAAGTTTGAAGTAAGTTCCTGGAGCCCCTTACAGGTTAATTCTTTAATAATATCCTTAGTGCAGTGGATATTTTGATTTTACTGCCTGGAAAATGGAAGAGATGTTGAGACTATTATCGGATGTCTGCTTGGTCCAGGGCTACATCTCAATCCTTCCTTTACAGCAACCATCCTATCTAAGAGGGTCCAACCCCTCCTCTTTCACATGCATATGCCTCTCCTCACTTCCTGTGGTCTGACTCATCCTCATATAAGTGATGCAAGTCTTGGCAGATTAAAGTAGTTGTGTGATGAGGTGACACACCAACCCCCCACCCACGCCAGAGACATGGCAAGTGGCAGTGTCATGTGGGAGGGAAAGGAGCAGCTTCCTCCATCCTTAAGGGAGACTTCCCTTGCTGTGCAGCAGAACAGGTGAGGAGCAGCAGCTTCTTGCAATGGCTGTCTGCATCACAGGTTCCCTGACCCCTGCAAAACCACACACAGCTCCTGGGTGCTCACTCTGCTGGAATGCCTTTGCAGGTTGGCAGCTGACTTGGCACAGTGCTGCCTCCAGGCTCCCGATTCAGTACTGCAGGGATCAGAAGGTGATGTTGGAAGAAACATATAAATTTTGGGGTTTCATGATTTCGTTAATGAGAAGAAAGTGATGTGGTTTTGGGTAACTTCTTGGTGTGATGTACTTATTTTCAGAAACTGCACAAACCCTGTTCCCTGAGCAAGATAAGGACTGATCAAGCCTGAGCTTCACACTCATTTCAAGCAGACATATATAGCTGGTGCTGAAACAGTGGTTGCACACAAAAGATCAACCAGGCTGAGTCAGAACAAAGCCAAGTGTCCTATTACACTTTGCTTTGCCAGTCATCAGCAATAGGAGCCCCACACAAAATGTTTCAGTACCTGCTGTACTGCTGTAGGCTGTCCTACAGCAAAAGTATAAGAAGTCCAGGCTATCTTGAACTTCAGGCAATGAGATAGATTAACTTTACACCCAGAAATTTGACAAACCACCAGAATCAACATAAAGTGCATTCCCAACACGACTAAGGAGTTCATACTTTATACCCTAAAAGTTTTATGAGGTTGTCCAGAACACAGAAGCATGTTAGGAGAGCCTGTGATTGGTCCATGTCTGTCAGAAAGATTCACTCGAGTTTTTCTTACTTAGGAGAACAAGATCACTGTGAATGTGTTGGAGCCATAAGCAGAGAGCCAGAACTTGAATGTTCTGTCCTATAATTGAGAGGTCCCCTCTGAAAAGCCTAAACAAAACCCAAAAGTCACAGTGGCAACAAGCAGTTGCTGTAGTAAGCAGAAAACTCTCCTGCTGGCTGTCTGGTCTTGTTTCCCAGAGCTCACTCACTTGCTGGATGCAAAAGCACGTGAGGCCACACAGTGACCTGAATGAAGGAATTAATCTGGATTAAAAATTCACCAAGAAAAAAAGTGTCTCTGAGGGATCAGTTCTTGTGAAGCCAAAGATGAAGATGACCTCAGGGTGAGAACTAGTGGAAAGAGGCAGGGGAGGCCAGGACTGCTTCCTCTGGGAGGGGGTGGTGTAGTCTCTGATCACCAAGCTGGAGAGTCAGCTGCCATCCCCTGCCAGGACCAGGCTGCAAATCTGTCTCTCCTTGGCCTCACACAAACCTACAGACCAAACCAGCTCCTGCAGCTCAGTGAATGCAGAGAAGTGTGTTGACATGAACCATTTGCTGCTGGTCTCTTAACACTCAGAAGTGTGAACAACCCGCCTCGTGCTTCTGCCCCAGCTGTGCGTGGTACCTGTGGTCTGGAAATGATCCATCTGGGCTGTGCCTTTTCCCTCTGGGTAGATGCTGGCAATACAGAACTTAGGTTTTCCCTGTCTGACTGGAAGAGTGGGTTGTTTTAGCCTTTTTAAGATGTCTCTAGCTGAAGTGGTTGCATCAAGGACCAAACAGGGCTTGTGTGGCAGGCTGATAGCAACTTCCTCTGAGATTGTGCTATTGCAAAGCACAGCTCAGTTGGTTGAGAGAATCTGTCCCAAAAGCTCAGTGCTGCTGCAGGGAAGAAACACAAGTCAGGACAAAAGTGCTGTCTTATAATTTTTCTACCAATGGTTCCTTATTTATTAGGCATTTCAGGTGTGCAGAGGACACAAGCAAACTAGAGTGTATTGCGATGCCTGCATGGATGAATTGTAAGCAGACTTCACCATCCTGGTGATGTTTCCTCTCCTAATGTCCAGACCTGGATATAATCCCTTCATCTTGCCTGTGCCTGAGGATGTGAAGGCTTGTACTACATTTCATGTGAGATGTTTAAGGACTGGTTTCTGAGAACAAAAGCAATTGGACTTGTGTGACTCTTGTCTTTACTGACCAGGGGAAGATAATCAATAATTCAAACTTAAAGCAAACCCATAAGACACAGAACTTTACTTGTTCCTCCTTTGAACTTCTTAGAGCACTCTGGTCTGAGCCTTTGTCGTTTGTTTTGCTGCCCCACACTGTGCTACCCGCCAGGCTTATGTCTTTACTAGGTACTGCTTGACATTCAGTAGTACATGAGGAATCACATAATGATCAGGGTGCTGTGGTTTAGGCGTGCTTTAAAAACAAAATCTAATGCTTGACACTTCGCTCTGGGTTGGGGACTTCCTTTAAAGGCTCTGGAGCTACTCCTGGGAGCCAGAATTTTCCCTAGTGGTGGGTATTTCTAGGGCAAAAGCGTTTGTCTAGAGACCATGTCTGTCTCCACGCTTGGTCCCTTACTGTGCTGAGCACATTGCTGGCTCTTAAATAATACTAAAAATAAGTAATGATTATTATGAATTCCTAGGTTCCTCGCTTCCCTGAACAAAGTAGATAGCAGTGGTTATTAGTGAGTCTAAAGTTCTGCTCAGAGAATTCAGTATAGAATGAATTTTCTACATAGGAAAAGAAGGATAATCAATGATGTAAGTCAGTGGCTGGGGATGGGAGGGTTCCAGGTAAAAAACCCAATCATGTGCTTCAAGAAGCTTCAGACATGGTTAAATGTAAAAAATGAAAATGAGAGGTGAGGTGGACTAACCCTTCCCTCTGCCCCTCCACTTCAGAGAAAAATCAGAGGAGGAATCAAATATTGTAGCTCTAGTTGTCAAAATCACCCTTGGAGAAAAAAAGCTCAAGATGTACAATGGGCTTAAGGACAACCAGACAAACACAGAGCATGGAGGCAGCAAATCTTCAAATGAAAAAAATAAACAAGCAAGCAGATAGCCTTGTGAGAATGTCTGCCTGAAACACGCACTTAAGAAGTTTCCAAATCCTAGAAAGTCCGTGTTTCCCCCACCTCATACATCTCCCTCTGCTCTTCATCCCTCACAGACAGCAACAGAACCCCCCTGCCTTTGATTTACAATTAAATTAAGAATTACTTTGGTAAAAAGCGGTGCTTTTCCCCGCCTGCTTTGTTTTGTGCCTTCAGGCTGTGCAGACCCCTATTGCTTGCTGTGCAAGAGGCAGCGTCACACGGCTTGTGAGGAGCTGCAGGAACTGAAACCAGTTCTATGATTTATAGCACTAATAAGGCTCAACTGCCATTTCTTGTGGTTTCCTCCCAAGTTGTCTTTGATAATTTCTGCTCGTACCATGTTTATTGTTGCTGCTGCTAGGGATCAGTTGGCAGGTAACTTGCACTGTTTCACAGGGTCTGCTCTTTTTTGGCGCTCCTCATTGTGTTATTAATAAACATTTATGTTTGGGGAGTGCCAGAAGGGGTCAGTTAGGTGCTGTCCCCCTGCTCCCCTCTGTCATGCTCTGTGCTGTCAGGGGGATGAAAGATACGTTGTGCCATGAGGAGTTTACAGCATGGTGACAACCCCTCTGTCCAGAACACCTCCATGTCAAGAAGGCCATGGTGGCTCTGCTGGTGGCCATCTCATGACCAGCCAACCCGTGCAGGGCTGTTCAGGCCAAGGGCTCATAAGGCCCTGTCAGGTCACGCTGGGATGATTTCTAAGAGCACACGCCTTGGCGTGCTGCTGGAGGGCATTGCCTCTGCAGGTGAGCAGCTGTGAGGGAGTTGTGGCTGGTTCTTGCTCTCCAGCACAGATTAGCACCTTGGCTGTGAGATGCTGCAGCAAAGACTCAGTGAGCATGAAAGGAGAGGTCCCAGGGACAATGCACAGCTGCCTGCATTAATATAACCTCTCAAACTGCTCCAGTGTGAATTTGTGTGGTTGGCACATGGATGCCTTGCCCTGACTGAAGCAGGTCTCTGTGGTGGGGCTGGGTCCCAGCCTTTTTGTTGCAGTCAAAGAGACTGCAGTGGAAGAGAAGGAGGATCCTACTGCTGTCAGGGATGAAAAGTGGTGTTGAGGGGATTGGAAGTATATTGGAAGTGGAGAGAAGAGACTTCTTGGGGAGTGGTAGCAGTGGAGGTACACTGCCTTCTCATCAGTCTGCTGGCTGCAGCAGAGTTGAGCAAGAGAGAATCCATCTGTACCCTCTGATTTATGTGTTTCTCTTGTGCTCACTCTTGGACTGCTTTCTGCCTGCTTTTGTAAACTTGGCTCGAGTAGAGACTATGAAAACAACAGAACATTGTCACCCAAGGATACTGGAGGATCTTTGCTGACACTCACAGCTCTGCTTTGATAATTTGCCTGGTAAAACATGTGTGGAGGATTATGGTCTGCCCCACAAAGATGCTGATGAAGAGTGGCTGTGCCATTTTTCCTTGCTCCTGAGCAGCAGCAGCAGTCTGTGGCTGGCTGCAGCTGCACAGATCATGGCACAGCTGGGTCTGGGCTTCCCCTGCTCCATCCCAGGCTGCACACAGCATGAGAGGGTACTGGCAGAGGGGGAATTACTGCTGCCCCAACAGGCCACATTGGCTGAAAATTTCAGTGCTGCCGAAGAAATACAGCTGCCTGCTCTGCTCTGGCTGGATCCATGTGTCTGCAAGACAACAGGAGGGTTGAGCGAGGAAGGTGATGGTCACAGGGACGAGTGCAAAACTCCCTGCCCAGATCTTCAAAGCTGATGAGGTCACCAGACTGCCCTTGACAGTTGGCCTGTTATCTTAACCAGGGCCACAGATCCTTTCTTTGTCAGACTCTCCCATTTCAGTTGCCAACCATGAAGCAAACAGAGGGCTATTACATGTTTGCCTGAAGGGTAGAGCAGAGTCCCCAGTGTCAGGTTTATCAGAGTAATGATGTTGAGTCAAAGCTAGGCAACCCTAATGGTGGAGCACCTGAGACTTGGCAGTAGCTTGTGCCCAGGAGAAGATAAAACCTCAGAGGAAAAAAGAAATTAAGGGTGTTGTAATATGAAGGCAACAACAGGAGTTTCGTAATGCAGATTTCCGTCCCTGAGTGAACTGCATATATCTGATTTCTGGAGCCTGTCATGTTTTCAGGATGTGCCTAGGTTTGAAAGGCTTGTGGGAGTCCAGTTTCTTTCTTTTTCCATGGTCTGACTTCTCAAGGCAGTTTGGTAACTTCTCTTTGAGCCTTTCTAGGAGGAGGCACACAAGCCTTGGCCAGTGCAAAGCCCCAGATCCTCAGCCCATGAGCCCTGCTGGATGAGCTGCATCCAGGGGTAGTTCTGGCTGGGGCCAAACCATCTCATTACATCCTGAAAAGAGGGACTTGAGTCAAATCAATAACTCTAGGACCAAATGCTTCCAACATCAAGGGAGTTAGATCCATCTGCTGCTTTTTTGAAAGCAGTAAATTATTGCTTCTTCCCCTTCTGCACACATACACACAAACACCCACAGACTTCACAGTCTGAAGATCTGCAGTCTTCCCTGCTAGAAGGGCAATTTCTACTCTCATTTCCTATGCTCATTTGCCAGTAAAACCAGCTCTTCTCTCAGATGACGTTTTGAAATAATTCTTACAGTCAGCTCAGAGGACTTGTACTTATAATAGAGTTGACATGAATCTTCATGACACTGCACTGGGCTTCATTTCACTTTCCTGCTGTCCCAGAGAGGATGAAGTTGGGCAACTGAGGCCAATCTGAAGGTCAGCAATAGGATCACCATTCATGGCTCTCTAACTTTTTTTGCAGACCATGCAGGAAGCTCTAACTTGGGCTGACATTGTGGGAAGCTTCACTGAACTGTTTCCACCATCTGATCGCTTGTGGCACAACAAGTCTGAATCCATCTGCCAGTTACTTATACTTGGGAAAAGAGCATTCATAGATGAGGTGGAGAGTTTTCAGGCATTAGGAGACAGAATGGATCAGATGAAACGACAAGTCAGTTTAAACCAAGGAAAATGTTCTGTTCTAAATATTTCTACAGTTCAGATTCCTTTTGTTTGGACTTTTTAAAATTAAGAAATGTTCCTTTTTTCCCATTTATTTTTTTATCTTCCTATTTATCTCTCTTTCTTTTAGACTTTTCCCACTTTATAGAATCATAGCATCACAGAATGGCTTGAGTTGGATGGAACCTTAAAGATCATCTAGTTCCATCTAGAAGGGCAGGGACACCTCTCATGAGACCAGGTTACTTGGACCCCCATTCAGACTGATCTTGAACACCTGTGAGGAATCCACAACCTCTCTGGGCAACCTGTTCCAGTGCCTCACTACCTTCACAGTCAAGAATTTCTTCTTAATATGTAATCTAAACTTACCCTTCTTCAGTTTAAGGCCATTCCCTGTTGTCCTATTACTGCATGTCCTTGTGGAAAGTGCCTCTCTGGCCCTCTTGTAAGCCCCCTTCAGATAGTGGAAGGCTGTTAATAAGGAATTAAGAACTATTTAAGCAAATAAGTAAGTAACTTATTTATCTAAGTTTGTTACTAAGAAAAGTAAGAATAAGACATGAAAGGAGGAAAAAAAGGGTCAGAAGACATCAGAAAATTCAAGTGGCACATGAAAATAAAAAATGAGTGAGATTTAGCTGCCTGACCTTAGGCAACAGGAGATATATGAGATACTTCAGGATTCCCTTCAGCTGCAGCTTTATAAAGTCGTGGTCTGTGTTAGGTCCTCTGTCATGTCTGCAGATGTGTGCAGATGTCTCGGGTGCTCTGGCACATCTAAAGGGCAGCAGACATCCTGGCTTGGGCAGCAAAACTCCCTTGGCTTCTTCTGTCTTTGCTCAATAAAACAGAAATTTTCTGACAGATGCGTGAAATTTTTAGGATTTGAAGAAACACCTACGTATTTTGAGGGACTGAAAAATGACATTCCCCCTTGTACAAGTTTATGAAAGTCTCCTTAGAATCAGTGTCAAAGCAATAACACACGGTATGCCAACCCAGCTGTATTTGCTGCCGTCTTCCATAAATGTGCCATTAGCTTGCAGGCATGCACAGAACAGAGGTTTCCATAAGCTGTTCTTTCTAATGTAAAATTGCCTCTTAGAGTGTTGAACTCATTTGTGCCTTTAGCTTGTAAGGTGTTAAATACAAGAATACAGCTTTTCTCTGTCAGGCTCAGCCTCTTGCATATATACTTGCCTCAAGGTATTGCATATATAATGATTATAACTATAATTTTAAAGGGTTTTTTTGTGTTCAAAATGTGATTGGTGGTGTTCATGACAGTATATTCACTATTTGCCTGAAAACCTCATAACTTAAATAAGAGTTTACCATCAACCTAATCTAATCAAATCATAATCAATACCGATACTGTGGGATCTTGTAAAACATGACCCACGTGGCAAGTTCTGCCACTTGTTAATTACGTCCTTGGAGGCAGCAGTCAATAACTCCCAAGGGTTAGATGGTTCCTACTTAGTCAGGTGTTTTCATGCAGTACCGCTGACATTCAATAAGGACTTCTGCAAACCTCAGAAAACTTTATCCTATGACATACAAATTAAAAGGCTTAGGAAAGATAGCAATTAGAGAACTGTTAAAAGGAAAAAAAAAAAAAAGCTGTCCATAGAGCCCTGCAGAGCAGGACTTCAGGGAACTGACAAGACAATTTTTCTTCCTCGGAAAAAAACATTTAAAAGAGGCTTGTGTCTCATCCAAAACCAACATGGCAGCCTGAACTAGCATATAAGTCACTGCAAGCACTCCTTTCAAAAAAAAAGTCCAAACCTTTGGCTTGGGTACTTCAACATAGTTTCAGAGAAAGAAGCTTTTCCAGCATCTGGCAGATGAGAATCTGTCCAAATTAGTCTGTCTGCTGATATTCAAAGCAGATAATCTTGTTCTTTTCTCTGCCTTTAATATGAGAACATTTGTGGTGAGAGTAATTTATGAAACAGAAGAACTTTGAAGAGGAAAGGATAAAGGCAAACATAAACTCACTACCTTTTCTTCTCCTGGAGAAACTTGTTTTTAATTTTGTTTTAAGCTGCTGATTGAAGTGAGCGAGTCTTGTGAACAAACACATGTGTTTGGGTTTTTGTGCCACTGCTTCACCAACTATGTTAGTTGGTTTAGGAGAGCATGAGGGGAAAGTTGAATGGCAGCATATACTGTATAACCATCCCAACATTCTGTTATAGGTGCATTGTTCTTTCCTAATTTCATTGATTTATCTGCTTACAGGAACAGATTGAATTGTTCATTTATGCAGAATGAAGGAAATGGCCCTGGAAACAAAGACTGGGGCTGTACTACTGATGAAAAAGCAATGGAGGATGTACAGGAGAGGCAAAGTGAGGGGAAGCATTGGTGCCGTGGTCTGTGATTCATAAAGACCTGCTCTGAAGGCAGTGTGGAATTCCCGGACACCAAGGCAGTGGCCACCTGCCCACATCCTGCTGAAGGGGCAGGTCCCAGCCTCATGTTTGACTCTGGGATGAATATAGCACCAGCCTCTGTCTACAGGCAAAACTGACGCAACACATCAGCCATGTGGGTATTCCTGTGCTAATTGCCTTGCTTGCATCTCATTCAAACTCAGCCTGTGTTCTGATGGTGCTGTGTGTCATGCCACAGTAACCTAAGGAATGTATGCCACTGTGGCTGGGGATGGCTCAGATATCTCCCAGGAAAGATGTGAGAACTGTATGGACACGTACTCCTGGACTATTGCAAACACAAAGTGAAATAGGTTAGTTTTGTCCATGTCTGAAACACATCTTACTTTGCAGTACAACAGACTGAGAGCCCGCACATACAGTGACTCTGCATCAGCTGCAAGACATTTCTCTACTAGGTGTGGTAGCATTTTCACCCTTTATAATGTGGTTACAGGGATAAGTCTGGTCATGCCCTTGTATGTCTTTCTCTGCCTTACCTGGTTAGACAGTGGCCCTTTCAGAACAGAGACAAGCAATGTGACATTTCAGGTACTGCTGCAATCTTAATTGCAAGTCATTCTAGTAGCTGAAGTGACTAATGTAGAGACACACACGTGCATTGATACAGACAGCACTCACTGCAAAAATGACTCTGCCAGTCATTTCTCTTAAAAATGCTAAAAAATATTGATGATTGTATTCTGCTGCTGAAGTTTTAGTGGTGCCTCTGAATAACATAGACGTGGGCCCCACTCTTAAAAATAGCAGCAAGGTATGAATAAATGCATGTTGGTTCAACAGCAGAAAAGAAAACATCAACTCAGTAGGATCAGAGGAGTTTGGTTAGGTTTTGTTTCCCTCACTGACAAACTGCAAAAAAATGAAAAAAAAAAAAAAGCTTAGTTTCAAAACGAAAATTGTCTTTAATTCAAAGTCAAACATTCAAGCCCCCACAGGAGAAGTGAGAGGAAGGGGTTAGATTCAAAGGGGGAGTGTGGAGGTGAGATGTCTGTCCCACTCTTGTCTGGAGGCCTGGCCGTTGGGGCACAACCGCGTTCACCTTGGGGGAACAAGGAGGCTCAGGGAGTCAAAGATGCTAACATGACCCTGACACTGTGCAACATTAAACACTTAAAAAGGTTTTGGGTTTTGAATTCAGAGACCTCAGCCTACTTGGTTACCATGGCAAACAATCACCAGTAGAAGTCTTTTAACCTTTAATTAAATATACACAAAAAGGAGGAAAAACAGTTTAAGCACTTGAAAAATAAAGTATTAAGCAAGATTTTCCTTTTTAAAAGCATCCATTATTCCTCTTCTCTTAGCTGTCGACATGTTTTATGGCAATCTTTCTTCCCTTTATTTAAGTTCATAGCAGCAGAAACTGTTCTTGGGTAAAGAGAGACACTCATTGAGATAGACTGGATCTGCTGTTACTACTCATTTTGGTCTCTGCTCACTTGAAGACACACATATGCACAAGAGGAGAGGAAAGGACAGCAAAGACAGAAAATATGACTTCCTTTTCTGATGTTGACTTGCAGCTAGAAAAGGACAAGCACAAAACATGGCCTTAGCCCCTCCAAGATCTAGGAGATTTGTACCAGTGTCTGTCTCTTTTGGGCACTGCTTTTAGGAGTCTCCCTGACTGCCACTGTTCACAGCTGGGTTGCACAACCCACACCCTTCCAGTCTAGGCTGGTTTGTTGAAATAAAAGGTGAAGGAGAGAAAATAAGGAGAGAAGTATGTGATGAAACGACAAAGCTAAGAAATTGGTCATATGAGGACCCTAAATCTCATGTTCCAAGTGGGTTTCCAGGACTGAGCTGAAGTTGGTGGAGCTAGCAATGACATATGTGTGTCTTCTGGCCGGAAACTGGCCAGAAGGTCTGGTCAGACCAGGTAACTAAGTGCCAACAGTGTCACAGTGTTAAGTTAGGTCTCAAAGCTGGCAATGACAACTGTCTGATTTTTACTTTCTGTCCACCTGTCCTATGGATGTCCCTAGAGGATGATGAACATTCCAGTAGCCACTAATTAGGTTTAGCTCCTGACACACCTGTTTCGGTCCATTGGTTTTGGCATTGATCTTGTATATCATCCCTGGCCTCAAAACAGTATTTGTGTGATATGAAGACTTTCTATTTGAAATAATTTGGTCTTTCTATCTTTAACTTGTGCTGACTGTACAAGTAATTTTCTTCAGCAGACTGAGCTATGTTTTTTTACCTTATGAGCTTTAGTATACGACTTTGCCTGATGCAGTGCTTGTGCAGGACATGCAATGCTGTCTGCTGCTGCTGTTTCTGCCCTTCTGATTTCTCAGGAGAGTGTCACAGGGGATCCTGGTGGATGTAATCTTTTGCCAGCACTTTCATGTTCCTTAATAGTTCAGTACTCATTAGTACAGCTTGGGGAAGCCAGATGAACCATTTCCATGTGAGAGTCTCAAGTGAGGATCTAGAAAGACCTTGCAGACCAGGACACACCAACAGCAGAGTGAGAACAACCCATCTTAGTATGCAGCACAGCACAACCTTATGGTATTCTCCTGAGAGATAAGTGATGCTGGTTCAAGTTCCCCCAGGCAGATGAGGAAATTAAACCCAGGACTCCCACATCCTTTAGGAGTGAATAAAAAGTGGCTGTCTTCCTCCCAGCTTTGTGAATATAATCCTGACATTTTTTTTCCAGGAAAGCAATTTGGTAAGTCCACACTGAATTCAACAATCGTTTCAGGACAACGGAAAAAGCATTTTTCAATGAGAAGAATACTGACTAAAAAAAACCCATTCTCGTGAACATAGTGACAATAAAACAACTGGACAGACCCCACCTCTCTGCTGCTTTATAGCCAATAGCTGGGAGACAAGGAATCTCTGTTGCTTGCAGGGAGTGAGGAAATTTATCTGGCAATGTGAAATCTTGGTAAGAGAAAAATATTTTGAGGGAGTAATGAAATGCACCCATAATGGCAGATGAAACCTGAACGCTGGTGGGACTGCTTTGAGTCCTGACACAACTGTAGTGGTGTACAGGAAAACCTGTGAGGGACAGAGACAACTCTATTTGCTGGGATGTGACCAATGTCCCCATTCTGACCAGATGCTAAAAGCCTGAGAAGGTTCAGACTCTGTGTAAGAGTTCAAAGAGGCTGTGTGAAGCTCTACCAGCACCTCTAAGACTGAGAAAAGAAGCAGAGGAAAAAGGGTTCTTTACTTCTCTTACCTTCTTTATTGAGCTCAGAACTGTGTCTAATGGTGGCCATGTCCAACAGACAATAAGAACTGACAGGAGTCAAAATCTGGGTATTGAGGTGCTCTGTTATCACAGAAAACCCACCTGCAGAAACAAACCCAAATGTCAAGCAACTTGCAGGCTGTTTCCCTAGCATCCTGTCTTTCCAATCTTCTCTTGAGAGATGAGTAGGTCACTGTGTGTGTGTGTGTGTGTGTTTGTGGGGCTGAGGATGGGCCTGGGAATGAGTAAACCAGGAAACTTTCAAGGAGCAGACAGCATCTTGAGCCTCGTCATGAGCAAGTATGCCTGTGCTGTCAAGCTGTGTCAGCTGGTGGCTGTTACTCCACCCTGCCCTTCCCCTCTTCTTCTGAAGGAATGTAATTGCAGATACTCTTCTCCTTCCTGCTTGGGAGGATAGACTGCTGGAGGATAGACTGGTAATCTCAACAAGAGGGAAAACTGAGGTTGTGAGTTTTGGTTCATTATCTGCTACACAGAGGTGGGATGAAGCAGTAGAGATGTTACTCAAATCCTGCAGCACCAGGTCATGCAACTGGCCAGTTTTCTGTGTTGTTAAAGGGGAATAGGGGAATTATATGTCCTCTTCAGGCATTTCCAAAGGCCTTGGGGTACAGTTAGATTCCATTCTCAGTAGAGGTAATGTTTCATTAATAGTGGCATTATAGTGATGTGTGTTTGATTGCCTGCCTGCCTGGACAGGACTTGAGTATTCCTTCTAGGGTAACACCGCCAAATCAGTTTATGGGCTCTCTGGAGAGCCATGTCTCTGTACATCTGCTTGTTGAATGCATCAGCAGTGTCACAGAAGTGTGATACACAGAAGAGAAGAGCACAGGTGTCACCCTGGCTGTGGGACAGCATGGGAGAGCATAGGAGAGAGCAAGCACTGATGGTTGTCTGGAAATGGGTTAAGACTCAGTAAAAAAAGTGGAGGTGAGCATGGGACAGTTTCTGTTGGTCTTTGCCTACATAACAAACCCATCCTGATCCTTTACCTAGAACTTGTTCTGAATGTCACACCACTTCATGTATGCTTTATTTTAGGGAACACACTGTTTCCTAGATCCTTAATTTTAGGGAGGGGAGAGACTTCATCAGGTGAGATGCAGAGTAAATCAGATTGCAGATGTCCAAGCCACAGTGCAAGAGCACACACCTGCCTGCAGGAAAGCCAAGTGGTCCTTAACAAAGGATGATGGATGTGAAGGCTGGCATGGAGGCTGCATGTTTGTTCTGACAGACTCACTCCCCTTCAGCCAACATGAGCTCATATCTACACCTGCACACACACACACGTGCTGTTGTACAGTCAGGCATAATAAGGAATGAACAGGGATAGAAAAAAGAGGCTTGTCTGGCCCCAGTGGCCATAAAATAGAGTTGCTACTGTACTGGCCAACATAGACAGAGGCAGCAAAGTTTTCTTTATCATGCCTGCTCTTAGTTCTGTGCACTGGGTGCACTAAATGTTCCAGGTAGAGAAGGAGCAGAGATTTGCTGAAACTGTGTGCTTGATCAACTTGGCATCAGATCTGCACAGGTACAGCAGCAATGACACCTGGTGTGCTCACAGCCCCCTACCAGCTCTGAGAATGGTGCTGTCACTAACTGCTTTTCCCCTGCCAGGCTGGGACACAGGCCAGAAAACAAAAGCTTCTGTGATCAGTTGTATATCAACACCTCAAACTGCTTTGAGTCCAAATGAAGGTCAGTAAGGACAGTAAGACTCCTCACTGATGCCCTCAGATACTAAACTACAGTTCTAGGAGAGGCAATACACAGTGCAATGGCAAAGTCTTACTGACCACAAACTCAGCTCTCAGCCTTAGCATAATCCCTTTGATCAGCAAGACTGGGGTTGCTGTAGGGTCAGGGTTGACATATACCCAACCAATCAAGCAAGACCACCTACATATTTAAATTAACATATTTTCTTTGGGGCAATATGATTTTCTTTAAAGATTTTTCTTCTTTTCTTCATGCTACTCTGTTTGGCTCTGTTTGCCTCTGCACCTCATTGCTCTGAGAGATGCAAGCATTGTTATTCAGGTACTTAGGCCCTTATGCTGTAGATGAGCAATGAACAAGGTTACCAGACATTTTGTGCTAAAATAATCTTTGGAACTCAATGAACTTTCCAATAATTGCTATGTACTTTCATAAGAAAACAATTGAAGAAATCCACCTCCAAATGTTTTTAAATTTTACATGTAGTTTTAAAAATGTACAAATATTCTTTCATTTATTTTTTTTTTGCAGAGGGAGAACAGAATCAATTTGCCATGGTTATGCCTCCTGCCAATTGTTTAGAATTTCCAGGATTTAATCTTTCATCCATGTGTGTATCCACTATTTACCTTTGAATGAGATAATGCATAATGCATTGGGCTTTATGGAAATGAACCAAGAAAACCTTCTTTTTTTTTTCTTTTTTTTTTTTTTTTTTTTTTTTTGTGGAAAAGGAGAAAGTTGTACTCTCCCTTTATGGCCTAGAAAAATTAGCATAAATGTTACAACAACAGTGAAGGCACAGGGAAGTACAGATCACCTTAGCATGAATTCAGAAAATGTCACATGTGAGGGGAAACACATCCAGTGCAATGGTCCTGCAACCTTCCTCTACTTGAGGCTTAGTATTAGTGAAGTAGCATCACTGCTGTAACATAAACAGATGTGGGATGTTCACTGTCTTCTACCCCTGAGTGGGACTAGGTCTTTTCCAGTGCTTAAGAACCTCAGGGAGGTTTAGAGGTTGTGCAGTAACATGATCAAAATGTGGAAGGAAGGTGCAGAAGCCTGTAAATACACCTGTTACCAGCAATAAGACCGAGGACCCTGTGCGTAACAGGAGATCACAAAATGCAGCAGTAAGTACCTACATACAGAGTGTTCTCAGGACACAAATATCCTTGATCTGAATGCTGCTTTTTGCTGTACCTACAGCTGAGAACTAAATAACTGATATGGATTCTGGCTGGTTTTTTTCTTTGTGAAGCAGCAGCAGCAGCAGCTTTGATGTAAATCGGGCCCGATGTTATCTCCTGCTCTGAGTATTGGGTCTGTCTGCAGCCACCAGTAGAGAGAAAGCTACACTCTGACATCCCTCACTTCTCTGCTTCACACACGTCTATGTACATGCAAGGAGCCTCAAAGAGTCAGAACTGGCAGAGGTCTTTTAAGAGGTTTCCTGTCTAAGGAGCAGTGGGTGTGAGCAGTAGATGGCCTGTTACAGGGAATTTTGTATCAGATTTCTTCTAATGCTAAGATTTGGTGCTTTCTTTTTTGTCAGATATCTTTTCCTAAAAGCTTTTACTGGCTAGAGCAGGGATTAGACTCTTCCTGAAGCACATGCACAGGGGAATTGCTCACTCCTGGCCTATCTGTTGATATTTGGCTAACTGTGACAGAAGCATAAAGGAAAAGCAAGGAAATTGTTGGTGTGGAATTCAGTGCACAGACTGGATCAAACTCCAACACGCTGCACTACATCAGAAGTTGGAAAAACTGGTTGTGGTTTGCTAAAATAGCTCTCATCATCTTAGTCAGTGGCCAATGTACTGTCCTTCCTTTACAGAGGGGCCATAGGTGCCAGATAGGCAGAGGAAGCACCGGGAAATGGAGTATTCAGCTTTTAACAACATAATTCCCGTGTGGCCCTAGATGAAGAATGAAGTTGTGGTGTGAGAAGCACCACAAACACATATGAAGGGCTCCCTCAAAGTTGTTCCTATGAAACCAAGACCATGTGCTACATTTTACCAGAAATGCTGCTCCCTCCTATTTGGTAAGTCTCTGTGTCTTTCTCCTCCTGGGAGAGGAGAGAGGGAGAACCCTTTGGTCATTGAGGGAACACCATTGAAGAACCAGTGTAAGAGTGAAGATATTCAGGAAAACAAACTGACTTAATTGCATTGTGCCACGGGGCTGGTGGTCCTGATGAAGGTGTACCTTTCACTGAGAAATCATTTGGCAGTACCCGAATGTGCTGTTTGATGCCACCTCATCATTCCAAATCAAGAAGTTGTCTTTCAAAGTAGCTTTTATGTAGACAAAGGCCAGAAGAGATGTGAATTTCATCCAAGATAAGAAAATAACTCTGGCCTCCCCTTCACTGCAGAATTGTAACAAGCCATAAATAGTCCTGGTTTCACCCATCTGACCAGGGAAAAGGTGGGAATGTTGAGCCTGAGCTGTGTTGCACAGAGAAACTACTGCGCTTGCATGTCACACTCCTGATTCCACATTGGATCTACTCAGAACTTTGGTTGACTTGGACTTGAGAAAGCTGAGCACAGTAGCCTCACATAGGGAGGTGTAATTTCAGAGAGAGCGGTCAGTGAGGGGCTGCTATGGGAAACATGGAGCTTTAGTTCTGGCAGAAGATGAGAGTAACTTGCTAGCAAGGTCTCCCTCCAGCAGGCAATTTAAAAAATGACCTTGGAGAAGAATACAGCAAATTAATTTGTCTCTGATGAGAGGTTTTGGAGAGTCTCTTGCAATTTTTATGCATGTTGGCTAGACAGCCTTGCCCTGGTAAGCACCCTGGCCTGTGCCAGGGACGCAGATAGCTGCATACTCTTCCTTTGGACTCGAGAGGGGCTTTTAAAAAAGGCTGTGCTTCTTGAAAAACAGAATAAATTGTGAGGAGGTCTGGCAAGGCATGCCTGTTATGCTTGTAACTGGCAGTTGCAGATAAAAGGAAAGGAGAGGGATTGGTGGATGGTCAGATTAGGACATGTGTCTTTAGTGTGAGAAAGTGAGGATGTGTGGAAGAAAATTTGGACAGAAGGTTTCAGCATAGCTGGTAGGGGGTTACTTTCATGTCCAACACAGGACTAGAGAAAAGGGGCAGAGTGAGTCTCTGAAGAACAAAGGTCAGCCAATTGCAAATGTGTGTCAAAGTGACTTAGTCAGATTGTGAAGGTAACCGAGTATACTTTGTCCAGGCCTTCTTATGACTGGTTCCCTCCTAAACATCACATTTGAGAGCACTCTGTTTAATGTCAGGTGTTTTCCCTTCTTTGCATGAAAATAAGTAAATCAAGCCTCTAAGAGAGAGGGCTTGGGAGTATCTGCTTGTCCCAGGAAGAACAAAAACTCCCGCAAGTAATTTTCCAAAACAGAGGACAAACTGAGTTACAATGCCTTCAGAGATCACAGATCCCCACAAATGAAGTGTTAGCTAGAAGAGGCTCTTCAAAGGTAGCCTGAAAAATGAGTCTCAGTACTTATTACTATCCTCTTTTCCCTTCCTGTATGCCTTGACCATCTTTCTGGTAACCAAGCACCTACTCTGCAAAGGAACAACAGTCTCCCAGTGAAGCTTTCCGATGCATGCATCACTTGTTTACTCTATTGCCAGTAGAGAGTGGGAGGTGGGCAGAACCCCAGGGGTCTGAGTCTGGAGCAAGTAGAAAATGACTATTCCTGCTGTCCTGAAAACAGAACATGTCAGGATGGAACTCTGACATGTCAGAGTCACCATGCACTAGTCAATGATTTCAGTGGCTGGTCTCAATCAAAAGTGATTAATAAACTACCCATGTTTGTCCCTAGCAGATGCTTGCAGTAAGTGTGTTGGCTGAGGTTTGGAGTGAAATAAAATACACCATTTAACAGACAGACACACTCGCAGTGAAGAAGAGTCACATTGCAACTTTTTTTTTTTTGGAGGGAGAGGATTTAACCCTCACTGAGTGAAGGAGTTGCTGGTTTAGTCAAGTCAAGAACAGGATGCGACACATTGATCTAGTGCATTGACATTTGCATCTCTGAGTGAGAGTGCTTGTTTTCACTGAAAGAGCAGCAAGACTGCCTTTTGAAACATTTAAAGGCATCTAAGCTTTTGGAGGAAAAGAAGTGCATACGTTTTGATGGGAAGATTTGAATCTCTCTGGACCTACCAGAATGGCTGCAGAAAGACTTCAGCATTCCTATGCGTTCACCTTTTTAAACTGCGTGGTCTGTTTTGGGGGCTCTAAATAAATATTTACATTCGCATTTTACTTTCACCTGATGTAAAAGTGATTTAATGGTAACTGGCTAACAGTAAACATCACTGATCTAAAATTAAAAGAACGCCTTTTTCTAAAGTAGGGAAGTTCATGTCGAGAGCCAGTATCAGAAAGGTGGGAGAGAAAGATGTCTTTTCCACTGACTAGCACGGACTAGGAGACCTCTCTAGCATACTGCAAAGGAAGAAAAGGCATGCTTGAATGCTTGAGTCCTGAATTAATTTTGCATAAAGGAAAAAAAAAAGCCAACTTCTGCCCTGTAAGTACACCCCTTCCCTCCCTGCTTTGAAGTCCCTTGACACTCCAGTACTAATTGTTGGTGGATTGTACCTTGCACAGGGGCTTTACTGAATCGGGCAAAGGAGACAGAAACCTGTCAGGGTTGTGTGGAAGAGTCCCCTGGGCACGTCCAGTCTCCAGACACAAGCACAACCTATATCTGCTCCTGGATTTAAAAGCACTATAGAAAAGTGCTACATAGGCACAGCCCAAATGCACTAAAAGCTAATTGGGACACGGAGGAGGACTTAATTCTTTTGAAATTTCAAGGCAAATATGTACCCTTCCTCCAAGGAAAATAAAACAAATGTTATCTCCTTCCATAAGGGATGGAATCAAAAGCAATCAAAAAGTCACCCTTACAGCACATGACAGCAGCACAGTTGGATCCCCGCTCAGTCTTTTAGCTCTCCGTGCCGCCGTGCGGAGAGAGCAGCGCTCTGCCTGGAGACCCCGGGCCCTGATCCGCAGTATGTTACATTCTCATCATTGAGTCCTCATGAATTTTGCACTGCAGCAACTCTGAACCTTACGTTACATGTGTGCATTTGTACAGGAGACAGGGAGTAAAATTAAAGGGGGTATGTAATTAGGTATTTCATGCCACATCATATCGTACTAGGGTTTAAGAGGCATATCCAGCATTGGCTAATGACTGAGGTCCATATGCTTCCTTGTGTCTGTCTCTCAAGTTCCAAATGATATAGAAGCCTACAGACATACATCATGAATTTAAATCTGGGCATGATCTGTGCCCACACCTGAACATCTTCCTTGTGCCCCTGTTCTGGAGAGCTACTTCTGGAAACCAGTGCCACAGCTCTTGAAAACAGGGATAGTGAGGTATCTGTGAGTAGAGATGAAAAATGACTCACATAAGAGTGTCCTGTTAACCACTTCATTGGTAATGTAGGTAGGTCAAAGCTTGCTTGGATCATGGCTGTTCTACAGAACTTCAAAAAATTTGCTTTTCTTCTATTCCCTGCCTACCAAGTAGCATTCATGTTAGCAAAAGCAAGAATCCTAAGGTGGAGAGGTACAGGGGTTGTTCCAAATGCTGGAACCCCCTGCCCTGCCTGTGCCCTCATCTGCTTGGCAAAGGGTTTAAAAGAATGGCAGGTTCTCACAGGCATGGCTGACAGAAGTCACTCAACCCCAGGGGTTGAGTGGTCCTGGGTGCAGACAATTCCCACTGAGAGAGCGGTTGAGGATCTTGGGTGTTGCAGCAGAGTTCACAGCATTGCTGGGGATGTGACTGTGCCAGACCTCATGAGGAATATCAGCTGTAAAATGTTCCAGGTGCAGACAGAGCCTTTGGACAAAATGTAACAGCTGCCTGGAACAGTTTGGAAGCCTTTGCCCACCAAACTGGCTTTCCATACCCGTTGCAAAGGCCAGCCTCTTCCTGTGGAAAAGCCCCTAGTGTGGCTTAGCAAGTTATTTTCAGGACTGAAGTTTTCCAGTATTGGCATTTCACCCAAAATCCTTGCTACAAATCTCAGGCCTGGCTTGAGCTGGCAAGAGGAAAAATGTTTATCATCTCTCTAATGCTCTGGAGCTAATCACAATCTCTGTGACAAAGGTGATAATGCAAACAGGGTTTAGCTTCTCTTTAACATATTTTGTAAAACCGCCTTATGTAAACCAGTTTTAAAGAATAGCTGAGTCCTACTTCTCTGGTAGGACTCTGGTATCTCGGGTATTGGCTATCTCTAGCAGCCAATGAAACTGCTATTGCCTCTCAGCCAAGGAAAGTGTCTATTGGCAATGTTTTTGAAAAGTATTAATGTGATTTTGCAGGTCAGTGTAGACTATTCTCTAGGGTTGAAATCATCCCCATGATTTTAAAAAAATGGCAGAAACAGAATGGATGTTCCAGATGACTAAAATTTTCAGGAGATTTTGATTAGCTGGGAATGAACAATGAGAAATGTAAAGCATGATGCTGGGCTGGCTCAGTTTGAGGAGGTGATGCAGCTGTGTCAGTGCAGTGCTCTGTGTCTGTAGCCACTCCTGCCTTTGAGGACACCACAACAGCACTTGCAGTCCTGGTGCTGGGCCAACCACCCACTGCAGTCCTGGACCAACACGGCTGAGGCGGGCCCAAGGTCCTTCCCCCCTCATTCTGTGGTCCTGGGACTTGGAGCATCAGGAAGTCTGGGGCAGGCAGCAGCTGCTGGATGCCAACACTGTGCTGCTAATCTTCACATGCACTATAAAACAAGAGGAGTCACACCTCAGTGCTACCTGGCTTGATAGCATCTTTAAGTGACAGTACTCCCTCCCAACCCCCCTTCCCAGCATTCTCCCCCCATTCTTTTTAAGGGAAAAGACAAGAAAAGAAAGGGAGCTTGCATTCTGATGCTGGGTCAGTGGATATGGGATAATTCAAATTCAGCACCTTCCTCCAAGCTATGTGGTACCCAGGGGACAGTATCTTACTCTGCTCCTTCCTATCACTCTGTGCACTTGTAGGGGCTTATGGTATTACTGCAAAACACTCTAGACATGCACAGCATGAAGAAACAAGTTGAAAGGTACATTTGGATGCTCCAGACTCAAATCAGATAAACTCACAGGATTCACGTGGCCCCTGACACCAGGTGATTGCAAATGGTAATAAATACAATCCAAATTCAGGTTGGCACATGCTTTCCTAGCAAGGGGACTAAAAATAACTGCATTTTAACAGACTAAGTGGTTAGAGAACTTTGTTAATTCAGACATAAACCTGTTAGCATAAAATATTGCCGGAGGTCTGAAATGGCCTCAGACAGTTTACATTTTTCATCAGGATTGCTGTTAGAGACAACTAACCCTTTCTCTCCCTAAGAATAATGTTGCTTTTCCACAAGGCAACCCAAAAGCCAATCTCTTTGTACACAAGAGAAATGCCTCTAATCTAGACTTTATTAGACTGATCATTATATAATGGCTTTAGAAACTCTGGACAAAATAGAGCAGTGGGTTTAGCTGACGGTAATGTCAGATTGCTGTCAATAATCCCCAGCAGATGCAAACGTGTGACCCTTTTCCCCCTTAATTGTTGAATATTTATTTTTATCTTATAATGTTAATAAGGTTTATTGTGCTACAGAGAGGGCTGATATCACATGACCTTCATCTTCCTGACTCACAACAAAACCAGAAACATTACACTGCCTGTCACGTCCTGTTGCTTAATGATAATGTGGAGGTTAGTTGCTTTTCTTCCCCACACAATATTATTTATTCCTTTTGGACTGCCTTCCCTTATTTGGAGTTGCCATCGTACTGAACAAAAAGGCATGATCGAAACAGGAGGTTCTGGAGCATCTTTTCAGTATGAGCAGTGGGAACAACAACAAAAAAATAAATATGTAATTAGCTTTTAGACAGCACTTGTTCAGTTTATGACTGGCATTGTAAGATATGATTGCCTAGAAGAGCAAGGGACTGGATTTGAAGAAGCAGGAGGGACCTAGTAACTCAGTTGTCCTAAACGTGGCCTAGATAAAAGCCTGAATAACCCCAGTCTCAATAAACAAAAACAGACCATGCAAACGACATGGGAGGGAAAAAACAGACAATTTTAATTTTCTTTGGAACAAAATTAGCTCCACTCATGTATATTTGAGATGGCAGGAACCCAAAGTAAAGGTTTGCATCTGGTCCTCTATTTGTGCTGTGCTGAGCCAGGATCCCCAACCCAGATAACTCATTTTGTATCAGCCATGTTGGTTTTGCATGGGGTGTAAGAGCCAAATTGATACAGACAGAAGAATGCAATAGCTTGGAGAGCTGGGCTGTAGCTTAGGCTGCACCTTTTCACAGCATTGCACGAAAAGGTGAAGCTTGTGCAGGTGGATTAACCAGATCTTGAAGTCACACACCCAGAAATGAATGGCTGTAGTTCCCAAAGCACTGAGCAACACCTCCATGTCCAAGAGCTTCGCACTCCCTCCACAGCAAGGGGAAAACCAAGGTATGCCTCAGGCCCAGCATCTCCTGCCAGTCACTGGGGCAATCAGTGCATTGCATACCTCAGTTCTTAGTCCCAGGTCTAAACCAGGCAGAGATATGGAACCCCCTGACAACATGCTTCAGAAAAGCAAGTGCAGGATGGAGGATGCACAAGAAGCACAGAATAGCTGGGCAGTTCAGCCCCTTGGGCAGTTGGCACCAGCCTCTGAACATGGGCTGGCTATGAGTGGCCTCATTAGTTGGAATGGGGCTAATCAGAGAGGAGGTTCCTCACCTTCTGTGGGCAGGTAGGACCTGGCTCTGGCTTTACATCAAGCGTTTGGCAATGGGTGCAGTGGGAAGCCCGGAAGATTTAGCATATTGTCTGTGCCAGAAATCTCCAGGTGCACAGTTCTGAACACAAACTTTGTATATCCTTGAAACAGTCAAGATAAGTGATTTTTGGGTTTGTTACACGTTTTGAATGGAGTGAGAGCCCTCAGCTATTCCAGCACATTCCCTTTGCAGGTTCATTAATGAGACCTATGGGAATTGGATTGAGTTCTTTTTCACTGTTATTTGGACTGTGAGAAAAAAAATTGCAGAAAGGAGAAGCTATTTTCGAGCCATGATTTTTTTTTTTGTGTTTTGCAACTGAAATGTTTACCAGGCTTCTGTCATTAAGTCCAGATATTTGGGGTATATACTAGAATTTTGCAGAGACTAGTCTAGATTTTTGCGTGTGGTTAATTTTACTGAGATCTCTGTGATCAATTACTTACACTGCTTTTTTAAACATTATTTTATGGTATGAAAATAATATTTCATGGTATAAAAATAATGTTTCGGTCTATGTGGTCATGATAAAATATAGTACTTCTATTTTGTTCAGAGAGCTTTTTAAACATTACTGAAGTAAATGTTAGGGTACACTTATGAATCAGGCAATATATCCCAGTCACAGCGACATGAAAACAGTGTCTGCTTCCCAAATGTCTTTGTACCAGTATAGCTATTTTGATGAGGGGGAGATCATTTTTACTAGAATAATCATAAAAGCTCCACAACCTGGTTGCAGTTATACCAAAAATCAAAGAATTCTATCTGGGTCTGGCTGTCCCCCAAATAGTGGTATCAACACTCCTTCCCTGACTAAACTGGCATAGGCCAGGTCTTGGTTTTCAGCCTGTTACATCAATACTGATGTAGCTAATGCATGACAGATGTCATGGTGAAATCATAGATCCATTGAAGTCACTGGCAAAACTCCCATTCATCTAAATAGTCCCAAGGCTTTGCCCAGCACAATTTAGGCTCCATGTGCAATACCCAAAACACAGGTCATCCCCAGTTACAACATGGCTGTTTCCTGACCCAGGAACAAGATGAACAGAAAGTGGTAGTGTGCACAGTGTCTGGATGTGCTCCTGTAACTGGCATCCTCAGGCAACTGCACAAGATGGGCAAATCCAGTGGGGGCAATTGCCACAGAAGCACTTCAGCCCACCACGTCTCTTCTGCCATCCTGCAACATCTGTGTAACACCTACAGAAGTCACTGCAGTCGGCAAGTAAAGCTTTAGCTAGTTTTGAGGACATTTGGTATTGAAAAAGAAAGAAGAGCTGGTACTGCTTAACTTTCTGATGCTTGAGGGCTGGAGATCTGGAAGCTTTGACCCTCCTGTGTGGTATTTCACCCATGATGTGAGCCGGGGGATTCAGTGCACAGCCTCTGGGAATCACAGGGAAATAACACTGCAGTCATGTTCCCTGAGCCAGGAAACTGGTACAGGTGCCCATGGATCACTTGTATTGTCCCATATTTCCATGCTTTTGAGTTGTGCCCTGTGCGTGGTTATGCAAACAGAAGTTTGCCACTGTGGAGCCACAGTCACAGCTCTATCCTGTGTGTGGGCATGAGGAAGCTGTTCCATGTCTCCCTTAGGGAAAAAAAAATGGTCTGGTTTTTTTTTTGGTGGCCCTCCTTGCGGCAGTTTGCACACCATAAATAGCATGCTTAGTGCTCCCTGGGAATCCATGGAAGATGTTGATTCCTCAGCTGAGTGCTGTTTAAGAAGAAATAGACCTCTGTATGGGCTGAGCTGCTGTGAAATATGCTCACATGTTCTGGTTGGGCTTTGTGACGCAGTGGTGCTTTTGATACAAAGTTTATTTAAAGCTAGGCAGGGTATCTCCGCCATACACTGTGGTGAAAGGAAATCAGAACCTACTGCACCCAGAAGGATAACTTCTTTTATCAATAAAATAAACCAGCCAGCATTATGGACTGCAACGGAAAAGGTTAGGCATCTGTTTTTCGCAGAGGTAAAAGCTGAGTGCTAGACTTTCCCATCCTCACACCAGCTCCTATCCCCCACCTCAGTCCTTTCAAAGTGCTGCAATGGGAAAGTTCAGCAGAGGGAAGGGAAGGTAGCTTGTCCAGCCTCACCATGTATGAGGAAAACTCCTTACCAGTGGGAACACCAGCTGAAGAGTGAGATGGATAAATCACTGAGGTAGTATGGTTCAGATCACTTAATGAGATGGGCACAAAACCCAAAATGTGTCTATGTAGAAAAACACTAAGACTTATGTCCAGAAGCAGAATATAGACCACAGTCCTATGACTGCAGGGAATGCCACATCTAGAGACGATTGATGAAAAAGATGAGTGTGTCTAACAGTTCAAGAAGGTTGTGGATGAGGTGAGGAGGAATCCAAGAAAGGCCACAGAGTAAAATGACTAAGTACTGGAAAATGTGACTTGAAGTGGCAGACTGGAGAAGACACTCCATCTGTTTAGACTAACGAAGACAAAGTTGAGAGGATGACTTGATCACAGCCTCTAAGCACTGATATGGGGAACAGAAATGTGATAATAGAAGACTGTTCAATCTAGCTGACGCAACTATAATATGATCCAACTGGAAGTTGGAAGCCAGACAACTTTTGACTACAAATAAGGTGCAGATGTTTAACAGTGAGGGTAATTAACCATTGGAACTAATTACCAAGGACTGTGGGGACTATCACCAGCAACTTCAAATGAGGATTAGATTTCCTTCCCCTCCCTCTGCCAAAGATGTGCTCCAGTTCATTCAGGCATGAATTCAGAGATGTCCTTCATTGTGTGTTACTCAGGAGTTTGGGTTAGATTATCAAACCAGCTTGCTCTGCCTTTGGAATACCCCTGTGATTCACAGGTCCTTGAAGAACCCAGACACTCTAGAGAAAACCTACAGCACCTGCCCAAACTGGCTCATGACACTTCATTTCATACCCTGGGCTGTTAAGTAAGGGGGCAAATGTGTAAGAGTGGAAGGAGGAGGGTGTGGCGATGGGACCACAGATCCCCTCTGTGAAAACCTGTGCATATCGCAGTGATTCAGCTACTCCTTAATAGACATAAAAAGGATGAAAGAGTTAGGATGGCAAATGTAATTGTCTGCCCTGCTAGAAGCATTGCAGGCAAAATAAGCTTTCGGGAAAGATACTGGTAAAAAGTGTGCTTTGTGTTCCTCCTGCTGTGGCCATGCTGAATTTGGCCAGGGTAAGGAGCACCCCAAAAATCAGAAGAGGAAGAATCAACCCCTGTCTGGAGTGAAGTCATCCTGGGGAGCAGCAGTGAGCCAACGCATGGCTCCTGGCCCGCCAGTGACAGACACCAAAATTGCCTCCATCCGCTGCCAGTTCCACGTGGGCATTCCATCCAAGAAAACAAACATGAGGAATCAGGTGCAGCAGCCAAAAGGGAAGCACACTGGCTGGCTTGGGGGCCTGTGATGGATAAAGACAAAACCCTGGCCAGGACTTGCACAGTCTGCGGTGAAATCCCTGTGCTCTGACCTGCCTGCTGCTGGAGGCCTGTGATCACTGGGCCACATTGGCCTCTCAGTGAGTTCAGGGCAGATGGAGGGGAGGCTGACATGACAGACAGGGTATAGACAGCCCCTACCCAGCCTCCCGACGTGGTGGCAGGGTGCAACCACAGCTGGGGGACAGAGAGACTAGGAGCAGCTCTTGACTGCAAAGTGCAGTGTCACCCTAGCCCAGGGTGGTCCTGATGATCTTCTATAACTTTCCAGGGCCTCCTAGAACTTTCCGGGACCTTTCACAACCTTCCAGGGCCTTCCAGGACCTTCTCCAGCCCTGCTGACATTGAGCAGAGTCCTGGCAGAAATGAAGCAGGAAAGAGGACGCAGCAAACACCCTGTTCCCTCTGCAGTCCCATCCCTCACATCTCCTGGCTGTGTCTCCGGCACAGCCTGGACATGCCCTGTGCCGGGGGCAGGCAGGGCAGGCAGGGCTGGGGGGAGGAGGAGGGCTCCTCAGCTGCCTGCTCGCACCTGCCAGCGCTCGCAACTGCAATTAGTTGCACCCGGTCGAAGCCAAATTGAGGCCCCTTTCAAACCGCAACTCTGTGCGTTTTGTTTCCAAAGGGAAGTTCATCTTTTATGTGCATGCAAAATGGGTAAAACCCAAGGAACCTTGTTTCCACCTCCCCCTCCTCCCTTCTCTCAGTCGGGCAGGGATTTGTTTAAAAACACCCGCTGCTGTGGCAGGGAGATGCAGTGGGTGGAGGTCTGTAGCGATCCTTCTTTTGTGGCATGGGAAAGGTTGGCTTTTTCCAAAGAACAGGCTCAGCGTGTGGCCTGCTCATGGTGAGCGGGTCCTTGGTGTGGGTGGGCGAGCTGGGCACTCTGTCCCTTTTGGGAAACCTGTCTCCTTTGCCCTGAGCAACGAGAGGATGGGGAAAAGTGGGGGAGGGTGGTCGGCTACTGCTGCTCACGGAGAGGATATGTGCCCCGGGGGGCACAGCAAGCCCCTCTGGGAAGCAGCACGGGTAGGGACTGATCAACGCCAGGCAGCCTTTTCCTTACCCTCCGTCTCTTTCCCTCCTCCCTCGCTCCTCCACATTGTTTTTCCTGCATCCACATCCTGCTTCACCCATGTGTGGATCCTCCTTCCCGAGGAGGCTGCCTGCGTGGTGGTCCCCAGCTCTGCCGAATCGGTTCATCAGAAGGCAGAGCCCCTCCCGGGTGACTGGCGGGAGGTGTTGATTCAGTGGCTTGCGGGGGATCCGGCAGCCACGGCATTAAGAGGATTTATAAAAGAGATAAGGCACTGCGCTGAGCTTCCCTTGGTAATCGTGCAGCACACAATTCGGGACTGCTCGGGGAATTTCGGCGCAGCTGACAGGTATACACAGCGCTGATCCAATTGTCCTTACAGCCGCTATTAGCCAAAATAAGGGGCAACTGGAATTACAAATGATTTCTGGGTAAATGCTTAGCTCCAGTTCTGAATGATCTCTCAGAAATAATCCACACATAATCCTCCATACAGAGACTCTGCTTTAAAGGCGGCTCCATTTTGAGCGGGCCTCAACAATGCATGGGTGTCCTGACTCACAAAATACAGGGGAGGAGGGAACAGGAAAGCCACTTTTGTTTTACAGACATTTTTTCTGGGTTGAATAAAATTTAGAGAAGTGTGTGATCATGTACATATTATTTATTAAGAGATTACCTACTTGGTAATTATTTCCTTGGGACAATAATTTTCCACTACAACGACTGTGTATGACTGTCTCAGGCAGGTCTGATGCATCCAGAAAATAACCAAATGAACAAAAATCTCCTTTAATGACTCCATTCATGATGTTTATTCCTCAGAACACTCTTAGGGACTTAATGTGAGGGAATGAATGCGCTGATAGTTAACACCTTCTCTCATCTCCTCTGCACTTACTGATGCAAAAGGTCACCTGGTCCAGTGGCTTACACAGCCCCATTAGCAAGGCACCTGAGATCCCAGAGAGAAGCAGATGCCCCTTCCCAAAACCATCTACTCATTTTGGGTGCCTGGTGTTGGCCTGAGACCCAGGGCCAGGTTTTTAGAAGGTCTAATTCCTCTTAGCACCGGCTCGAGCACCCATGCCTTGCTATTTATCTTCTTTGAAGAGTGCTCTTCCTACAACAACTTGATTGCCAGAGAGTGGGCACAGAAGAGTTTCAATCTGCAAAAGTTACTTGTGTGAGTAATCCTTGGGTAATCCCAAGAGGGTTTACCTGGCTGACTAAGGACTCTCAGAATATTGCCAAACCCTTGGATATATCCTTTAGAACTGTTTTTGGCCCATTACTTCCTCTAGGGCTTTCAAGGGGACTGGGATAGGTTTTGTAATCTCTGTTATATCTTGTTATATATCTTATATCCGTGTGGCATTTTAACCATTAGGCTCAGGTCTTGGCTATACAATAAAGAAATGCTGGAAACCATATCTGTTTATCATGAATCATATTTTCCTAGCTACCTGCTATGGAGGGGAAAGGAGGCCCGGCCAAATGCCCCAGAAAAAACTTTAATATTTCTCTGCAAGCAAGTTCTGAAAAAGAAAATAACATTTTCATAGTTTGTTTACTCATTTGTTCCTTAAAAGAGGCAAAAGATTCTGTGAATCAGAAGAATTTCCATCTCAAAAAATTGCTTTGGCAGCCAGTGGCTTGTAATTTAAGATTAAGTGATTGAATTTCATGCAGCCCTGCTTAAAATTCACTACCCCACACACTCTCACCATACACATAAAAAACCCCACACAACAGCCACGCCCCTCCCCCAACATCTATAAGATCTACTATAAGTATGTAAAAGAATGTCCAATCAGCTGGGAGGTCACAAAATGTACTTAATAAAGATGTTGTCTGCATGACTGCTGGATTTTTCCCCTCACAGCATTCACAGCCTATCAGGCAGTTTCCCCTCCGATGCAATGCCAGTGCCGGGCTGACTTCAATCAGGCTGCACAAATCAGCAGAGCAGAAATGCCTCCTTCCCTCCATCACCTGAAGCCAGTGCTGATTCATCTCTCCAGACCCATTCCTCCTGCCCTTTCTCTGAATTTGCTGATTGCTGAATCATTTTTTTCTTTCCCCCCCTTCCCCCCCCAACTCTCCTGTGCTGAACGCAACACGCTTCGTTTCAAGATCTGAGTGAAAGGGAATATGGAAATTAATTGGCTCAGGCTGCTCGCAGGCTTTTACACGTGCCTGTACTATGTGAGAGGTGCCATGCAATTGCCTTTCCATTGTGGCTCCCCACCAGCCACCTGTCTCCTTGCATGTGCTGCCACGGCTGCTCTCAGCCTGGGTACTGGAGATGGATGTCCTCTTCCTCTCCCTATTGTGCAAGAGAGAGGGCAGCTGGCAGGGCTGTCCTCCTAAGGGCTGGAACTGCCCCTGTTTGACTCAAAACAGGCCAGATTTAGTGAATTCTTCAGCTTGTGCTAAATAGTGTGTGACTGGTGCTTTGGCGAGGGCTGCAGAGAGATGTACAGTGCAGTGTCACTGCTGTTGAAATGGTTATTTGTTCTCGCTACTGGAAGTGGAGCCCAGCTGAAAGAGAGCAGCCAGAGAATGTCCCTCCTCCCTGGGAGGGTGGAACTGGGGCCCTTGCAAGTTGGAGTATAACCTGACTTCATAGATATGCTCCATCACAAACATTATTACGTATATGTTTCTATTTTCTATTGGTTTCATGCATTATTTTCTCATGAGGCTTTCCCCTGACTGTGGAGAATTTGGGTTCCCCTGGTGAAGTTGCCTTGTGTCTTGGATGTGGGAATGTTATCACTACCATTGCAGAAGCATGGACTGAAGATGGTGTCCATGCTGAGTACTGCACATTGTCCCCACGGGAGCTGTCCTGTGGTGCTGTGGCTTTTCCAGGCCAAAGAGAAAGACAATGCTGGGCACAAAGAAGGCCTTATCTCCATGTCATGCAAGGGAGAGACCCAAAAGGAATAAGACCTTACAGCCAGCCAGGTAGGAGGGCAATGTCAGGCAGGCCAGGAGCACCTATGTAACCAAGGGAAGAATGGAAACACGTGGCTCAGAGATAAAACTGCTCTGGGTCTCTGGAAGTGCATCAGTGCTTGCTGGGAGACAAGCTCTTTTGAAGGGGAGATGGTGCAAAACTGACACTGACTCAAGCCCTTGCTGGAAGGGAAAATCTGAGCTGTAATATTCAGGAGATTATTGGTCATTTGTGTTGACTGTTTTTTATTTGGAGACACTTCAAGAAGTGGCTTTTGGAGTCCTGAAGAAGGACTTCTGTGACCAGAAGCTTGCCTAATTTTCTCATCTACAATAAGTTGGTCTTACCAAAGATATTGTCTCTACAGACAGAACTTGTGTTACTATGTTCTTTGACCATTACAGCCATCACAAAACTACTTTGAAGCTACAGAGCATTTGGCAGGAGATCAGTGGCATGAACACTACAGAACTCTGCAGCTGCCCCAAACCAGCAGTAAGAAGTTTTAGGTAGAGACATCCTCATCTATGGCATCAACCCTTGTGTCCTCATCACCACAGGCTGATGGTATGAGCCCCACTCACTGCTTGTCACTCGTTTGTATTTGCAGGGACTTGGGATGACTCAGAGTCTTGCAGTGCTGTGGGTCTCATGTTCCCTGTGATGTCTCTGGCATGATGCCCATCTTTCTCTTCCATCTCTGCACTACCTCTTGCCCAAGGAGTCGTGGCCTACAAGAAGGACTACTTTCTATTATTAATACAATAGTAAGAAATGAAAGAGCAAGAACATTTGTAATGCGGTTATCATTTACAGAGAAGACACGATCTCAGGCACACTGGTTGTCAAAACCAAATGAGAAACTTTTCTTCTAGTTTTATCACAGTTTCTCACAGAGCCATTGCTACTTGCATTCTGAAAATTTACAGGATGAAGGATTCTGTCATGATATCTAATTCTAACCTGAAGTGATTTACTGTTAAGTTGAAAATCAAGACTGTACATATCCCCCTCCAAGTGGTTTCTATGACAGTTTCTATTAACCATAAAAATGTCACTTGCTAGGAAGTATCAGCCTTCTTATAGGCTTTGCAATCATCACCACCAGATGCACACTTACTGAATGGAATAAATAATAGTCTTGTACAATTAGCCTAGGATGCAGGACATGTCTGGCTATCTCTCTTGGCTCCAAAGTGAAGTTTTCACAAGCAAACCCATATATCGAGAGATGAGACCTATCTGGATTCTCTGGAGTTCTTCAGAACTTGAGATGTTGTAAAGCCTTATGGATAAAGCACAGCATAGATGCTGCATATCTTTGTGGTTTCAGTCTGTGTAAGCTACTGAAATACCCATTTTACTTTGTTCTGATCCAGTAAAAAAAAACTCTGTGTCTATTCTGTCATAACGTGTTTTGAAATACACTACTGGCTCTGTGGTGTTTCCTACTGTTGCACCATCACAGTAAAACCTGGTACTGTGGGGATGAACTGTAAACACTTTGTTCCCATCTACCCTTCAAGGAAATGACACGCAAAGCTCCCCTTGAGACTGGGGTTGTAGATGAGGGCTGCTGTCTGTGGGATGTGTTAGCAGACTTGAGACACAAATTTGAGTAGATCTGGTCCTCAGATATGAGCTGAAACGAGAGTTTGGTTTTGCCAGAGCTCTAAGCCATTGCATTTAAGGTCTCTGCTGTTGGCGGGGAACTCAAGAAATCAGCCTGAGTACTGAAAGTGACATTTAATAGCTCCCCACATTTTAAGCCATACTGTGAACAAAAGTCATAAAGAAAGTTGTAACATGGACCTTCATTGCTGTGTTTGCATCTGAGGATTGAAGTTCAGGGTGCTGCAGAGTTGATGTGGTGGATCTGGACCGCATGAGACACATTACTTTTGCAGCAGCAGAAGCAAGAAGCCTTATTGTTTACACCTGCCCAGAAGGACAAAGTCATATTCTGCTCTTGTATGCACCAATCTGAATACTGATGTCAGTGAACTTTGACTTGTGTGTCAGAGAAAAAACTTCACTGTGTAGGAATCTGCAGCTGGCACAATGAACAGAGGTATCAGCAGCACCTACAGAGCACTTGGATCCTTCGATGAAGTGAGCTTACAGAGCCTGGGTAGGTCTGAAAGAGTAAGCATTTGGTCACATATCTAGAACAAGGACACTGTATATTTGAAAGTAGAAGCTCTGAGAGAGACACATGCTACAACTTCAGCAAAACATCTACTTGTACAGTGAGCACCATCGGTGCAGGGAGCTGTATGTGGCTGTTGAGAATCATTCATAGGGGAGATCCTGTGCTGCAGTGGGCAGGGCTCACGAGAGGAGATAAGGTAGACAACAGAGGGCTTTAGTTCCTTCTCCTCTCTTTGTCTGCTTTGCAAGGGCTGTTGCGAAAGCGGAAAGGATTTAAAAATGTCTGGAAAAATGATTTGCAACCTGTCAAACCTGCTCTGGAAGGAGAACCTGAAGAAGCTCATTCTACTAAACTTTAGAAAAAGAAATCTTGAAGTATGACTTAACTTCAGCACAGGCAGAGGACACTCTCAGGCACATGGTGTGACTCTTGGGGATGGTCCTGTGCACAGTTAAGAGTTAGAATTGATGATCCTTGTGGGTCTCTTCCAACTCAGCATATTCTGTGATTCTGTGATCTATTCAGTTGCTAGAAGACCCTTTGTCTTTTATCTACCAAATGCGTACATATTCAAGAGCAAAAGGCCACTATATGTCCCTTGCCCATGGAATTTATAAAGATTTGTAAATTAAAGTTAGAATTACAGAATATTATACAATACATAATTCTAAATACTGTTGTCAGAAGAAAAAGTGCCTGTGGTCTGTTCATGACTGCAGAATCCATGATGAATACCTAGAATGTTCCTCTCCTGGAAATGCTGTTAATTGTTTTTTCACATGATGAAATTGGTTTGAAGCAATTTCACTGTCCCTTGAAGTCTTGTGAAAACAGAAAACAGAATATATTAGTATGGGAAAAGATGATGCTCGCAGTTGTCTAAGAACTAAAAAGCCATGTGTATTCTTTAAAGTCTGTGGGATGAGGCTGCTTTTTTCGCTGCAGTGTTAACACATGCACCTTGGAGACTCTCATCTCAGCTGGCATCTGAGCATGCTCTTGCATTTCATCCAACGGCTCAGGAGCAAAAGCACGAGCTTATACTCAGCGACATGTAGCTCCAAAATCAATGTCAGCTAAGTATTTTCATTGCTAACAAACTAAACATTTTCACAGCTATTATTTCGACTAAAACTTGATAAATAGCATTGGAGGGCTCTGATGGAGCTAAATTCTCCTACCTGTGAACTTTCTTTTCTTACTGAGATGGTTGAGAGAAAAGAAAAAAGTAATTTTTGCATGTTTTCATCCCTGCTATCTATGATGTTGCTCTTGAATGGCTCAATGTCACAAGAAAAAAATTGTCTTGGTGAGAACTTGGTATAGAAAGATCCAATTTAAAAAGAAATTTGCAGGCCACACTGAAAAAATTCTTTGTGTTTCCAAATTTCAGTTTGGTGAAGGTTTTGGAATTAGTTGGCCCAGTGACTTATCCATACTTCAGAGTGATAGCAGGGACATATATACAAGGTATATGTGTGTATGTGTATGTATACATTTATATGTATAAAGGCACTCCCTGAAAAAAATAAAAATGAGGTAATATATTGGAAAGGTGCCAGACTAACAAAAATGTTGAGACAAAGATTTTCATCTGCAGAGCAGGTATGTCAAAGGTCCTGGCAGCCCAAGCTTCCCTGCATAGTGGAGAACTCAGTGATCAACCTTTGTTTTAGTATTTGCCTCTGTGAGGAGAGAAGAGATGACTTGGTATCCACAGGATGATCCCAGCTCTCTTCTTGACTGAAGCTTTACCATTATCATGTATTAGATTTCCCCATAGCAAATAAAGTATTGAAATTGGAATAAAGTATTGAAATTGCAGTGGAGACAATACATGAATTTTAACTACATCATAAACCATACTTTAGGTGGCTATACTAGTAAAAATGTTTGAGAGCCAGGTGAGCTGAAGATTTTGCCTCTTTAAAAAAAAAATCCCAAACAACGCAAGCCCTCTTGCTCTCCATTTTTAAAACAAGTCTGTACAAACAGACTTAGCATTGACTTTGTCTCTCTGTATTCAGTCCACAGAGGAGCACATAGAGAAAACCAGGAGTTCATTGGCAAGCCAGACTAAGCATTTACTATGGCAGCATTAGATCACCCTGCTCATGGAAGGGGACCCTTGTCTGAAGATTCCCACCCATGTCCCATTGACTTTATGGATAGTCCTCGGGATCTTGTCTGAGCACATCTGAATGTTTGTACAGCACCTGACGCAGAGAGGCCCCTGTCCCACTTCATTTATCAAATGATAAATAACATGATAATACTATAATTGGAGTCACTCATACAGACAGTAATCACCTTGTGATTCAGTATAGCACAGACTTGTGAGGTGGAAGACTGCACTAAGCTTATGCAGAGATTTCTATCTTGCCCATCAGTTTCTGCATGCTAAATATATTCTGAATTTACGAATGCTGAAGTTTTAAGGTGAGATTTTCTATGCTTGGGCTAAACCCAGAAGTGATTAATTTTTGCAATGCCAGAAGAAAACCATTCAGCCACTTTTGAGTTATGCGACACTGAAAGACAAGGTATTGATAACATTGCTATTAACAGCCGAATCAAGACTCCCTGACAGCACATATAATAATATTTTTTTATTTATTGAGCAGGGAACAGCAATACAGGGGGAGGTGGAAGACAGGAAACTTCAGAGAGTTTATGCCCTCCAGTGAGCAACATCTGATCCAGAAATCAAGCTCTGGAGATGTGCAGTATGCTTGAATTAATGCCTAAGACCTGGCTGATACATACCTCATAGTTAATCTGGTTACGCGGGGTTTATTTCACAGTCGGAAGTTCTTGCGCTGGAAGAGAGTCCTGCTGGGGTTTTCTGAGCACAAGGCTGAATTAATGAATGAACGAACGCAGCTTGCCAGCCCAGATTTAAATTGCTTACTAGATCAAAATCTGTTCATTTTCTCTGTCCTTATTTCCAGCCTCTCCGCCTCTTATTTATTAATTTATTTGAGAAAACAGATAAAGAGCACGGAAAGTGCCTGCGGACGTCATCGGGCTGCAAACGCAGATAAATTGCTGTTTTTCACCCCGACCTGAACCCTGACACCAGGCTTGGCCGCAGTCCTGGGCAGGGAGGTCCCTGGCAGACACTGTTTGGTGGCCAGTGCTGGCCGTGGGGCTGGGGGTCTGAGGGGCCGTGGCTACACAACCCCCAGCCCTCGCAACCCGGCAGCCCTGAGCAGCTCGCCAGACCACCGGCAACCCTTTTCTACACCCCCTGGGAAAAGGACAGCACTGAAGCAGCGAAGCTCTGCTTTGAAAGGGGAAGAAATAAACCCGGGCTGCTTTGTAGGAAGGGTCACGTTTTCCCTATCTTTCAGATCCACGCTGCCTTTGGTATTAAGCAGTTGTCAGGCTTTAATGGGCGTTTGCAAACAGGATATCTGGAATATTTTGATTTATTTGGCCACTGGGCAGACCTCCAGCCTGCCGTCTTGACTGCGGTGTTCGTATTTTAATAGGAGTTTTAAGAAGGCTTGGCTAGGGGGTATTTAAGGTAGTCCTTGAGTTTTTATGCAGACTTTCCCAGCTCCGACTGAAAACACAGCACCAAACAGATGCGGCCGCAGGTTTTTAAGAAGCAGGGGGATCCTATAAATGTGCCACTGTCATTGCCCTCCCAAAGCCCCTTTAAGATGAACGAGCTCCTCTCACACAGTCACGGCTCCTTTCGCATTCCAGCGTCTGGACTCCTTAACTCCATGTCCAACCGCGCTGCGCAAGGCCAGGATGCAGGCAGCTCTCGGCGGCAGGAGCAGGGCACTGGGAAAAGGACGGATGCCTGCTCGCCCCCATTGCGCTCCCCAGCCCCTGCTTTGCAAGGCCAGATATCTCCCTCCGAGCCCTGGCACTAGGATGCGATGCGAGGAGGGGGCTGCATCGAGCTCAAGGCACTCGAAACGCCCACCCGGGCTCCAGTCTGCACGTTCACGAGGGAAGGCGATAGGAGACAAATGCCGCTCATTCAAGGTGAAGGGCGGTGCTGGCATGATGGAAAAGCAGCCCGTGCTCTCTGCCAAAGCCTGGAGACCTTCCTGAAGATTCACCGCTCTTCAGTTTTTATGGTATCTTAGATATGAATTTTAGAGCTTATGGAAAGAAGAGGCTGATAATCAAGAGAGAGATTCTGCCAGTATATCCAGGTATCCTGAGCTGTACTGCCTCTGCTCTTTCTCACCTTTCTCTGCCTGTGCTGCCAACACAGCCCGAACTGGGATGGATGGCTGTGCTGCCTGCCTGGTGCAGTGCAGACGTGCAGGCATCTGCTACCGCAATATTGACTGGGTTTGCTTTCCTCAGACAGAGGCTCTACTGTGAATTACTTCCAGGTCCCTGGAGGTGCAAGCCCAGTGTGCAAGGACTCTGCCTGCTGCTGGCTTAACCCTACCTGCCTGGACCCCAAGCCCCAAGGATGAGGCAGGGTCAGCACCAAGGTGTGCTTTTGCTCCACACCATCCCAAAAGGAGCTGAAGAACTTTAGAACCGAAAATCTGCTTTGACCTGTCTGACTCAGCTCTCTAATGAAGCAAGGAGCCACAGAAGTTTGGACTTTGAGGATATCACAATGGTCACCCACTTAATGTGCCCTGGGAGGCAGTTTGGTCACTGAGAACCAAACCGGGGAGCAGTCCCAAGCTCCCCATCCACAGTCTGGAGCAACTAAAAATTATAAAAGGCTCCTTGGAGCCTAGCATGTCAGGAAGCTCTGCAGTTTTCGGTTGGAGGCTTTGTCGAGTCTCCTCTGTTGGTGTGAGGCCCCTCAGAGCCAGCAAACTGCATAGAGCTGTCTTCCTTCCTCACCTCTTCCTCCCCACGGGGCAGGTGGAGGAGCCCACACTGTGAAGAAGGGAAACTCAAGGCCTCATAGGAAGCTTGAGCTGCTCTTATTAGTGTGCCCACACCCACACACCTCTCCAATAGCAACCAGCTGCCCCAAGAGGAGAAGGTGTGATCTTGGTACATTGCATGGATCCATGCAAAAGGATGGGAACATGAGGATGAATATCAAGGTACCTGAGAAAAGGCTTGCCTAGGTGATGAAATGTTCATGAAATGGCACATTGATTAAGGAGGAAAGATGTTAAAGGCAGCCCATCATAACTTCAGACTTCACCAGCTTGCAGTACCAAGCATCCCTTGAAATGCTAATTAAAACGAGCTGAGGGAGAGAAGCCTGTTAACAGGATCACAGCCTCACTTGGATTGAGTAGTAAATGTGTAGTAGGCACCCGTGTTTTCCTGTACATGTGTTTTCCAAGCTGAGTTGACTGTAAATGTTGTGGTTATGTGAAACCCACATAGAGTAGGATGCAAACACAGACTAGGCAGAGAGACAAGGTCTAAGCATGAGGCTGGAAGAGAAAAAGCCACAAAAGTCTTCCACAAATAAATAAATAACTGCCCGAAATGAGGGGCTAATTAACTTGCAATAAACCAACTTAACCACTTAGGGGCAGCGTTAACACAGAGTTAACATGCAAAACAAACCTGTACTTTCTCACCTGGTTAATTTAATATGCGCGGTGAATATTCATAGTGTATGAAATGCTTCTACATCAACACACCAAACGATGCAGTCTGTCAAAACCGGGAATGTGTGGCAATGGGAGTAACTCAGTCGCTGCTCACACGGTGCTGACTTTGATCACTTAGTGTTTCTAAACACATTCATAGAGGAGGTAGGACTTTGCTGCTTTTCCTCTGTCAGGGTCACAGAGTGTGTTCTATACAAAGATTAAAACCCAAAAAGGAGATAGAAAAGAGCTTCACTTAAAATAAACAGAAAGAAGATGAAACAGAAAAAAGCTGTCTTTGAGAAATGCTGCTCTTGCATGTAGGAGCTGAAACCCCCATTTTATCTCCATGGCCACATTCGGAGTTACTTTGCTCTCAGACAATACGTTTCTTTCTCTACCTTACATGCAAAAATGTCCCAGTTTCTTGGCTTCCTCCGAAACATTTCCTTGCATAAAAAGGAGCTCAAATCTGCTCCAGGTATGTTTACACACCCTGCTCAGAACAAGTAAATAAAGAAAAGGTGGTTTTTTTAGTGTGGCTTGACTAACTTGAGTTAGCTCCAGCAGGAAAAACACAGTAACCTGGTTTTATTTTTTTTATTTATTTATTTTTAAATAGCAGCTTGAATTCAGACTCAGGCAAACCTCATCTTATCTCACTGCTCTTTTAACCTGAACTATGAAAAGCACAACTTTTCCCCTCCTCTTCCTGTTCCCCTGTCCCTTACCCCTTACCCCTTCTGTTCATGCACCAACAGGTTTACAGCTCATGCATGGCTTACTGGTGTCCCAGCATCACCTTTACAGCCACCAGGTGCTCCAGCTGCTCTGACCAGGGTGTGGGGCAGCTGGAAGCTGCTTCCATGGTATGGTTGGTGCTCCTGGCAGCTGTCGGAGCGTGCCGAGGCTGTGCTCTCCTGGCAGTGACTGCCAGATCCACCACCAGACCACTCAGCAGGAAGAACAGGTCTGGATCAGGTGCAGGCATGTGCTCACATTTCTGCTGAATTAGCCAGAGTGCACGACAGGCAACATATGCCAGCTTTATGCTCTGGCCGAGGGAGGACAGACGATACCTGATTTGGCATCAAGTGAGCTTGGTGTGGAGAGAAGATATTGAACATGGCATAAAGTTAAAGTAGGATGGGTAAACAATATCTGATCTGGCAGAAGAAGCTGCTGCTACAAAGTTGGCTGTCAGAACCATTAAAATAAATTCAAACCAGTGGAGTGAGTGCCACATGGCCAAAGTGTTCTTGCTGCGGTACCAGGGAGCCCAGAGACAGGTTCACTGTGCTGTCAAACTCTGCACTCGGGAAAGGGGTGGGAAATGTATGCCTGCCCTTGCTGGCATGCCTGTCTGAGCAACAACACTGGGGTGGATGAGGAGCCAAAGGGCCAGGGATGATCCTTCAACCCTGAAGAATGCAGGAACATCATCCCTGAAGGATGCAGATACAGATGTTGATCAGCATCGCCCAGGTCCGTGCAGCTGTTTGAAAGTGGATCCTTCCCTGACAAAGGGCTTCCCCTGGAGCAGGAGGTGGTGCTGGGAGTGCTGTGCTGGGGAGGCTTAGATGGAGGAGGAAAGAGATGCTCTGCTTCTCTGGGGGGAGGGGGATCAGGCTCCAGAGCCATCACCCTGCCAAAAACATTAAACTGACTGAAATACAGTCCCACAAGGAGAGGAAGCAAGCAAGCTGTCAGAAGTGAGAGAAACAACAAGCCCACTGTACAGGATCACCCACAGACCACCCTTCTCCACTGAAGTGATATTTCTTCTTTCACCTGTCTCAAGTGAATGAAGAAAGTCAATATTTAGGTCCTCGCTTCCTTTGCTTATAAAATTTGGGTGTTGCCCCTGTCTTTTCATCCAGGATGGCAAGTGCAGCCCAGGGAGATCCAGTCCCACAGCTCCTTGGAAATGGAAGGAGAATGACGGGGCTGAGTTGTCATGCATTATGCTGAATATTTACCCCTCATGCATGCTATTTTATTTTAAATCTAGCGTGTAATATGCTTTGCATCTAGCGTGTTGCTCTTGTGTGTTTTTCCCTTGCCCTGCCTGTCTCTTGCTGGCAGCTGCCATCATGAAACAAAAGGCAGCTGCCAGTTTGAGTGAACATCTCTCTCTCTCACTCACTCTTTCGCCTCTTGCTCTTGGAGCTGATGCAAAACCACTTCACAGACTGGGTGGCAGGCACTGATGCAAGGGGGTTTTGTTGCCCTTGGGATGCTTGAGCCTGCAGTGCCTCCGATATTTGCTGCCAGAGCTCAAAGCTGTGTTCAAGCTCTTGAATCTGGCTCAGCAGTAGCCAAGAGACAAGCAGCTGTCGCTCTGCCAGCACACCAGCTCAAGCTATCCCCGTTGCAGCAATTGCTCATTTCACAGGATTTGATTATGCTGCTTTTGGCAAAGGTGGTGGTTTATTAAATACCACTTTGGTCTTCTGCCCCAAGATGTGTAATCAAACTCAGGGATCTCCTACTCTGAACCACTGCAATTCCTACATCGGCTGAAACAAGCTTGAAAGAAGGAAGACTGAACTAAAACAGTACTTGGAAGAAGAAAATTTCCTGTGTCAAATTAGAGTAACATGGGGAGAAAGCAGGATAAGATGCCAGGACTCAGACCCTCAGGCCAAATGTGGGCTTTGGATGCTACTAAAGGCCAGTGGGACTTCACAGAGTGTGAGCTGCTGCAAGTGTCAAGGGAGCACATCTGAAATTCACTGAGGATACTTATCCCTTGGCTCCTTTAAGGACTGGGTTACTCTATGTTCTGTGAGACTCTGGAGACCATCAGAGGGGCCAGTTCAGCTATTTTTTCCAGAGCTGGAAAGAATGGAAGAGATGTGTCTGCTTTTCTTGGGAAGCCTTTACCCTGAGCTATAACAAGAACTTGCTTTGGGAAAACAAGTTGAACTCTTGACTGCTGTAAATAGCCATGGACTGGGTAATGCCTCTGAGAAGGGACTGTGTCCTTCTGGGGGAGATTAACTGAAGTTCGCTGGAGCTGCGGTCACTGGCACATCCTCTGTATTTTCTTGTCTCTCTGGGCTGTGGTGGGGGGACTGGGGAAGAGGTGAGGCACAAAAGGCAGGAAGGTTGTAAGAAATCAAGCAGGACTCTGAAAGACAGTGTAAAATGAAAAAGCCAAATAAATGCGAGGCTCAGTTCCAATCAGGAAAGTTAGGAAATGAGATCTGAAACACCCTCCTGGGAGTCTGATGTGTGCTGAAGAAGCATACTGAAATAAATTCTCATGCAAGCTGTATCACTCTGATTGTCAAAGAAACTGAGCCCTCGCTCCTTTCCTTTGTGGTAATTTTCTTTCAGACAGCTCCTGGTTTTTTTGTTGCTTCCTTTCTATTTTTTTTTAATATATATATATATATATATACACATAAGATAGGAATGGATATCCTCATGTCATCCATTGTAAGCTCTTTTGTGGAAATTATGGTAATATGGTCTTGTTGTGAGGGACAGTTTGGGAAGATCCTGGTTTGTCTGATTTGCCTGACATTGTTTTCCTAAAATATGGGGAAAAGTCAGGAAAAGAAGCTGCAGAGGACAGGTCTGGAGTCCCTGAGGAGCTGCCAGGGCAGGTGAGAAATCACAAATGCAGGTGAGAAGGTTGCGCTTTTTATATATGAAGAACAAGCTATGCTTCTCAAGTGAAGATGATTTCCTCTAGATTAAGCAGGATTGCAAATAAACAAAGAATAAAAGTTTATTGCCGTGAGCAAGACAGGGCATCTGGCTTTGCTTTGTGTGCTGACTTGCCTCTCAGACAGACAGGCAGGCAGGCTCCTTCCATTGAAAGGGTGCACTGCTGGAAAAGAGAGGCATGAACACTTCTTCCTGAGCCATTGTAATCCCCCTCACCTGAGCTCCTGGATGTAGTCCATGGATTTTCTCTGGTTCCAGAAACTACGTAGAAATTACAGTTTATGGAAATATTTCCAGTTTGATTTATATAAGCCACCTGCTAGTAAGTGGATTGTGAAGAAGCAGCAGCATAAATGAACAGCTGGATGCCTTCAGGCTGCACCGTGGCCCCCGTGATCTTGTGCTCTGATATGCCATAGTTTGTGCTGCGAGACCATCAGCAAGTCCCAGTGAAAGGAACTGTGTGGCAGTGCTGAGACACGGGGCAATGGTTGCCCTGACCTACTCACCAGTTGTGCCACAGGTGAAGCATGGTCCTGCTCTGAAACCCTCTATATTTATTTTAACTCCTTCAACACTGATGAGTTAACACAGCTGTGACAGAGAGTGAATGAGACAGATCCTTTCCCTTTGCCATTATCTGCACTGGCAAGCCAGGACTGACAGCTGGGCCAAATCCTGCTCCTGAATGTCTATTGCTTTGGCTTCTCCTCTCTGCCAGCTAAGGAGCTTTTCCAGATCTCCCTTTGGGGAGTCCTGTTTAGCAGCAATCCTGAGAGCTCACTACATATCCCCCCCTGTGAAAGGGGGAGAAAATCACTTACTGCACTCAGATGGAGAGTCAGGAGTGAGTGACAGTGAGGGCGAATCAGACTTCCCCCTCCTAAAGCAAATCTGCAGTCTTTTCCTTGCTGTGGTATCAACCAAGAAAAAAATATTTTTTCTTCTACAGCCCTTTACTTGCCACTCCTTCAGCTGCAACTAAGGTGTGTACCTCGTAGCACAGAAATAGCCTTTGCTGAAGTCCGTCCTGAGGGATGTTTTCCAGAGGTAATGTGCCAAGCAAGGACATGTGTTTCACTGAGGAGTCTCAGATCACCCTCCTGTCCCCACTCATGTTCCCAGGCTACTGAGGTCATGCAGGGACTTTGGGACGTGCTCTTTGCTAAGCTCTGAGCCCAGAAGGAATATGCAGATGATGCCGTTTGCATACTGAGATGCCCTTTGTCACACAGACCCAAACAGCCACTTTCTGGGGTCTCAGCCTGGGGCCTTAGTGTGAAATTCTGAGGCCAGATCCTCCCTACCAGATCCTCCACCAGCAAAATCAACTTTCTTACCTTACGCTTTTGTGTTTTCAACTTTAACAGAAGCAAATCAGGGGCAGACCTTAAATTCACATTTGGTCTCAGAGAGAAGGATTGGAGACCATGACAAGCTCTGAGGACCCAAAGCTTTGGGGAAAACAACAGAAAATGCCAATTACCTTAATGCTGGAGGAGATCCAAACTGCATTAATAGTGGGACTGGCTGCAGCCAGCCATGCAAGCAGGGCAATCCCAAGCTCTCCCTGCCCACATAAATGTCCCTTCCAGAGACTGGGGGGATTATATTCTGGGTTGTGCAGCTGGGTAAAGCCCAGGTACATAGCGAGATGTAAAAACCTTGCTAGAAAGCCAACAAAAGCAGACACAGTACAGGGTACTTGGGACCTCTGAATTATGGGGGTCTGAACCACGTAACTGGGGCAGGTTCACTTCTAAAAGGTCCCAGCAGTGGACACCTTTCCTGGGGGGCTTAGAGTGTACAATGCCAACTTGCTGCTGCTCAGAAATGCTCTGCAGTGGGCTGTGAGGACGAAGAGCTCAGAAATGCTCTGCAGTGGGCTGTGAGGACAGAGCCGAAATAGAGTAACAGTAAAGAAACCAAGTCTTGGTCATCTGTAAATCTCATCAAGCCATGGAAATTCCCTCCTTTTCTCCAGTAAAAGACTCCCTTGTGTGGGGAAGAAGAAGACTGAGTTGACACACTGTAGAGGCCTTCTTTTTAAGGTTCCCTATAACATCCCTTTTCTCATCTCTCCTTGCAACCTCAGACCTGCCTGCCTCCTGGAAATGCACCAGTGAGACTGAATTTCAAGAACTGTCTTGTGGCTCTCATTTTCATGTCATCCCTCAAAACGAAAGCAGAAACTGGGGGGGACGTTGAGGGCTGGGCTGCAAGCAGCCTGTGCACACGTGGTGGCTAATGGGTGGTCAAAGATTGCTCTCCCAGAGCTGGGTCTGTGCTCTGCACACCCTGGCCAAGTCAAGAGCCCTGCCTGGCACAGCCTGACCTCTCCACGATTTCAGCCTCAATACTCAACATCTGACCTGCTGATTTTTCTTTAAGAAGATGAGAGAGGGGAAAAAACCCACAAAGCCTCCTATAAAAAGCCAAACTTCCCAAGCCAAAGCCAATAAAAAGCTTCCCAGCTGTTCCCGCTCCTCTGAGCCAGCACGAGCTCCGCAGGCAACAAAACCCTCCCAGCAGCCGGGGAGCCTGCGGGGTGCCGGTGGCCACGGGACGGGGGCAGAGACCCGAGGCGAGGGCCCCCCTGCGGGTGTCCCGTCTGGAAAGCTGGGGCCCAGGGAAGCGCGAGGTGCCTGACAGAGGGCTGACTCAGCGGGAGACAGCGGTTTGTGTAACCTCCAGCAATCCATTATTACAAAGGGGCTTTCAGGAACTCCTCCGTGCCAGGCACAGCGAGGGTTATTGATTGAGGAGACAGTGCAAATGCACAGAGAGGCTCCATCCATTAGGGCCGCTGCTCTCCACCAATTAGAAAAAAATCATTACTCAGCAGCCATCAATGGGCTCTGTGCAGCGCTGGAGTGCATGCATTCAATCTATCTTCTCCCACCTCCCTGAAAACTTAATGACAACTATTAGAGCTCCGCTGAATGCCCGGTGTGTACAGAAGCAAAAGATTCATTTGGTAATCTTAGTAATTACGACGCCATAGGAGGACACATGCTAAATTCAAACAAGGGTGTGAGGGGGAGTTGAGGGGGGAAGAGCCTGAATTCCTGTGTTGTGAAAGCCCTTGTCGTGCTCAGCCTCCCATCCCTTCCCACTCACCTGCTGCCTCCCCTCCCCTCCTCCCACGGCCTCTCGGTGGGCTTTCTGGGCTTGCTTTTCTGCTTCCCCCCCAAAAAAAAAAAAAAAAAAAAAGGGAAACATCATTTTGTGAAAGTAAATTGAAGTGGGGCAACTTGGGAAATATTTGAGACCTCTGGATGAGGCACAAGCCTGGCAACACTGTTTGACAGCACTGCCCTGAGCGATCGAGGAGGAAAATTCCTATTTACAAAAGCCTGCAGAACTGTTCTGGAGCCCCGCTGGCATAACACATGCAGGGTGCAATTTATTTACTCTGCCACAGCCCTCTCCTTACCCTCACCCAGCCCTACCACCCAGCCTTTTCATTTACACACGTCAGAGCTGAGGCTGAGCGAGACCCTCGTCTCCCCCCTTGCCAACACTTGTCACTCCGAGTTATAGGGAAAGCAAAGTCCCAGGAGGGAATTTTTGGAAGAGCTCAAGGATGGATGTGACATGTCATTGAAGCTGAAAGGAGCAGTTACTTACAAGCGATGGTGCTTTCCACAGGCCTCCTCTTCTCCAATCCGGGAAGAGGTAAGTCATCATTGCATGAGGGGCACCGAGGGTGTTCATCAGCAGTGGGAGCCTGGCAACTGCCGTCAGTCATGTTGGCATTCAACACCTCACCTCCCAGCACAGGACCATCTACCACACCACCAGCAAATGTGCATCTGGCAGATTTCATCAGGATAAGGGACAGCTAAGAAGAGCAACATTGCTGTTGCCTTTTTAGTACCCTCTGCAGGAGCTGATTCTGCCAGGGCCAGCTTGCAGGGGACCGGCTGGTCCCAAGGGGAGGATCACTAATGAAGGACAAGACATGCTCCCAGTGCCTGCCCCAGTTCAAGCTTGTAGGCTGATCTTGCAGGGAATAAAAAAGCTGGGTCACCACATCTCTGTAGCCACCCTCGACATGGCTGGGCTCAAGACATCAGCCATGAGCATCACAGCTACAAGAAGTCTTGAAAGCAACGAAGAGTGAAAAGCACAAGACTTCTTTGACCTTTGCTTGTACTCCTTGGTCTTCTTCACATGGACATGTTGCAGAAAGAATGCAAAAGTTCCTTTAACACCCAGCAGATGGAACAATATGTGAAAGCGGAAATGGCACGGATAATCATAGGCAAATCAGAAAAAAGGAAAGTAAATCCCAAAGACTCTACTCAGCTTTTATTTTGGTTTTACTCAGGGGAGGTATTTTTAATTTCATCAAGATTTATTAAGTATGGAGTGGAGGCCTCAGACTTCAGTGGGTTGTTAAGGAAAATGTAACCTCCAAACTTTCTCAGAAACAAAACCAGAAGACATTAAAGTTTTCAGTGGACAGAATAGTCTTCCTCCTCTGTGTATGAACTATGTGAAAGGCACTGAGGGAGAGGTTACTCTTGTCTGCCATGTTACACAATTTAGGATGGGCACAGGGAGTCCTTTCATTGCTGAAGGCTAAACAGGCCTTCAAAAACCTTGGATAAGTAATGTATTAAGATCTTTCTTAATGAGCAACAACAATGAAACCCCACAAGTGGCTACAAGCCACATGCAAAATGATATTGCAGACTGTGTGTGCCCCTTGTGTACCCTCTCACAGAGGGTCTAGAGGGTCGTACCCCTGTAAGGTCAGCAACCAGAGGTGACTCTGTCCTGATGACCTTCTTGCATCTGCCACTAAGTGGCTTTTAATATTAAAGTTTATTAAATAAAGGATGAACTCTAAGCCAGGTAAAAGGGCATGTGTTGGTAAAATGCAACGACAAGGTCAGCATGTGTGAGGCACCGGGAAGAAGAGGAGATTGGCTTCATCATGAAAACCTCCTACGCCTTCCCATGCTCCTTTCACCCTGATGTGCTGCCAAAAGGCACGGCCCATCTCCCTTGTTGCTTTTTGGCTGGGGAGAGTCCCTAGAGGCAGGGACGGTGGAAAAAGAGAGACCACAGGAACTAGATCAAAAGACAGGTGCCTCCATGATTTCTGTTCAGCCATCCCTGACCTTGAGGCATCCAGTGTGAATCAGAGCCAGGAAGGGCAATGTGTGAGAGTCCATCTGATCTCCTGCTCACGGGGAAGGTGCTGGCAGCTACCACGCGGGCTGTGGATCCGGCCATCTGCCGCAGACGCAGGGTAGCTGAGTGGAGGCCCAGCTGGCAAACAGGCCAGTGGCCCCTGAAAGAGTGGGGAAGCTTTGCAGGTTCAGCACAGATGGTCCCAGGAGACCAAGGAATTGCTCAGGCAAGAAGTTTTGTCTGTGTCCCCAGGATGTGATGGAGACCAAGCTCACAGGTGACCCAGGTGAGGCGCTTCACAAATCAGGTGGAATGTTCGATCAGAGGATTAAGTACCATCTTGGCCCTTATCCTTATGACCTAAAGCCATGTGAATTACAGAGCTCACTGTCTGACTGCTGTAAGCCATGGAAGTGCTTTCCCTGCTTAACTAGTAGCAGGCAGTGCTAGGCTCTCTGGTATGTACAAAGGTACTTATCTGCAAAGCCTTGGCCACTGTCCTTCAGGATTCCTTGTGAGGACCTCAGCAACGTGGAAAGGGGAAAAGGGCAGGTACTGAATCACTAGCACTGGACATCTACTAAAAATCGCAGACTTTGGAGGATGAAGGAAGATATATCGGATCCTTTGAGCTGGGGGGCATTTACCATGTTTCTCTGACATCGTTGCTCAGGGAACGGTGTAGAGGATGACTGCCTAGAAATACATTTGCTAAGCTATTTGCTTAAACTACAGAGTCACTTGGGCACCATCATCAGAAGGAAAGCCATGAGCTCTTTTGCCAGGAGACTATTGATAACACCCTTGAAAAGAAGTCTTAAAACTCTAGGCCAATTGCTAAGTGTCCTTCTCCGTATTAAGTATGATTATTGTATTTAAGGGGTAAGGACAGTAAGATTTAGGGTCATAGTTTAAAAACCTCCAACTCAATAATGACATAAAGCCAAAGTTTGAGAAGAGGCACACATATTACAGCAAATACTCAAAATATGGCTATTTTACAATTTTTCCCTGGTTAAGACCACTTTTTTGGCTGACTCTTTGGACAAGAAAATGGCTCCAGCTCACGCTACCAAGGTGAAAACTCTGCTGAGATGTTCCTCAGTGTGTGCCTGGGGACAGTGGGCAATTTAATCTCCAAGGTTTTAATTCATACTGAATGATAGACGCAAGTCCTAAATGTCTTCTAATGAGATGACATTTGTCCAGGTTCTCTTCCTGTAATTCCACAGCTGTTCAAAGAAGATGGAACAAGAAAACAGCCCAGGGGCTACCTGCAGATATAAGACAGTGCTTTGAAAATGTACAGTGTCTTTTGCTGTTTTGCAGGATATGTTTATTGCTCTGTGTGGTGTATTTCTGGTGTATTTATTTATATTTGGAAAAAATCCTCTTGATAGTCCAATCCTATCCCATTTGTAAATTCTTCAGTTCGTGCATCTCAGGGTTTCTTTTTAGACTGAAAAATGTTTAAGGATTTTTAGATGTATCTTTATGATTAAACTGCTCCTTCTGGATCCCTGAATCATTTTTGTCAGAGAAAATACTTCTGCTGTGGCAGACCAGACCAGAGCCTTGTTTTGGTAGGATCATTGCTTAGGTGCCTTCCCCTCAACCCTTTCAGTGTTTACAAGCTCTCTCTTAGCTGCAATATCTTTCCCTTTCTCTTAGAAAAGTGTGTCCTCTTTTCTATAATTTCCTTTTACCACCTACAGAGAGCTTCCCAATCTGTCAGCCATTTACAACTCCCTCTCAACTCATCATGTTTTCTCTCATCCCCCTCCACTGTGCTTTTGTCAGTCATTCCTTGTCTTCCCTAGCTCTTCTGCTTCCCTCCTTCACCATCATGGCATCCCTCTTATAACAGATGTCCCTCTGTCTCCTCCTTTGTCCTCTGCCCTGTGACTGTGTCCCAGTACTAACTGACTTGCTACTGTGTCTAGGTCTTCTTGTCTTCACTTGTTGGAAATACCATAAATGTCTCTTATTCCTTTAAAGGCAAAGCCAACCCAGCATCTCCCAGTCCTCTCCTTGTGTGAGTTGCCCTGGGAGAGAGCTGTAGGCTTGGGGCAAGGACGCAGCTCCATTGCTCCTCAGCACAAGGAAGGACCTCCCAGGACTGGGACCCCCCGGAGAAGAAAAGGAATGAAGGATGAGCTGGCTCCTTTCAGTCTTGTCACCTCTGCCTAGTTAATGTTCCTCCCCTTCCTCACCTCCTCCAGCCTGCCCTGCAGATACCAGCCTATCATTTATCTCAGATCATTCAGAGGATCAGCATAAACCCAGTTGTTCTTACCCATAGGTACCTTGGTGAGATAGTTGCTCCTATTTCAGACCTGAAGGAGTGCTTACCTTCCCTAAAGCTGGGTTGTTTTTCTCAGATATACTATTTTGTTTAATGAAGGATGCGCTGTCTGCCTACATTCCTTCTACCCTTTTTGGTTAAGACACACTGAGGTACAATCTCCCCACCTTCCTCCTTGAGTCACTGTGCTGGTTTAAAAGTTAACCAGCAGGGGGAATGAACCCAACTCAAAGGAGAGATTATAAGTCAGAATAACAATTTATTAAAATAATACAGTAAGTACAATAATACAAACAAGCAATTGGTCTCAACCCACAAAAACCCAAATGTATAACCCAGTGCCCTGGGGCCTGAGCAAAGTGGTGTTCCTTGGGCCCTGTTTGAGTCCAAAGTAAAGGGAGAGGGGAAGAACCTGCTGGTGGGAGAGCTGCTGCAGTCTGGGCAGAACTGGTGATCGCAGTCCAGTGGTGGTCTAAGTCTGGTTGAGAGCGATGAGATGCAGCCGTCCTCTGGATCCCACGAGTGGGTTGAAAAATGTTCCAAAACTCCAAGATTATATATCCTCCAGTTCAGGCAGGAATGCTTGGTACTCTCCTCAGGGCGGGGAGTTTCACAAAGGGTGTGAGGACAGAAACATCTTCCTATCTCACAGGCCTCTTAACACCTAGTTTATAGCCTGAGGAGTCAGGCTCTATGGGTAGAGGGTGCGAATAGTCTATTGACAACAATAGTCTAGTTTCTGGGAAATGACATGGAAGGCTATAGAATACAGTTTTTGGGTTACACCCACCATGATGAACTGATCTCAGCTGTCCTAACTAGGACATTATCCACCCCTTATTCTATGCCATCCATGTCATGCCCAAATTAACCCCCTTTAAAAACTATATCCCTTTAAAACTATATACATCTATCTATCTATCTATCTATCTATCTATATATATATATACAATGAAACATTACAGACCATTCTCACTCAAAATTAGGTCCCCTTGTGGTACACAACGTGTCTCCCCATCTTTTTGCATTACCCACCACGTGGAACCAGGTCCCTGAGCAAAAACAATCCCTCGGATGGGTTTGCCTTTGCTTGAGGTGGGACTAATCCAAACAGTCTTCCCTAACATTCCTCTCATATGTACCACGGGGGCTTTATCTCCATCTACAGTATGCAAAAGTTCTGATTGGGCAGGGCCAGCTCGATTGATGGAACCTCGGGTGTTGACCAACCAGGTGGCCTTTGCTAAATGCAGCTCCCAGTGTTTGAGAGTCTCCCCACACAGTGCCTTCAGAGTGGTTTTCAGCAATCCGTTGCACCGCTCAACTTTTCCAGCAGCTGGTGCATGGTAGGGGATATGATACACCCACTCAATGCCGTGCTCTTTGGCCCAGGTGTCTACGAGGCCATTCTTGAAATGGGTCCCATTATCAGACTCAATTCTCTCTGGGGTGCCGTGTCGCCACAGGACTTGTTTTTCAAGGCCCAGGATGGTATTCCGGGCAGTGGCATGAGGCACGGGGTATGTCTCCAACCATCCAGTGCTTCCTTCTACCATGGTCAGTACGTAGTGCTTACCCTGGCGGGTTTTGGGGAGCGTGATGTAGTCAACTTGCCAGGCTTCCCCATACCTGTACTTTGACCACCGTCCCCCATACCATAGAGGCTTCACCCGCTTGGCCTGCTTGATGGCAGCACATGTCTCACAGTCATGGATGACCTGTGAGACAATGTCCTTGGTTAAGTCCACCCCTCGGTCACGAGCCCATCTGTATGTTGCATCTCTCCCCTGGTGACCGGAGGTGTCATGGGCCCATCGAGCCAGAAATAATTCTCCTTTGTGCTGCCAATCCAGATCTACCTGAGAGACTTTAATCCTGGCAGCTCGGTCTGCCTGCTCGTTGTTACGATGCTCCTCATTAGCCCGTTTCTTGCCTACATGAGCGTCTACGTGACGGACCTTCACACTCAGCTTCTCTACCCGGCCAGCGATGTCCTGCCACATCTCCGCCGCCCAGATGGGTTTCCCTTGGCGCTGCCAGTTGGCCTTTTTCCATCTTTCCAGCCATCCCCACAGAGCATTGGCCACCATCCATGAGTCAGTGTAGAGATAGAGTCTTGGCCACTTCTCTCGTTCAGCTATATCCAAAGCCAACTGAACGGCTTTAAGCTCTGCAAACTGACTTGACCCACCTTGTCCTTCAGTCGCTTCTGCAACTCGCCGTGTGGGACTCCATACAGCTGCCTTCCATTTTCGGTTTGTCCCTACAATGCGGCAGGAGCCATCCGTGAAGAGCACATATCGCCTTTCATCTGCGGGTAGCTTGTCATATGGTGGGGCCTCCTCAGCCCGTGTCACCTTCTCCTCCTCTTCTTCAGAGGATAGTCCGAAACTCTCACCTTCGGGCCAATTGGTGATAATTTCCAGAATCCCAGGGCGATTAGGATTCCCTATCCGGGTTCGCTGCGTGATCAGGGCCATCCACTTACTCCATGTGGCATCGGTGGCATGATGTGTGGAAGGAACTCTTCCCTTGAACATCCAGCCCAGCACTGGTAGTCGGGGTGCCAGGAGCTGCGCTTCGGTGCCGATTACTTCTGAGGCAGCTCGAACTCCTTCATAGGCAGCCAGGATCTCTTTCTCAGTTGGTGTATAGCTGGCTTCAGATCCTTTGTATCCCCGACTCCAGAATCCAGCGGTCGTCCTCGGGTCTCCCCAGGCACTTTCTGCCAGAGGCTCCAAGAAGGGCCATTCTCCCCGGCTGCGGTGTAGAGCACGTTCTTCACGTCCTGTCCTGTCCTTACTGGCCCAAGGGCTACCGCATGGGCAATCTCCTGTTTAATTTGTTCAAAGGCTTGTTGTTGTTCGGGGCCCCACTGGAAATCATTTTTCTTCCGTGTCACAAGGTAGAGAGGGCTTACAATCTGACTATACTCGGGGATATGCATCCTCCAAAAGCCCACAGCGCCTAGAAAAGCCTGTGTTTCCTTCTTGCTGGTTGGTGGGGACATGGCTGCTATTTTGTTAATCACCTCCATTGGAATTAGGCGGCGTCCATCTTGCCACTTCACTCCTAGGAACTGAATTTCCTGAGCAGGTCCCTTGACCTTACTCCGTTTAATGGCAAAACCGGCTCTTAGGAGAATCTGGATTATCTTCTCTCCTTTCTTGAAGACTTCGCCCGCTGTGTTCCCCCATACAATGATGTCATCAATGTACTGTAGGTGCTCTGGAGCCTCACCCTTTTCCAGTGCAGTCTGGATCAGTCCATGGCAAATGCTGGGACTGTGTTTCCCCCCCTGAGGCAGTCGATTCCAGGTGTACTGCACACCTCTCCAAGTGAAAGCAAATTGTGGTCTGCACTCCGCTGCCAAAGGAATGGAGAAAAAGGCATTGGCTATGTCAATGGTGGCATACCACTTGGCTTCCTTGGACTCCAGCTCGTACTGGAGCTCCAGCATGTCCGGCACAGCAGCACTCAGGGGTGGTGTGACTTCATTGAGTCCACGGTAATCCACTGTCAGCCTCCACTCTCCACTGGATTTACGCACTGGCCATATAGGGCTATTAAAGGGTGAGCGAGTCTTGCTGACCACCCCCTGGGTCTCCAGTTCACGGATCATCTTTTGTATAGGGGTCACAGAGTCCCGGTCGGTGCGGTATTGCCGACGGTGCACTGTTGCTGTGGCTATCGGTACCAATTGTTCTTCAACCTTCAGCAGTCCCACAGCAGAGGGGTCCTCTGAGAGACCAGGCAAGGTGTTCAACTGTCTAATTTCCTCCGTCTCCACTGCAGCTATGCCAAAAGCCCAACGAAGTCCTTTTGGGTCTTTGAAATACCCACTCCTCAGGTAATCTATGCCAAGGATACACGGGGCCTCTGGACCAGTCACGATGGGGTGTCTGTGCCATTCCTTCCCAGTCAGGCTCACTTCAGCTTCCAGTACAGTCAGCTGTTGGGATCCCCCTGTCACCCCAGAAATAGAGATGGATTCTGCCCCTACGTATCTTGATGGCATTAATGTACATTGTGCGCCAGTGTCCACTAAAGCCTTATATCTTTGTGGCTCTGATGTGCCAGGCCACCGAATCCACACAGTTCAATAGACTCGATTGTCCCTCTCCTCTACCTGGCTAGAGGCAGGGCACCCCTAGTCCTGGTCATGGTACTCATTGTGCTCTTCTTGTGGGTATGACCTGGAGGTCCCTTCAAGAGGATCAGACGTATCATCATTCCTGTACCGTCTGGAGTCTTGCCCACGAGAGACTGGAGCAACGTTCACCCTTGAAGAGTTCTTTATGGTATTTGTTCCTCTTTTCAGTTCACGTACCCGGGCTGCTAAGGAAGAGGTGGGTTTCCCATCCCACTTCCTCATATCTTCTCCATGCTCACGGAGGTAAAACCATAGATCGCCACGTGGAGTGTACCTTCTCTCCTTAGCTGGGGGACGCTGGCTCCTGATAGCAGAGACTCTTGTTCGTCCTGGCGAGATATGGAAAATCCCTTCCTTAATTTCTTCTCTTAGCTTCTGGTGTCCCTCTTCAATTTTCTCTTCTAGGCTTCAGACGTGTTCAGCCAGTTTGGTTTCCACAGATGAGACGTGGGCTCGTAATGGGGCGGTGACAGTGTCTTCATAAATCCTGAGTTTGCTAACCAATGCTCCCACCTTGTCCTCTCCCTCCCTCCATTGCAGCGTTGCTAAGTAGCGGGAATACATTTCTGGCCCGAGTCGTGCAAACTTTAACCACATTTGGGAGGTGCACTGTACGCCATCTGGACTCTTAGGGAATCTTTCATCCTCTGAAAAGATTATCTCCAGTACAGCTAACTCCCTTAAGCACCGGATACCTTGTTCCATCGTGTTCCACTGTCCTTGCTGTACGTGGAGGTCCTCCTTGCAAAGGTATCTCTCCCTCACACTGGACAACAGTCGCCGCCAGAGGCTGAGAGTTTCCTGCCTCCTTCCAATCCCCTGATCAATGACTACACCTCGAGACAGGGATCCCAGCTGTCTGGCTTCACTCCCATCTAGGATCGTATCGTTAGCTGCGGCATCCCAGATTCGGAGCAGCCAGGTCAGAATGGACTCGTTCGCCTGTCGTGTGAACTCTCTCCGGAGCTCACGTAGCTCACCCAGGGATAGGGACCGAGTGATTATTTCTGGCTCTGTCTCCTCCGGTGGATGTGAAGGTCCCGCCTCTTCGTCATCATTTGCTATGCGAACTGATTTAGTCTTTGATTTCCTTTTCTGGACAGGGCCGACTGCTATTGGTTTTGCTTGTTCTTCTGGCTCCTCGATGGTTTGTGTGGACACGGTGCTGGTTGGTTCATTTCTTTCTCCCTCTGACTCAGCTGTGGTTTGGGTGGACGTGGTGTCTGCGGATTTGGTCCTTCTCTCCTCGCCCTGACAGTGCTGTATCATGTCAAGCAGTGCCCGGTAGGCAGTGGCCAGGGCCCAGCAGGTTGCTGTGAGCTGGCCATCTCTGGAGCTGCCAGAGCATTTTTCCTTCACCAGTCTTATCATGCTAACAGGATCCTGCAGTTGTTCAGGGGTGAATTTCCAGATCAATGGAGGAGAAAACTTTTCCAAATACTGGTTGATGTCCTCCCACTTCCCGTGCCACTCAGCATTATCTGCTCCCAGGGCAGGTGTCCAACCAACCTCCCTAAAAGGCACTTTTCTGACCCTAAACATGGTGTACACAGTACAGAGCAGACAGAGCAACACTAACAATAACATTATGCTGTCCTTAACATCAAAAGGGAACTCAATATTTTCAAAAACTGTTTTAGCAGGTCTGAAGGGGAAGAAGGAGGTGGGAGGCTGGAAACCATCCCCCCCTGTTCCCCCAAAAAGCTGGGTACGATTTTTAATGAGGCCCCAGAGGTAGCAACCCAAACCAGGACAGGCAAACAGGACTGAATACACATTTACAATGAAACTCATTGCTTCTGATGTTAGAATGACATAAACATAATATACTAATAAAGCAATTTGGATCCCTCTCCCTGGTCTTAAAGAGAGCATCAAAACAGGCAAATAATACGTCATCTGTGGAAATATGAACAGGCTCAAATACAACATCCATGTGAGTGCATCAAACAACATGGTGATCAGGGAGTTTCTATATTCAAATAGACAAATGCTTCAAATGAAATTGTGATTCTGACTTCTCTCTCTCTGCCCCACGTTGGGCGCCAAAAATGTGCTGGTTTAAAAGTTAACCAGCAGGGGGAATGAACCCAACTCAAAGGAGAGATTATAAGTCAGAATAACAATTTATTAAAATAATACAGTAAGTACAATAATACAAACAAACAATTGGTCTCAACCCACAAAAACCCAAATGTATAACCCAGTACCCTGGGGCATGAACAAAGTGGTGTTCCTTGGGCCCTGTTTGAGTCCAAAGTAAAGGGAGAGGGGAAGGGCCTGCTGGTGGGAGAGCTGCTGCAGTCTGGCCAGAACTGGTGATCGCAGTCCAGTGGTGGTCTAAGTCTGGTTGAGAGCGATGAGCTGCAGCCGTCCTCTGGATCCCACGAGTGGGTTGAAAAATGTTCCAAAACTCCAAGATTATATATCCTCCAGTTCAGGCAGGAATGTTCAGTGCTCCCCTCAGGGCGGGGAGTTTCACAAAGGGTGTGAGGACAGAAACATCTTCCTATCTCACAGGCCTCTTAACACCTAGTTTATAGCCTGAGGAGTCAGGCTCTATGGGTAGAGGGTGCTCACAGGCCTCTTAACACCTAGTTTATAGCCTGAGGAGTCAGGCTCTATGGGTAGAGGGTGCGAATAGTCTATTGACAACAATAGTCTAGTTTCAGGGAAATGACATGGAAGGCTATAGAATACAGTTTTGGGTTACACCCACCATGATGAACTGATCTCAGCTGTCCTAACTAGGACAGTCACATTTGCTTTGTCTTCTCTCTTCTACTCAAAGAGATGCTTTCTCAGACAGGACAGGCTTCAAGCCATCTTCCTGGAAGCAACATCCCTGTTCTGTCTCTGCTGCTAATGAAATTCCTGCTGCTGAAAGAGTCCTTAACATACTGTCGTGAACAGCAACAGGTCACACATCAGCTCTCTACAAAACCAGGCAGAAAGTTTTCTTCCAGCTGAGATAGGAGGACTACCTGCTGCCAAAGTAGAAGAATAATTCCAGAGTAGTTGATTGGAATATATTACTGCTGAACTCATCCCAGGTCTCCCATATGGTTTGAGGTAGTGATGGTGAATGCAATTAGACCACGGCAGGGATGCAATCTGAAAAGTGTGCCCTACCCATTGCTACCAAAATTACTATGTGCTGAGGCCCCAAAGTCATAGAATGTTAAGGGGTTGGAACGGGTCTTAAAGGTCATCCAGTCCCTTAAAGATCATCTGTCCACGGGCAGTGACACATCCCACTAGACCAGGTTGCTCAAGGCCTTATCCAACTTGGCTTTGAACACTGCCAGGGTTTGGGAGTCCACAAGTCCACAGGACTAATTTTGAGCTCTGCTTTGCATCTTTCCCCTGCAGACTCTGTTTGCCTCTGCCTCCAGCAATAGAGAAACCTTATGTGCATGGAGAGTGGCCTCCTCTGCTCCTCTTTTTCTCCGCGAGGTGTTGTTGCAAGGCAGAGCCCCTGGGCACACAGGAGACCAAGAGGAGGGTGGGTGATGGAGAGGATTACCCTGAGGAAGGGAGTTGCCAGTGCCTGAGTGTTGGGGTGTGAAGGAAGGCAGAGGCTGTATCAAACCTCTGCTGCCACAGGCACCGCAGCTTTTGCCAGGTGATGCAATGTTTCAGGAAGGGTTTCACTGCCCCTGTGTAACTGGAGAAAACCGGCAGGAACTAGAGACAGATAAAAAGAGAAACTTGCCTTCACCTGGACTCCTGAACCTTCCCAGCTTAAACCTTTGTCCCAGAGGCTGAGTAAAAGCATAATACTTGATGATGCTGTGGCTCTTCTCTTGGTATCGGTGTCATGAAAGATTCAAATGGCATTGTCCACCTACAAAGCTTTCGTAGAATGAATCAGTTTTCCTATGTGCCTGACTTGACACACATTCCCTGACCACTTGGAGGTCACAAATTTAATTAAACCTCAGTGAATAGCAGCAGACCTCACAGAAATAAAGGCCTTAATCCAATCAAGCCACATTTGTACTCCCTGTACAGCATCAAGCACGACCAAAGCAGAAGGGACAGACCGTGGCGAGTGAGAAGGGCCCCAAGAAGTTCCTCCATACACTGCCATTTATGGACGATAATGTGATTGTGACACTTGCAGACAATACCAGCAATTTCTCAAACTGGAGTTCCAAAGCTTGGTATTATCATGGTCAGCTAGTGCCAGAAACACGGGAAAGATCACAGCTAGTCCTTGGAGTAAAATGGCTATGGCTCACAGGAGAGCTATCATTTGTCAAGTGGAGATCAACTTTAACAGCAGCTGGTACAAGTCTCTCACCAAAGTCACAGTGTTGCTTTGTATTGGTCACTTTTGGGGGAAACTTATCCACTCTTTTCTGTTAAAAAATTATAAAAATATAGGGAAAAGCAGAAGCAGACTGTTGTCTTAGGAAGTGGTTTTAATCTACCTGTGCAATAGTAATTAATTCTTCATAACATCTCATGCTGCATTCTACCCTGGAGGAGGCAATGCTTGATGTGTGGGCCAGGTGATTCACTGGTGATCAGAGGAGCCAGCTGTAATTTTTTCTGGAGCTGACAGAAAAGTCTACTGAAATTTTGAGAGGAGGAAAAAGTGACAGTGTCATCATAAGTTGCCCATCTTCAACACATACACCAGTCAACATTTTCAGAGTGTTGAAATTTTAGGAAGGAACTGGCAATTTCTTTGCTAAAAAATTCCCAATATTCTCTCCAACTATAGAATTCCTACTATCCCGGTATAGTAAATATTATTTCATTAGTCAGTTTAAGGAAGATGCAATCCATTAGTAGAATTGTAGAGGTCTTTGAGGCATTTAATGGGTGAGAGTCATGTTGTCAACTGTCAAAATACTGGTAACTCGTGCCTTAACAGTATACAGATAAAACCAAAACTCTGTAACAGGAGTGAGACAGATATACACAGTCAGGAGGTGGTTCCTGATGGCAGGTCCTGGTTAGGAGAAAAGGCACTTGAAATGTATAGCAAGGTGGTGTTAAAGGATCTTATTGTTAGACACCTTAAGAGAAGGTAGGAACAAAGAGCTGTGAGCCTCAAAGAAGCCTGTTCAGAATCCTGTTCAGAAACTAAACCAGAAAGTGGAATGGGAACTGTTTAATCCTTGTTACTCAGACTGTGGTAGGAGACAGAGAGCATGCTGATCTTGCTGTTTAATGCTCTACAGAGAGTAAAAGAGAGTACTGGTCCCAAAATGTTTGTAATGAGAAGGAATAATGACATTGGAGGGAAAGCACAACTTTTTCTTCGTGTTTTTGGTGGGCAGAGCTGAAGTTTTTCTGCACCTTTCTTTGTGCTGGTGGAGGAGGGGGAGCTTATGAAAATTACTTTGATTGGAATCACTCAACTTGAAAAATGGGGCTTTAAAAAGGAAAGAGTGGGAGAGAGAGAAAACTGTAATATTTTACAAACCATTTCACCTGCCTGAGGAGCAGCCTAGGATCAGCTGCAATGTGCATGGGATAGTGCCTTGCCCATTATTCCCCAGGGACCTGCTTGGGAGAGGGCTCCTGCCACAGGCCAGACTGAGCAGACTGCAGCCACACTCTGCTCCTGGGGCTGCTCTGGGCTCTCTGTGTATGTTTGAGTTCAATAGGCTTTGCCCCTGTGCTCATTCTGCTGATTAAAAGTAATCTTTTTTTTTCTAAAGCTACCAGCATGTGAGCCACCAGGATTTGTTCATTATTGCTCAGCCGTGCTATGAGATGCTGTCTAGAAGTAATTAATTGGGCAATGCTTTGGAAATGTGGAGGAAAAATATTTTCAGGGGAAAAAATTAGTGCAGGAAGAGGGGGGGAGGAGGCTTATATTTTCCCTTTGAAGTGAGGATCTTTTGCTGAGAGGGAGGGAGGCATAGCCAGAGAAACAAGCTCGCTAGTGATTTTACGACTTTATTCTCCACAGCTGTACGTATACACATGTAACTTTAGCCTGTTTTTTCCGCCTCATTTTAAAAATACCCATAGGAGCGGGACTTTAGTTAATGAGAATTTGTTGTTGGAAAATTTGTTTTTCAGGAGAGGGAAGCCTGCCCCTGCTGCAAACCTGCAAACCCTCCCTGTGAGCTGGTGCGGTGCATGCAAGGAGGGGAGCCCTGGGAGGTCCGTGCCACCGCACAGCACAGGGCTGTCGGTGTCGTTTGCAGAACATCTGCTCCTTTCCAGCCAAACCTCAAATAATCCTGCAACTTTAACAGGAACCACAAGTTCATGCAAGGAAAAAAGGGTGGAGATCCAGCAGCTGTCAGGCAGGCCTATTTATATCCAGATTGCCATCGCTGAGTGACGTAGGTAATTCCCCGGTGAGGTCTCTTGCCCGGCACAGCATCAGCTGCGCTGTTCTCTCCGGCCGTGGGACTAAATGGCATTAAATCCAAATAAACTTTTTAGACAAAATGGCCTTTAAAAGCACAAAGTCTCCTGTCTTCCACCCTGACTCTGGCCTGGGGGGCAAGTTCCTTCAAGTTGCCCTGAGAAGGTGGCACTGGGACAGCTGTTTTGCAGTCACCCTTCTTCATGGAGGTCCTGTGGATTGGGGATCCACCAGCGCTGGGAAGCTGGTAGCACTCTGAAAAGAAGCGATTCTTCATCCCAACAGGATGGGAAATGAAATGTAGGGGGACTCAGACAAAAAAGTGGGAGCCCTCGGAAAAGGGAGGGATTTACCAGGAACTATTAAGTGAGTTAGAGGAAGAGGGGGCAATTCTTTACAGAGGCAGAGATTATGTGTCGGTGTATGTGCAAAGTCTCCAGCAAAATCAGACACTGTGTATTCAAGTGTACAAATAGTGGCATGGAGTGGTTTGCATGCCTTTAGTAGGTTTTGGACCTAGGGGGATCACACAACCAACTGACTTTCTGTTTTGCAACAGGGAATCCATGTTGCAAATTCAGAAAGGAAAATTGAGTGTGCACATTCCCACACAAAGACCCCCATCTCCTACGAGTTTTTGTCACATCTGCCTTCCAGAGATGGCACATATCCAGAGGTGAGGACTGTGGAAATTGCTGGGAGAAGTAATTATGGTAATGTAAATCATAATTAGCAGTGTCCACCCACTCGAGAGCCATCCAGGCTCTGACAAGAGCGTTTCAGGCAAACATAAGCAGTTTAGTCATCCATGCCCCTAAAAGAGGGGTAAAAGTGGTCCCTCTGCTTGCCAGTGATTTGGTCCAGGCAAGCCATCCCACCCATGTGATGCCAGGCTCCCTGCACACACCGTGATGGTAATGGCTCTGACATGCTGGGAAACCAGGCAGGACTTCAGCATTTTCTGAGTTTGTGGGTGATCTTGAGTATTTCTGAAAAATAAATGATTTGGCATTGAAGTAGCAAGGGGAGCTTATAAAAGAGTGGTGTTTATTTGTGCATCCATGACTTTAAAGGAGCATTGCGTTCTGGGTTGAAAGGGCTTGGCTGGGGCTGTGAGTTCAGCTTTGTTTTCAGCCAGTTCTTTGGGTTGCATTTAATTGCGCTGGTGCTTGATGTTTGCATGCTATTTTAAGAAAGCGTGTGTACTCATCAAAATTCTCAGGGAAACACAGATTCCCAAAAGTACCCCTCATCATAAAGCCTCCTAAAATATCCAGAGCGGGCAGGCTGATCCACTTCCCCCTCCCAACAGCTCCCCAGCCCTCTGCCCCCCTTTTACCCCCCATCAATAATCTGCCTGCTTTCGCCAGCAGTGATGCTTATCAGAAAGGGCAGCTCAGTGAACTGGCAGGGCCGTGATTCGAAGGTCATCCAGGGATCTCCAGCCACGGGCCAGCCCACCCTGAGCCTCCCATCCAGCCCAGGGGCACAGGGCTGGGAATCAGCCCCACTGGTGCTTGGGGAGGGAGAAGAATAGGGCAAAGAGAGGGCAGAATGAGAGAGAGAGCACAAAAGAGTGCAGAGGCATTTAAATAGTGCTTGGGATTGTTGTTGTGATGGGGCTTGGGCCCTTTCAGATGCTGTTGCTGACACTTTTAAACAAGCTGATGGTGCCGGTTCTAGAGGATTATGTTCAGTAGCAACTTGCTGTCCCTGCCAGTAGGCACAAACAAATAGCTTATTACATTGGGGCCAATGTTATCGAAATGGCTTTAAAAAAGCAGTCAGCTTTAGTCTCCCTCTGCTCATTAGAAACTGCTGTTAATCACTCACCGGGAAAAGGCTCACCACCAAGTTGCTTACTCCTCCAGCCCTCCTTTTCTGCCCTTCTCACAAGTAAATCCCTTATTCAGCCTGTCTGTCCCTCGCAATCAAGTAATTCCTTATGCCTGCCACCCACTCTGCCTGGATTAACCTCAGGTGGTCACTACATTGCATGTTTCTTGAAAAGCGCTGCCTCTGAGCAACCTCTTTTTGCTTTTTATTCCTAAGCCTGGGTTTTAAAATCCCTCTGTGTATCTTGAACCAGCAAGACTCTTTCCCCCTCGGCTCTGTTAGCAGTTTAATAGCCTCTTGCTTCTCTTAAGTCCCTGTGCTAACAGTACTCAGACTTACTGAGCTGGATGTGCGAAGAGCACTGATGGGGAGGAAACGATTTCTGGCTCCTCAACTGCACGGACACCTTCTCCACTGGCTGGTGACTCTGACAGCATGGGCAACAAGGGCTGCTAAATTGGCTAACTCAACATATACCATGAGAGGTATGGAAAAGCAGCCTAGGATTTTAAAGAGGCAATGGTGATAAAGGCTGTCTGATGTCAAGTGCTGGTATGGGTTCAGTGTGGGGACATGTTGATCACCTCTCTGGTCTATCTGACTGATTATTAAAAGCACCAAGGCAACAACTGAAGAATGAAGAAAGTAACACTCTGGCCCTAACGTGCTGCTAAGGTAACCACAGCAATTCAAAGATCCAGCCAAAACAAAAAGACTTTCCTTTTGCAAGGCTCTGTAGGCAACTTTGCAAGGAATCACTGCCCTCTGGACAGTGCTCTATGTAAGCAGGCAGGATGGGCTTCCACACTGGGTATACACAGGTGCAGAGAGGTCTCTGACTGGATTTCCAGGAAACCCCAGGGTCTTACAGGATTACAGGAAAGAAATCTAGATCGGAGGTAACATTAGAAATGCCTTTAAACAGAGAAACCAGTGAGATGCCCACATTTACTGTAGAAGCAAAAACGTTTTGGGGGAGTGCGGGAACTCTGTTTTGTACTGCAAAGTCTCAGCTACTGGGATGTGACATTGTGTACTCTGTTACTGCCTGTAAGACCCCCCTGTGTGCAATGGCACTGCCTGCAAGGGCTTGGCTGCAGATGGGAGTGTGGCTTTTGTTAAATCACAGTGACAATGGAGGCAAGGAAGATGCTCCATTTCCCTTCCGGCCATCCTCTGGCTCATTTATGGTGTGTGCTGCCACTTTACCTACAAGACCACTACCAGAGCTGCCGGAAAAATGAACCTGCTCTGTTGTCTGTGCCTCTGGTTTGCAACGGTTTTCTGAACTTGCAACCCTTTGATGTCCTCTGCTGAAGCTTCAGATCTCACAGAGGGAAATTCAGCCTCTGGCTTGGCTCCCTTGCAGGCAATGCACAAACCTGTGGCACTTTGGACGAGCCCCAAGTAGGGAGATGCAAGAGAGACCCGGTGGCACCCTCTGTGGGCCACCATCCTAACTGGTCCCCAGGACTTCAGATGCCACTTGAAGCAGCAGCGAGACTGCCTGGGGCGTGTTGCTGCAGGTGGGCTGCAAGGGCACCCCTGGGGCTTTGAGAACTGGGACCAATTTTCTGCCCTGTTTTTTGGCTGCTTTCAAAGGCATCACTCTGCGTTCACGTCTGACACGGTGGCACACGGACATCATGCAAGACGTGGTTCAGCACCCAGCTTGAGCTGGCACACGAGAAAATCCCCCCGCGGAGGGAGCGGGGTCGGCACACGCCGGCGGTGCCGGGCAGCGGCTGTCGGAGGCGGTGCCGGCAGCGCTGCCTGACTCTGCCCAGCGCCGCAGCACAGCTGCCGCTCCACAGCTCCACCGATGTGCGACCGGGGCAGGGAGCGAGCGGGCACGGGACACGGAGGGAGCAGCCAAGTGAGACCTCAGCTCAGGCTTTACCCTGGTTTTCAGCGGGATTATCCTGCACGGCAGCATTTTTTAAGCCGTTTCAGTCTTTCATTAAGTGCATTGCAGCGCAGCTGCTTATGGAGTCTCAGAGGGCGTGCAAAGCTCCGCTCTGGCTCCCGGAGCCGGAAAAAAAAATTACAAATCACTTTTTTTCCACGTCCCGTCACTGAATTCACACAAAGTGAACCACAGCACCTTACTTGGGGTATTCCTTATACCTTAGACCAGGATAACTGCTGCAGCCTCCCTAAAGCCACGGAGATACCACCACAACCACTCTGTGGTTTGCTACCGTAACACACGTGGACTTGTTTTGGCCGAGAGAGAAGCAACGCTCGCACAGGACGAGGAGGCCCCTGTGCTTGGCAGCCTGTGTGCGGCGCTGGGCCAGGCGTGCGAGGAAGGATAGGCAGCTTTAAGACCTTCCTCCGCCGCTGAGGCAGCTGGGGCTGGACTGATGCCCAAGTATAAACTCAAGCAGCTTCACGACTGCTTTAATTTATGTCCGATTGCCAGTAGCCCAGGGGCATTTCTGTCAGCCGCAGCCCAACCAGCTGTATCAGCATCCCGGTTTCAGCTTCTCCTCTTGATGTCACTGCTTTTGCCAGTGGCTGAGAGGGATCGAGGTGCAAGCGGCCCCGGCATGGGTCCCTTTTAGCAGACTGCTGTTCAGGGCATCTATGCTGCTCACCCTGGTATCTTCTGGCCAGGTTATAGTCTGTGTTTTCACCCCCTGTATAAAAAGCACTTCCTGTTCATATTTGTGATGGTGCTTCACTATCTATATCTGTACCTATGACGTGAGCGGCAAACTCCTCTGCAAACCGCCCACAAATCACCCTGGAGTCAAAAAGACCAATCACAAAGACTACAAAGAAAAATGAAAAGCGTCGTCTGAAACTCAGAAATAGACGATGTATTGTAATTTTTCCCGTCTCTCTGCTTTTGCTGGAATTAATCAACAATCTCTGCCTGCAATTGCTGGGAGTAATTTATTTCAAGAAATGCAAAGAAAGAGCGTTTAGGATAAATATTTAAATTTCCTCTTCCAGCCCATCCTATTCTCCATCATTGTTTGTGTTCAATTCAGTCAGCTATGCATAAGCTGACACTCATTCTCTGTGCTCTGGATATTTACATATTTTTTTTCTGTACTGAATCTCTGATCCCTAAGTCTTTCTTGGGTGGGGAAAGAATTATGTAAGTAAAATCCCCTTGGGGACCGAATTCTGGGTGAAAATACATGGGGTCACCTAGGACATCGAGAAACCATTGGTGCTCCCAAATTCTTGTCAGCACCTGCCCCTTTTTCCCTGACTCCCCCTCTACCTGAGGTGGTGAAAGTAGTGGTACTGAGGAGAAGGGACCAAAACGAGCAAAAATGCAAAAAGCTGGGTCCCGGAAGGTGTATGTGTGCCAAGTTGTATGGAGCAAATAAAAAAAATGAGATTGAAGTTTGTTGTAAAAAACCCCAAACATGCAAAAGCTTTGCTGCTGTGGGAACTATTTAAAAATGTTTTGCTGGTTTTTTTTTTTCAATAGGAAAATTACATAAATTGAGCTGTGGGAATAATCAAACAAAGCATAAACTTCAAAGGCAGTGCTTCATATCTTTCAAACTGAGAAGTTTGAAAAGAGGAACAAAGGAGAATAAGGGATTAATTCTGATCTGTGATTGTTCATGCATGTGTAGGCCATGGGTTTCTCATAGCTTCCTGTAGCCAAATATTTATAAACATGGTCTGGATGGGCCCTGGTTCACTCTCTGCCTAACCTGTACTGCCCTACCAAGGCTGTGCTTCCCCCTTTGGTGAGCTCTAATTAGCTTGTGCCAACAGAAGTTTGAACCAGAGCAGGGTGGGGGAAAGTAATATATAAACTTTAAAGGCAGCTCATCTACCATGTGCAATTTGTATTTTACACCTCATGAATTTTAACAGCTCAAGTTGTAACTTCACTGTAACCCCCTGTGTGCCGGCACCTCTGCCCTGGCGGTCCAAGGACGGAGGCTGTGTCACACATTGCGTCAACTGCAGCTTGCCTGGCTGCAGAGAGGCTTTCCTTGCATCTCTTCCCTTTCTTGGAGAGCTGGGCTGGGGTGGAGATGCAACTTTCACTGCCTTCCCCCCCAGCTCCAGCGCCGCAGCAGCCAACAGCAATTCCTTTTTTTTTTTTTTTTTTTCGATTCTCCTAAAAGAGCTCAGCCACTTGTTCAAGCCCTTCCTCTCGTGCACATTCGGGCTGAGTATTAGAGTAGCAAATGCCCTCCAGATACCACTAAGCGGCTGCTTAAAAACAAAATAACAAACATAAAAACGCAGATGACTGCAGCACGGAGTTAAAAATCTCTGCACTGCTGGCAGGCTTCGCACACAGCCGGGGCTGGACGGCTACACGCTTGATCTTCCGCGGCTGTCATTTACACTGTCATTAAAAGTCAATGTTGTGACTCTATAACAACACCTCCAAACACTTGGCGGAACCAGAAAGAAGTTGGTTTTTTTATCACATGAAAACTGCACATGCAGGTGAGAGCTGGGACCTCTGCTCCCCAGTGGTGTTTCATTATGGGCACTGAGACTATTAAACCAATTTCCTAGCGCTCGGGTGTGAGGTGTTTGTTGGATTTCCCCTAGCTGAACAATCCAGCTCCGAAGCCTGCAATTCATTAAGCGAGTTATCAGGCAGCAGCCTCCCCAGCTCTCTCTTTGCCGTGCCTGCAATCCCTAACTCACAGCTTGGATTTTTTCCAGTTTGGTACAGCAGGAGCCAGATTCAAAGTCTCTTTCTTTGGAGCTGTGGTGCCCCAGCAGCTCGATTAGTTGAGTGTGTCGCTCTGTGAGCCGTGGACTGGCTATGCTCCCTTCAGTCCTGCGGATTCAGCCTCTGTTACCCAGCCCTCTGCAGCTACTGGGGACGGATATAAATGAATGAAGTCAGGTAGTGGCATAGCTGTGGCAGCCCACAACTCTGCCTGGACTGTATCCTGTGCTCCATGGCAGGGTTATCAGCAAAGCTGGCAGCTGGTAGCAGTGGGAGCTGGCTGAGAGTGAGCTTAGCTGTCTGCAGGGCATGGTGCAGATGTACCCTGTGGTCAGCCAGCCTGATGTGTGCTGTCAGACCTAAGTAAGCTGTCAGCCCCTTAGCTAGCACATGCTAACCAACATCTTAAAGCAAGACAATGCTTTAAGGCATCTTAAAGGCAAGACATCATGTCCCTTAATGCAACCCAAACTCGCCAAATCTGGCTTTGGCTGGCACATCAACATCCCCTTTCGAAGGCCAGCAGCAAGGATGTGTTCCCAACAGTCCTGAGCTGTGCTGGACTGTTTTTTAATTTTCAGTCTGTACAGATACTCTAGTGAAGGGGTAGAGCCTGAAAACTGGCGCTGAGGACTTGCTTTCTTCTGCTGTGATGCAAGGGACCATCAGGAGCAATTGGTGGGCCAAAGATTCAGAGCCACTGCCTATAGAGTGGGGAGGCACGAGCTACCACACAGCCTGAAGGTGTCAGGGGAAAGTGGTACGCTGGGTCAATTTTTACCATCTCTCATCAAACTCATAATTGCCCATGAACTGGGCCCCATGCTGCTGTCCTGGGGCCACTACAAGTCCCTTGGTAATTTTGCAAGAGGCTGTGCTGACTGCTTGTACATCCAGCTGCTGCCTGCTCTACCCTCCATGAATGAGAAGCAGGAAAAATTGGCTTGTGCTGAGATCTGTGAGGCTGCAGCTGGAAGGCTACCGATGCTGAAGTTTGCCGGGCTGTCGCCAAGGCATGGCACCCTCCCAGAAGCATTGCTCCCACAGAAAAATTAGGTGTTTTGGGAGAGTTGCAGTCAGACAGGGGCAGACTCCCCCTATTCTCTGGCTCTCCTTTTGCCCTTCCTTCGGGTAAGGGGATGACAGGGGATGACAAAGGGTCTGCGGATGCTCGTCAGTGCCGGGCTGTGCTGTGCGCTTACACTGGCGCTCAGTAGTGCGGGAAGGCCTTTTCTTCCAGGCCTTTGCATTTGCAATTTGAATTTAATCCCGTGAGCTAAAGATAGCTGTGGCTCGCCTATTGTTCCTCCAGCTGGCAACAGCTTTATTTCTTTGATGCTTTCAGTTCTTGGTCGTTTCCAAGGAACTGACAGAGATGCTTTCAATACAGATCCTGTCCCAGCACTGTGTCACGCTGGTCACTGGATTCACCCTCCTGGTCCTCCTTTAGGTGCTCAGCTTCCCACTGGCAAGGTCTCCTGCACAGGCTGCAGGTCTCTCCACTTGCTGGCATGAGCTTCATCTCCATGTACCAGTGATGTCAACCTCCAAATCCCCTGTCTGGCTTCATGGCTGCTCCCCAGTGGCTACTCCAGGAGCAGGAGTCATCCTTGGGAGCAGATCTTTCATGAAAGGTTTGCTCAGATATTTATCAATTAGGCTTACTACCATTAGTCCATCAGACGAAGAAAGTGATGTGATCCTTTCCTGTATTTGGGTACCCCTCTAAGCCACCCTGATTGTGTATCTCTTTGGTAAGGATTCAGTCATCATTTATTTTAGGAGCTTTCTGTGTCACGTCAGCCGAGGAAATGCATGCTCTGCAAGGTCACTGAATGCGTGTTTGTCTCTCAAGTAGTTGGAACAATGATTTGAAGTGGATCAATGTCATCAAGCTCTTATGTCTGATTCCTTAGGTTTGTATGTGGTGTATGTGTATGTATCATACACATTATGCCATGCGTGTGATTTGGTATCTTCTAATTTCGGGGACAAAAATGAGGTGCTTTCCCAAAAATTGAATTTGGGATTGGTCCACGCTAATTCGTGTTGTTAATTAGCTATAGCAGGCAGCCAAAAATGCAACACAAATGATTTCAGGTTCCTCAGGAAATGTGCCAATAGGAACGCAAATACTGATTTAGATGTGGAATTTTCGCAGCGCCTCTTGGTGAAACTCACTCATTAAATTAAATAAACGTGAGATGGTTGCAGGCTGCTGATGAACATTTTGCCACCTGGAAAAAGGGAGAGCGCTGGATCAGTAAATCCCTGCCTGGGCGTATCAGCAGCTCTCATCCCACTGGCAGGAAGGGCGGGAGAGCCCTGCCCGGCTGCGGGCAGCAGCCAGCCTCCCAGCCCCGCGAGCCGCAGCGGTGATTTCCTGGCTCTGTCAGGAAGCATTGCTGGTCCGTGCCGCTGGCACGCTGCCCAAAGGGCTGCCTGCTGTCGGGAGGCACGGAACCAACAAGGAGCTGCGCGGGAGATGAATGCAAAAAGCATTCAACAAGGACACTTCCTTTCCTGCAGAAGAAAAAACCATTCCTACGTGGAGGCAATATTGCAAAACCCAAACATAGCACAAGGGGAAATCTGCCTCTGGGTTCCCAGGTAAACTAAGGGGAATATTTGCAGCCTTTTCACCGTTTTCTGGAGATTGTCCTAATGCCACAGAAGACTGTGGCTGAGAGCATGACATTAATACTCTGAGAGCATTTAAAATACTTCTCTCCCCTCAACCCTGCCCCAGTTCCTGGTTTGGGACAGAATGGGGATCTCAAATGATAGCAGTCTGCAGCAAAACACCGACTGGTTGGAAAACTGGCCATGAAGGATTGCAGCTATTAGGGACCAGATACTTCAGCAGAGTGTAAGCAGGATATGAGAAGTCTTCCAGGAGTGGGTTACCAAGTATCCTTATGGATGGACAAACACCAAAAGCATCAGTTATTCACTTGAGCATGTGCGTTTTGGGCTTTGCACATCTTATAACCATACAACTGGGAGCTGGATCTCCCCATGCAGACTCTGAGACTTCTCCCCACACAGCTGTTTGAGTGCTTTTATCCAAGTCTGAGGAGTGTTAGACTGAAAGGAGATGTATTTTGCCTCTGAAGGCAAAGGAAGCAGATGCAGGAAGAAGCCTTAATTGCCTTGATACAGTTGTCAGAGAATGGTCAATCTGAGATACAATCTGAGTATTGCCAGGGTGCTCCAGAAATGTGTGTACCTGTGCTTCACAGGTCACTGCTGTACTGAGTCCATGCCAGACCTCTGCAACTACATCCACCTGGCACACCTTAAAAGAAAAATAGCACGTTGAAGTGAATTTTTATCATCTCTATTACATATGGAAGCTAAAGCCCTCCTGTAAGAAGATTTTGATGCTCTAATTTAAAGGAAGAAATAAAACTGTTTGTGAAGGCAAATTTTGCCTCTGTGGTTTAGGCAGAGCTACACTGATGATTTTAATTGCATGTCCCCTTGGGGGAAGCAATGACAACAGCTCCATTGATTGGGCTTCAGTTTGTGGTCACTAGCAGGCACAAAAACTTGAGAGGAAAACAACACGTCTGACAGAAAGAAAAATAAGGGTTTTCTCCCTCTTGGGAGCTTTGTGGAAGACATTATATTAGTGACATTGGACAAGCCGTGTCTGCTCCACAGGGCCCTGTACCAGAATGGCTACAGACCCGTGTACACAGCAATGTAAGGGATTATGCTGAGATGCTTTGTGCTGTTGGTGTTGGGGTCTGGTGGACATCCTTACAGAGAGAACCTCCCTACCTGTCAGAAAAAGATATATGATTTTGCTTGTCATGGGAGATTAAAGGCAGCACGGTATAGGAAGGAGACCTGACCTCTCAGTGATGGGATCCGTGGTCTGTGCTGTGGCTATTCAGCTGAAGGCCATCCAATGCTGCTCATAAGTGGGGTTCCCAGCTTTTAAAGGGACACAAGAATTACTTTACATTCCTCCTCTTATTTTTTGTTATTAATAAAAAAAATTGTTATTACACCCTGTGCTGTTGTGCCTTTCTTACTGATATCCAGACAAACCCCTGCACCTCTCTGTGCAGAATGCCCTCTGATTCCCCTTGAAGTTCCTCGGGGGAGCTGATTCATGGGGAGTTGGTCCAGGATCTTGCAGTCTGAAGAAGACATGGGTTTGCTAATTCCCTGGACAAGAGTTCAGCCCGGGAGGCACAGAGGGCAGAGTGCAGGCAACCATGTAGGCAGCTCGCTGCTACTTGGTGTATGTGTGTGATGGGAGCGAGGGTGAGAAGCCATGACGGCACACAGGGGGGCTGGACAGCTGGATCCAGGCAAGGGAGCTGCTAATTCAACCTTCCCACCTACAAGGAGAAACAGCTGCTGCTGCCACTGCAGTGCACACAGAAAAGCCATGGTGTTGGCTTCCCAGCCTGGGTGATCCTCCCCCTCCTGGGCCGCTGCCTGCCAGGATGAGTCATGCTTGCTGCTGGAGCCGGGGCTTGGTCCCATGCCAGGAACACACTCCAGAGGGAGACCGCAGAGAAATACAGAACAATTTACAAATCCATAAAAAAACCCCGTTGCTTCTCAGCGAGCGTCTCTCGGCAGGTGCCAGAGCGTGTGTGTAGCTGGTGTCACCTGCCCGCGCGTGCTTCTGGGGGACAGACCCCTGTGCCAGGTGACCTGGCAGGTCCGTAGTGTGCTGGGATGGGCTGTGAGTGCCAGAGCACGTTGATGCCAGTGGCTGCCTGTGCACAGGATGGGGCTGCTCCTGCCACAGGACCTTGTGAGCCATTAGCCTGGGCATGCATGGTGATGCTGTGCTGCAAGCGAAGAGGAACCCTGCTATCCGTAAAATGGCATAGAAGACCCCCAGGAGTCTTGTAGAACAGTATGGTAGAGTGTAATGAATAGTCAGACATATGGTAAAAATGAATTAATGTCAAGTTGCCATCCACTCTGCCATTTTTTGCTTTCAGTTTCCCCGCTGTGCCTGTCTCCTGGCATCACTGAATCTTGATTCAGGGAGAGGCAGCCAAGTAGCTTCCTGTGAAGCCAACATCACATCCTAAGTTGGCCAACAACTTGGTAGTGCTTTCTCCTGGTTCCATCTGGCTGAGACTCTCTTGCCTGGCCTGGTGGAGAGTGACCCACCCCCCTTGTCACAGGTCTGTGTCTCCTCCCCTCTGGCAGGCAACCACCTGCCCTCAGGAGGTGCCAGCTGATGGTGAGCACAAGTACCTTCAAGCAGGAGCTGCTGTGAACACATTCAGGCAAGTCCTGGATCTCAAGTCCTATCAGCTGCAGAAGCAATGGCCCCAATCCAGGACTGCAGGAGATTCACCTGGAGCTCCTGGAGAGCTCTGTGGCTGGGGTGCAATGGCTTTTCTACTGTCTGGGGGATGCTGGCTGTTTCAGCAGATAATGTCCTGACAGATTAAGGAGGAAAAGTCCAACCTGGTGGAACAAACTTGCGGGAAAGAGTTTTGAGAGCCCCATACATTGCTACAGGCAGCCCAGGTGCATATGTGTGTGTGTGTGTATGTGCATGAGTGAGTTCGCATGTGCATGTGAATACCTTGAATAATCCTAATTTTCCCACCAAGAAGTAAAAGAGCGTCATGTACCGTAGGTCAGTTTATGCACTATAAGGACATGGTAAAAAATCTTCCAATAATCCAAGAATTGAACTAGAAAAGGGCAGGAATATTGTACCCATCCCCCACCTTCCCATCACAGCCTCTCCATCCACAAGCATCTCTTCTTGCACTGCACACAGCACGGATGGGCTTTCTCCAAAACGAGTGTGCTGCTTTTTTGCCCTCGGCTGGAACTGCTGCATGTATGTCTCAATTTTAACAGGCCTCAGGGAGCAGAACAGAGGGGAAGGAGTGCAGCTGAGGGGCTGTTCAGGCAGGGGAGCTCTCTGCTGGGAGCACGCAGGGAGCCTGCCTGCCTGGGGGTGAAGCTGGAGGAGTGGTTTGATGGCAGCAGCAGAGGGTGAGGCAGGCCTTTTCACCTGTGTGTGAATGCACGTGTGTGTCCATGCAACAAAATATGAAAATGCTTGTATTAAAAGAGTGAAAGAGGAGCTACAGCCTGGAGACACATATTTGTCTGCAACTACACCAAAGTCTCTTCTTGCTTCTGGGTACCTCCACCCTGGAGCAGGAAGCATCGCACCCGCTTCCCTCACCACAGCACCCGCAGCCCCTTGCAGTGCCTGGGAGGCAGAACAGTTTTAATCAAGGCTCCTTGCTGAAAGCAAGCCTCCTTTTCTTCAGTAAAAAATCCTTGCTGATTTAAAAACAGCTGTCGCAGTACAGATCCTATTCTTGGATTTCTTGGAAAAAAGGGAGTGCTTGCAGGGGCTAAAGGGCAAGAAGCGTAGGTCGGGGACTTGTGCTCTGCTGCTGGCTCAGCCGCTAACTTCTCACGTGATGGGAGGCAAGTCACTTATTTTTTATATTAAATAGGATGGGGGGAGAGATTGGAAGAGAAGAAGAGGACAGTGCTATTAAGCAACCGTTGTGAAGCGATTTAAAATCCACAGCGGAAAAAGCCATAAATGTCACATCACATTCATTACTGAGCAGTGGTGGCTGTGGCCATGGCTCACAGTGAGCCGCTGTAGCAGGGCCAGCCTTGGCAGGCTGTTCCCCTGCCGCCAGGATCTGTCCCTCCCACCGCCACCTCCCACGGTAATTTTTATTATACAGCAATCACCTGTGACCCTGAGATATTTTTAATGCCTGCATTTTTAGTGCTGCTGTTCCGCGGGCGCAGGGCTGTTCAGCCAGGCAGCGTGGCCCTCCCTGCTGCCTCCTCCTCCTCCTCCTCCTCCCTTGGGCGCCTGGGCTCCTTTCCTTGCGCAGGCAGGCTGCTCCTGCCGCCCACAGCGGAGATCAGACGCAGCGGCAGCTGGGGAAACAATTGGGTGCCAAATTAGAGCGGCTCTTCAAGTAATTGACTGATGGAGCAGCGCTCTTTCTTAAAAAAAAAAAAAAAATAATTAAAAAGCCCCAGTTTCGCAGTATGAGTCACCAGGGAGGCTGCGCTCCGAGCTGTTTAAAAGTCAGACCATGGTGGAGGTCAGGGGAATGGAGCTGTTTTGCTCCGTGCTGCCAAGGCTGTCCCCTCTCCTGGGAAAAGCCCAGGGTTTGCCCGGCCGTGCCGCGGCAGAGCTGCGAGATGCTCCAGGGATGCATCCCAGCCCCACGGAACTCGTCTCCCCTCTGCCCATGTGCTCGCCCCCGCCTCCCGCGGGCTTGGGGTGAGACCCCCGGCAGCCGCTGCAGACACTCACGGCTTCAGACACACCGGCAATTATAAGGCAGCTCCTGAAGGAATGTTTTAGTCAAGAAGGCAGAAGGAACAATTTCCTCCAGACCGGAGCTAACCTTGCATCCTCTCCCTCTCCTTGCCGTGGGAGTAGCCAGAGGGCTATGGACTCCCACTAGTACCGCGAGTACTGCCAGAACCCCGAACAACAGCGCTGGATGGGGAGCAGCGCTGAGAACTTCCAGCCATGGAGGACAGGAAATCTGACCTTAATTGCTCTTAAAAGACCAAGCAGATGAGTTTTTCCCTCTGCTCTCCCTCCATCATTAACATTTTAACAGCTTTCTTGCAAGAAGTAGGGCTAGAGAAGCAAAGAGAGCAGCGAGTTTCGCATTATCACAGGACTCCGGGAGCTGGGGCTGCAACAAAAACGTCCTGATATCCCAAGACTCACAAGACATAGAAATTATCTTTGTAGCTCATGCAGCACTGTGTGGGCAGTCAAAACCAGCACTGATACTCTCACTCATCTTCTTTCCCATTCTTTCTAGTGGAAAGGAGAAAGATTTCTGCATGTTGCAAGTATCCTCATTATTATAAGCTAACCTGGCATTTAAGAAAAATGTAAGCAAGCAAATCTACTTCAGGGAATTGGCCAAAGCTCTCCTTGACTGTCAGAGAGGTGACTCTGAGTGTGGGGATTTGTTGAAGGTGTAAGGATGTCCTTCCTTACTGTGTTGTGCCTTGTCTCCCAGCTCTACTCCTAAGGGGGTGAGAGATGCCAGGTTCAAAACAGGCTGGTCTTTCCATGCTCCCTGGCATCAGTCTTCTCCTCTGGAGCAAAATACAGAGCAAAAATTCTTCACGGGTTTTCCATACAAAACTCGAGAAGAGTATGCAGCCTTCTGTAGCCAGACTGCAGGCAAATCAGAGTGTAAGACTATGGCCAGTGTAAGACTGTGGCCAGCACACATTTGTGGGCTGTTCCCAGACGTGACTGGCCCTTTGCTTTCCAGAGGCCTTTTCCTCATCCTGCACTATGTCAGAGCAGTGGGCCCTCACCCTGCTGCTCCCAAAGGCCTTTGCAGTCTGAAATGTTTTGATTTAGGCTTTCTTTTGGCCTGTCAGAGCAACCCAGATAATGTGGGCTGCAAAGCCAGGCAGCTGAGCGCCGTTCATTGTATGCTGCTGTTTCCTCATCGCTGATGTCTAGCCCTTATATATTTTTCATGGAAGATTGTTGATGGCGCAAAGGCACCTCCTTGCCTTCTCCTGGGTCTGATTGTTTTCTCCAGCTTTGCGTACAAGGGGGTTAATTAGAAGCCGGTAACTCCCCCTCTGGCTAATGTGGAAACCTGATCAGGAGCCAGCAGCGAGAGGGAGGTGAGGCAGGGATTAGCCCTTGCAGCAGGCAGGGCAGAGTGAGCACTGCTCCCTGGCCCCATTCTCAGCACAGAGGAGGGTTTGCGTCTCTCCCTGCCGATTTCCAGTGTGGACCCCCCAGTAGAAGAATGTGCATCCTTGGCTGTTCAAAAAGAGATTATGGCACATCTCTGGGACTCCTCCACATGGGTTTGGCTGGTGAGGAGACTTTATAGTCTCTTGGAGTTGGGTTGTGGGGTGGGGGTGGCTGATTTTGCTTCTATGCCAGCTCCACCAGATGTTTGCCCTTTTTCTGTTCCTGTGTGGATGGGGAGAGTGTCTCTGTGTGTGTGTGTGTGTGCGAGAAGATGGAGCGCTGGCTCATGCTATTTCCTCCCCTCCCTTGGGGCTTGACTGGGTCCCATTTTTTTTCTCTGCTGCTGCTCTAATAAAAAAAAGTGGCTCAGCCAATTCTCTTGAACCTGAACGCAAAAGGAAGGAGACAGGGAATGAAAAATGTGAAATCAAATGGGATTTTTTTTTCCCCAACCAGGCGCAGTCATCAGGGAGTGGGGCTGGGAGCACTGTGGCTGTCCCACAGCAGCAGGCTGGGGGGGAAATAGTTATTCATGCTGGAACTAGGAGCAGGAGTGCTCCTTTCCTCTTCTGACAGAGCTCGTTACCGTCTGGAGTTTGCTTAAAATACAGCTCTAATTACCTGTTTAAACAATAGCTCTGTCCCTTCCTTGGTCTATGAAGACTGCACACATTTTAATTATCGGGAAGACCTTGGCCATTCACCTTTCTGAGGTATTTAATGCTTCCAGTCAAATGCCTGCCCTGATGTACTCTGTTACCACGCCACCTCTCGAACTCTCGCTGGCAGAAAACGGCAGGATGTTGCTGGTGAAATGACATTCTCTGGCAGATTTTTTTTTCTGCATAATCATGGTATTTGGGTTAATTTTGCTTTGCTGGGCACATTAGTCTTTGGCTTTTAAACAAAAATATGCAGACCCCCCTCCTGCATTGTGCTTTCCCCTGTACACACACGAAAAATAGGGCTTAGCTTGTATCTTAATATGCGATAATATTCTAGTCCTATAAATGAATGCCAAAGCTGTTCCCGGGATAGCAACACCTGTTTTAGAGACAGTGTAACTAGCACAGGAAAGGCTCTCCTTTTCCTTTGCCCAGATATCGATCCATCCATCCCCAGCATCATGTCCTCTCCCCACAAAGCCTCCCATTTTGGGGTATTTTTCTTTTCCTAGCAAGCAGTGCACTGGGAAATGCTTCCAATCACAGAGCAGCACAACAAGAGATCCTGCTGAGTTAAACGCCCGGAGGCAATGGAAGCACCGCCATCCCTGGGCAGACAAACACAGCTTTCCCAGGACTAGACTGAGCAGCCATGGGAGCCTGACCAGCAGGAGAGATGCTGCAGCTAACAAGCATCCGTCCTCAGGGACCCTTTCCTCACTGATGCCAGGCAAGCACAAGCTGGGATACCCTGGGACTCAATCTCTCAGAGGCTGCCCCAGCTGCTGGCAGTGATACAGGGTAAGGGTAGGGCTATTCTTAGCAGGCAACTTCTTCTGGATATCCATCAGTGTGCACAGGAAAGCATCCCACTGCCACACTGGGCCCAGGTGATGAAAGGGTGGCAAGGGGGCTTTGCTTTGACAGAGTTCCTGAAAAGGAGAGCAGGATGCTCAGAAGAGAGGAAGACACATATTTATAATCAGAGAGAAGAAGGAGGCCAAACACTGCCTGGCCCATGAGTCTCAGCTCCTGAAACCTTGAAACTTGTCTGTGAAACCTTGTCTGTGGGGCTTGAGGCAGCTGGCTGGGAGAAACCCAGAGTAAATGCAGCAAGCTACCTGGAGGGTCTGGAGCTGTAAATCTCCACAGCTTGGATTTAAAGAGCTGCCAGAACTTTTCACGAGGTTAGAAAAGTGCTGGGGAGGCGGCAGAGGAACACCTGGCTGTTTCATCCTCCTTCCTCTGCTGTCCCGCCGCTTGGGGTTTTTGCCTTCCCTTTAGGAGTTGGTGAAGCATAATGGAGCCTTTCGGGACTGGAAGATACCGCTCTGATTTAGGGTAATTGCCTGTATGTCATGATTCAGCACATCAGCTGAGCACTTGTCCACCTCTGGACATGATTAACTGGACATGATTAACTGTAAAGACCGCAGGGATTTTCCATGGGACTTAGGTATGTGCTTCCCTGCTGTGCAGACCACAGTTCCCCCTTGCCACTACTGACTTTGGTGGGGTTGCTTGAGAGCAAACGGAAGAATTCAGCTCTTTTGTATCAGATCCCCCTTTGTTTTATCTGACCGCCAAAATTGCAGAGCTGGAATATTTCAAAATATTTGCTCAGCTGGCCACGAAACACGAGGGTTTCTTTGAGGGGAACGGCTCATTTATTCTCCAGCCAGATCAAGCACCTCCAGCTAATGATGAAGCATCACGATACACTGAAGCCCTGCTAATGGCAGCGTCCTGAGGAGTGAAGATAAACAGTGCTTGCCGCAGCATGGGGGGACGCCGATCCCTCCCCTCCGCTGATGACAGAGGATGAGCAAAGGAAAAGGGGAGGGGGGAAAACCGTGCTGCTCTGGATGCCCCAGTTTTCTTGTGCCTTTTTTTATTTTTTTAATTTTTTTTTTTTATTAATACCTAGTAGCCTTACCAAGGCTAAGCAAAGAATCCCTTTCATCCGCTGATCTGTTTTCTACCTCTGATGGCCAGCCTTTCATTTCACTTTGAGGTATCCCCCCTCAGAAAGCGCCTTGCTGCCTAGCCAGCACATTTGTTCCTCTCTGGCCGGATGCAGATGTGACCAATTTGCTTCCCTGACACAATGCAAGTGGAAGCAGGGGTGGAGAGGGGAGGAAGGTCTGTGGAGCCCAGTCGTGCAGCAGCAGGCAGTGAGGAGAGAGCTGCGCTATTTATTCCCTGGCTTCCACCGGGGTCTTCAGTGTCCCGGGAATGGTAAATCTTAACTTTCATGCTATAGAGCACCGGGATGCAATTTACTTCAAAGACAGCATAAATCCCTGGCTGCTGCTTATATCACAGGGCTGTTACATAAAAAGGGCTTATGTACTTCTGTCCCAGGAACAGGTTTGCACTTTTTGCCATGGATCACAACTGAATGGCCGGCAGTTGGTCTAAAAATCTCACAAAGGCCATTAAAACCAGGCTGTTTCTGCCCTTCTGAGCCACCTGAGCTCCGAACTCTGCCATGCTGGCCCTGGAAGCACTCTCCCAACGTCCAGCCCCACCATTGCATGGTGGTCACTGCCCCAGTGCCAGGCTGGATGGAGAGGAAGGGGAGGCATGCAGCAGGCTCTGTGATTATTTTTTTTTACCCTTAGGAAAAATGCTAGTGCTGGGGAGGGAGGGGAGGAAGGAAGCAAATTCCTCTCTCCTTGCAACCACATCTGTCTTGCCAAAGGAGAAACTGAGAAAGCACTTTGTCCAGGAAAAGCTGTGTGTGAATTGGGTGCTCCTGTTTCTGAGGCGGGCTGGGGACATGCACGGGAGTATGAATATCTGCCCTGCCTCAAGGCTGAAGGGCCTGGCCCTCACCTGCTGTGGGCTTTTTGGTTACTGTGAACCCTGCAAAGTCATGCCACTTCACACTGACCCATGAACTTTTTGTTCTGTGGCAAACGTCATAGGTTTAAACAGGGGAGAACTAGAAGACCTGTTTAGGCACATGAAGAAGGTACTCTTTCAGAAGTGACAGAGAGCCTGCAGGGCTCAGACCCTGGTGTCAGGAGTGACGCGGGCAAGTAGAGCCCCAAATAACTTCAAGAAGTGGGATTATATTTAAATACTGTTTGTCCACCTCTTGGATAGGAGAGTGGCTTCCTCAGCTGGATTCTAGACAGCCACCTTGCCTAGGAAGACTGGTCTTGTGTGCCAGTGAGTGAAAATCAAGCGAGAAAACATATGGTTAAATTTCTAAAAATTTAATTTCTTGGCTAAACGTGGGAACCCAGACATTTTCTGAATATTGCTTTTGGAGTGAAAGAGGAGAACAGAAATCCCTTCTGCCCTCTGTAGTTCACCCATATTAATAATGTCTAAGTTGCAGAGCTGTTTATGCCTCCCTTTCCTTCCCTTCCCTTCCCTTCTACCGGGGATGCTGCTGTGAGTCTGCTCTCATCAGAGCACTGCTATTTAGCTGGCTTCATTTTGCAGCGATGCCTCATCGTTAGCTAAAGTTGCTTTATCTCCGTGAGGGAGAAATAAGTCGTTCCTCTCAGAGCCACCCATATTTCATGGCCAACTAAGCAATATTGCAGAAACATTGAGATTCCTCAATTTCCTTGATCGTATATAGCAGATGCTGATTTGATGCTGGGAAAACTGATTAGCAAACCCCTTCCTGGCTAGTCTGTCACGGCGCTGACAGCCCCAACACAGTCAGCTTGTCCAGCAATAGAAAGACCATTACCAAGTGCATTTTTCATGCAGCGAGAAAGAGCGTTTCTAGCTGCTTCTATGCACTGAAAACAAATTTCCAAAAACCCACATAGCAAAGTGCCAGGGTGATAATCCACTCCTGTGCAATATTACCTTCAAATGCGTTATCACTGGAAGTGTAAAATCCCAGCTCCTCTCCCGCTGGAGCCCCACTGTCATTAATCGAAGGCTTTCCCCAGCCGGGGGCCTGTCTAACTCACAGGGCTGGCTGTGAAACCAAGGGCATTACTGGATGATGCTGTCATGCACAGCCGTGCAGGTCCCTTTTAAGGGAGTGCTGGAGCCATTGTAGCAGGGGAGCTGAAAATCCAGTGTGTATAATTTCAAGGAAACCTATTGGCTTGCAGAGGCTAAAAATCAAGATCAAAAGTTCAGGGTTAAATTCAGCTGTCGGGTCTAGATAAGCTTATCTCCAAAAAGTGGCTTATGAGAGATCGGCTCTGGGCTGAAATGCTTAACTGGTGACCTGCAGGACTCCTTCCCACCAGGGCTTACCTCCAGATCTGCATGTGTCCTGCGTTTCAGATGCTAAAGCCATAGCAGGGAGGCGGGGGGGTGGATAGTATGTCAGGACAGCTGTGCACTGGCCCCGGGCCTCCAACAGATTTACGCGCTTTCGCTGAGCCTGGGTGTCCCAAAGAGAGCAGCGAGCAGAGAGCACCGAGGTTTTGTTATTACACAGAGGCCTGATCTGGCAAATGGGGAAAATTAGACAATTTTTTCCAAGCGTTCTTTTCCACTCTCCAGGAAAAAAAAAAACCAAAACAAAACCCAAAATAACAAAACAGGCATGCCTGTAATCAGCTGCAGGAGTGGAACAGCCCTCTTAATTTATTTTAAAGTGTCCTTCAGGACTGTCTGCTTAATAAGCACGCTCCACGGCGCTGCGCTCCCCAAGGGCGGAAAGGCGCCGCCTGGGAAACTCCTGGGTTTTTTCCCTTGGATTGGATGCCCTCTGCTTCATCCCAGCGTGTACTGGAGAATGGAAGCGTGCACCTAAAGGAAGCAGGATGGTTGGAGGAGGACAGAGCGACTGCAATCCTGCCGTCTGCCCGTAGCTGCTGTGGGACTGGCAGTGCTGTGTTTGGGATGCTGAGGATGGTTGCTGGCACACAGGAGGCTGCCAGGGCTGCAAATTACGGTGACAACAGTGTGTGTCTAATTCCAGCCCTTCACTTAAGAGGGCTGATTAAAGGCATCACAAATTTGAGGTGTGTAGCATTTGAACCGCCTGTGTCACGCGGCTGTTTGATCCTATCAGAGGCATCTGCAGCACATGGATACGACACGTTTCTGGGAAGGGCAGTAAATGGGAAAAAAGGTCATTTGATCAATCATCTTGCAGTCTAGTGGTGTGGTGGCCTTTGTGGGGAAAAATAAATCAATCCCTCTAACCTGTCCCTATTTTAAAACCTACGCAGAAGTTTCTGGGATGCAGCGCAGCCACATGGCTCTTCATGAAGCAGTAAGGTGCCCACTCACTCGACCAGCTTCCTACCATGAGAAATTAAGACGGAAGCAATAAAACAAGCCTGGAAGGCTGCCAGCAGCAGGGAACCACAGCAGTGAAGGAGGATGGGGCTCCTGTCAGGTTAGACAGGAGGTGCTTGGGTACCCCCCTGGGTATGGTCAGTCCCAACTCTTGTCCAGTGCTGGCCTCCCCAGGCAGAGTCCTCCTCTGAAGAGAGGACCAAGCTGCTCCATATCTCCTGAGGGAGTCCCCTCTCAGAGCTGATGCATCCAAGCAGTGCTCCTGGCACCCAGTGCCACCCCAGACATAGCGCCAGCAGCTCCCTCTGGCTCCTGACACAGCACATTGGAGCTGTCACCTCTAAGAGAATCCCACACCCAGCATTTTCTCACAGTGTATGACTTCTATGCAGAGACACAGATACGTGGGTGCCTATGTGTGCTTGTGAGAAAGTTGCTTTTCAGCCAAAAAGCAAAGCATCTTATACTGGAGGTATTGAAATGCAGTAATGTGAGTCGTTGCCACGGTGCTCTTGCTACCTTAAAATGATCCAGAAATGTTTGAGAGACAGAAAATTAGATGTTTCTTGTTGGAAAAAAAAAAAAAGAAACAGAGATGCTTTAAGGGTCTGGGAATACCAGTTTAAACGTTTTTAAACTTTTAACATTCCCTATGCTCTTCCTTTCCTTGCTTACTTAAAGGCAGAACATGAAATTTTGGCAAAGAGTTTATTTTATTTTGAAAAACCAGTTTTTGTAATATCTAAGAATAATAAGAACATTCTCAAAGCTTTAAAAACCCAACGGGCTTTTGCTAATAGTGTCATTTAAAGAAATCCAGATGCTGCAGCAGGGAGATCCTGAAAGCGAAACGTCCTTCAGCTCCCTTGTCCAGCACCAACCAAACACAAGCCTTCAGCTGAGAAAGTAAAAAGGAGACTCGTGAAATGAAGCAGTATTTTTTCTCCCCAGTCTCTGTAGCTTTTCATATATTGCTGTGTGGAAGGCTGATGGAGATCATTCCTGAGCCAGTTACTGATTTACCCCACAGAAAAGCCCTAGGGAAGGGCTTTTTTAAAGACAGCTTAATATTGACATTATTTTCTTTGCATTTTAAAGGCCAAAAGTTTTTGATGGCGTTTTTTTTTTTTTTCTGGAAGTGAAAAGATGGTTTATTATCCAATCAGAGATATGAAGTCCGAGGATAAAAACTCCAGCCCATATCACAAAACCTGTGATAAAACCATAGGATTTGGGGTCTCTGCCGCAAGGTGAAGCTGCTACTCTGAGTTTCTCTGTCCCATCCTCCTCAGTGGGTGATGGGTGTGCGAATGTCTAATGAAGCATCAGAGCAGTAGTAGTCTCTTCCTGCCAAAAATAAATGGGAAGCGGGGAGCTTAACTCCAGCTGGACCTGGTTAATCTGTGCTTAGATTATCTCAATTGCACCTAGGATTAAGAAACGCTTTAGCAGAGACTAATCTTACCCGGTGAACAGCAGTCTGTCTGACTTCTTAATCCCATTGCTTGACTCCTAGGACTTGGCTTCCAAGACAGATGGGTCCCAAGCATCCCTGCAGCCAGGCCCTGTGCATGTGGGGCTGTGTCTCTCTGTGGGGCTGTGGTGGGGTGCCTGGATGCAGTTTCTTTTGCACAGCATCTCTCTGCTTTTGGTCCTTCTTGCTTCCCTCTTTCCCCTCCTTCTACACTAACCAGAAATCAGGCAGAAGGCTCTGAGCACACTGTTAGGCAGGACAAGACAGGGCTACGTTAATTACCCCGATTTTCTGAACAGATGCTGAGGTGGAAGATGAAAGGGAAGACAGCTGATGTGAGAGCGTTTCTTACTTTCTGCCAAGAGATGCTTTGAGAAGGTCTCCAGTGATGTTTCTGTGATAGTATAACTGAGTTGGGTGCCCTGAACCTCAGACAACCTTCTGGGAAGGTAACTTCATCCAGCCTCTGTCCCCTGGAAAACACAGCTGCAATGGAAATACTGCATTCAGGGGAAATGAGAAAAAAAACCCACATAAAAAACTCAAAACCAAAACCACCACCACCAAAAAAAAACACCCCAAAACCAACCCAAAGGATGTTTTCTGCTTGTTTTAGGAAAAATAAAATATTTTTTTCACTTTTTGGCAATTAAAAAGCAAAAAATCCAAAAGGCTAGTAACAAACAATGCAAAAAACTCACTAATTTCTTGTTTGCAAAATTGATAGAATTCTGAGTGACTGAATTTGGAAAGCAAAGCAGAGGTTTGCAAGTATAAAACACTTGTGGCTGGCATCCAGCAGCTCTCCTGCCAGGGAGGAAAAGCCTCTAACATAGATTATCCAACAGTTTATGCAGCTCAGCTTCAGCAGGGAGACCTTTATGACAGCAAGCTTCCCAACAGCTCCACTTATGAAACTCCAGAGCTCATCCCTGTGGTGCCTCCAGCCCCCTCCCACAGATCGTGGGGACACCACGGATCCCTGCCAGGCTGTCTCCTGCTCAGCGTCCCCCTCCCCAAGGTTGTGCAATTCCCAAACTCTGACAGTGCCCAAAGGCACTGCTGAGCCGTAATTGATGCCTGAGGTGACAATTACAGAGGCCCTTGAGAGGAAAGCAAAAAGAAAAGCAAAGCCCCTGCCCCAAACAAAAAATAAGCAAAGCAGCAGCAACAGCAAATAACCCTCTGCACGATTTAAAACCTTAAAAGAAATGATAAATAAAGTGAATTAGCCCACAGACTTAGCCCTGGCTTATATGGAGTGAGCCTGGGCAAAGCTAAGAGCCCCTAGCCACAAAAGCATTGCTTCTTCCTATTCTAAAAAAACCCTAAAATAAAAGAAATCCCCAAACGAGCAAGGGTGATGCCGGGAAGAAATGTGGAGGAGAAGGGCAGGTCCTGCCGGGGAACAGGCTGATGGTGAGGAAGGAACCCTACTGCCAACGATTGATCTCCTCTCCTGCCCAGGAGGGACCTCTCACCCGCAGAGGTGGCTTTGCAAGCACCATGCTCTGAGCTCCCACACGCTGGGTGTGCAGGTAACACCAGGACCAAAAGACTTTCTGAGGGATGGGAACCTGCCCTGTCAGGTCCTGTGAGTGGGTGCAGCCCATGTCCCTCCCTGGCCTTGCTCAGTGCCCAGCAGGCAGGTCACAGCTGTCCAACAGGGATGCGGCAGGGAAAGAGCTGGTGGTTCAAGTATTTAAGGCCAAGGTTAGGAGAGGATTAACACTGCCTTTCCGAGACCTTGAACTCTTCTAATCGGGATTTACAGTTGGATATTCACTGCTGAGGCCATTTACCATCCCTCCTCTGTCCTGCAACCCTCATATCCCTTGCAAGAAATGCCCTTTTGGCACCCCACAGGTACCTTTGCATATCCTACACTTGACAGAAACTATCTAAAACCCACAGAGCTTTGGGACCCAGATACTCAATATGCTTCTGTGCTAAACATGCCACAGTGTCTCTTAACTCCTGACAACCATTATCCAGCTGCTGAATGAGCCTTATTATGAGCAATTTTTGTAAATCATATTGAAAGCATAAAGTTGGAAGGAAGGAAAAAAAATGATGTCGGGTCATGAACTGCAGCAACACCTGGCAGGTTGGTTAAAAAAAAAAAAGAAGAGAGAAAAGCTAGGAAAATTGTTGACACAAGATCCTAGGGTGATACTTCACAGACATCAACATGTATGTCACACCCAAGCCCAGGGCAGGGCTTACCTAGCCCTCCAACTGGAGAGCTGACACCTGTTTCAGCTGTCTGACATCCCATCCTGCACCTTTCCAGGAACCTCTCAGCAGCTTAGCTCAGAACGGGAGAAAACTTAAACGATTTTGAGACACGACAAAAGCTGGAGGGGTTTTTTTTGACCAAAAAGATTTCTGGTCCAGGGAAGGCTGGGGCAGACAGGCTGTCTATGGGTAACAACATGGTATTAGTTGGCAGCTCTTCCCCTTTTGCCTCTGGTGCTCGGCGAGTCACCAGAACCTTGCTAATGCAAGTGAGCGAGGTGCTGAGCAGGGGAGCAGATGATCGATGTGTGTCCCTGGACTGGTGCCTGCATGTGCTGTGTCACTGGATTAGAGCTGTGCACGGGCCGTTGTGGTGGTTTGAACAGTGGATTTTGGCCATCACTGATTAAAAGCCCTCCAGAGGTGACCTTAATGGGCCAGCAGAGTGCTGGTGGCTGGGGGCGCTTGCCACCATCTCTGCAGAGGGCAGGACAGGGAGGTGGGCGAGCGCTATATCCAGCACCCAGGAGATGTCCTCCGGCTTTGCTGGATCCCAAAGAACTTGTGTGTGTGGGAGGCACAGGGCGACAGAGCAGTTCCTGGGGCCACCCGGGGTCTGCGGGTGTCAGTCCCCTGGCCGGGGAGGATAGCAAAGGAGGGCAGCCCCGAGGGGAACAGAAGGATGCTGGACTGGCAGAGGAAGAATTGGACCGTCAGACGGCATCAAAGCCAGTGCCTCGGAAAAACAAAGGCAGGGAGGCAGGAGGCCGGGGAACCGTGCAGGTGTGACAAATTAAAGATTAGCACTGCCGCGCATGGGGATGCTCCGCACGGGCTTTGCTGCCGCCGGGCGTTTGTCTCACTGCCGGCTGCCGCTGCCGTCACGATGTGTGGCACATTTCTGACACGTCCTCCGGCATCGCTGGAGCAGCGCAGCCTAGTGCCCTTGCCACGACACACGGCCGGCTGCCGCCCCGCCGTCCCCAAGTGTCCCTCGCCAGCCCCCTCCAGCCCTTCCAGCTACACCCACTCATTAGCAGTTCGCGATTTGCAGCCTCGTCTTTGCCTGAAATCCTGCAATTACTCAGCGCGCTGGCTCAGACCCGGCTCCCGCACGGGAGCGAAACAAAGGCGAGTGGGAACAGGCAGCCCAGCTGCCGCTCGCCCTGCAGCCATCCCTGAGCGGGCAGCTCGGCAAAGGAGGGGGGACAGGTACGGTTCGTGTCTCGAGCTGAAATGGAAGCAGGAGGGGAAGGGAATGGGAATGGATCACCCCTCAGCTGTAAAAGATAAGGAGGTTTTGTTTTATTTAATGCGAGGCCATTTTGGCCAACGTAAAGTATCTATCAAAATGGAGACGGAAAACAGTTCTGCCTGAAAACATTGGGGCCAAATTGGCTTTGAGACTTGCATAGTCCTGAGCCAATTAAAATGTCATAATAATACAACCTTAAAAAAATCCATGGTGTCTGCTAGTTATGAGAGATATGCAAGAAAAAAATCGTTCCCCAGCTAGAAGTGTTTATCCAAATGGCTCACCGTGAGAAAATCAGTCGGTGAAAAGGGAGAGGGAATATCCCACAAAGTAGCAGTAAATGGAAGCCTGTGCTCTACTCCATGTTTGCAGTGCCTGTGCTGGCTGTCCCTGGAGCTCTCCGGGGGTACAGGGGGGTCTTTGCAGGTCTGGGAAGGTCCTGCCTTCGCTGCAGGACTCATGCTTTGGGGTGGCTTCATTGCAAATGACAGTTTTAGCCCCTTTGTTGAATTTCCTAGCCTTGATGAGTCTTTGGGAGACATGTGTCCCCCAGGTATATCAGCAGTAATGGAAAGTGCCACTGTCACTACAGGCACTAACTCATCATTTTGATGACCCATCGATCCCCGGAAGAGTCGAGAGGAGGGTAAAATAAATGTAGTTTGCTGGAATGGGAAGAAGGGAGGAGAATATTGAAGACATTCTGCTTTGCTGGCCACTGAAATAATTGGAAAACTGGCCACTGACTTCAGTGGATGTAGGGCTGGACTATGCCCATGTTCACCAAAAATCAGAAGAGGCATGCTGAAAGGCAGCTCCCAAACACTGTCATTCCCTGCTGGACGGAAGCCCAGCTGTTTCCTTCTGGAGCTACCCAAAGGCGTCAAGACTTATGCTTGGTATTGCCTCGCTCTGTGGAGAATCCTGGACCTGCCTCGTGCAAGAGAGGGACTCCCACACCCTCTCCAAATTGCAGGTGGCATTCAGGGTCGGCAGGGAAGTGAAGGCCCCCAGGCCAGTGGTGCTGTGCAGTGGGTGCTGGGGAGGAGTTTCCCAGAGGGAGCCAGTGCCTGCCAGTGCTGCAGGCTGCAGTGAGCCCCGGAGAACATCCCCTCTCCTTGGGCTGCCACAGCCAAGTGCTGTGCTGGAGCTCATTAATCCTGCTGCGAGGGAAGTTAATTAGCTCTGGGAAAACGCCGTGCTAATTTGCCTAACCGGCTTTGGGGACCAGGGTTAACCCCGCCAGGCAGGCTTGGATGCACTCCCTCGGGCTGGGGCTCTGCCGCCTGCACCGTGCACACAGGGGGGGTGCCCGTGGGCTCCATCCAGAGCTGCTCTCACCGTGTTAGCCCTGCTCTTTTGAGGCCGTGCGATCTCAGGTCTCCTGGCAGGGAGGATTGTCATCCCGAGGCAGCTCCGGCACTGCTGTGACGCCAGCCGGTCCCACTTGGCAGGCAGATGGAGCAGCCTCGGCGCTTTGCTACGGACACGGGTACGGCAGGGGGAGTGCAGCGTGTGGCTCTGTGCCAAGCAGAGGTGCCTTCCTGTGACTGCCACACAGGTCAGTGCAGGATTTACAGCTTGTGTGGCCATCCCTGAATGCCCCGCTCCCCCGTCCAGCTCCCCTTGCTTCCATGTTATGCACTGATTGCTCCTCAGGCTGGAGAGGAGGCTGACAGAGCCTCCTCTTTTCCTTTCTTTTTTTTATCAGTCCCACTTGTCTTGCAAGAGCGTGGAACTTGGTTGGACAGGACAATTTGAACAGCGTGTGGAACAGATGGAAGCAGGTCCCTGGCTGTGGCCAGGTGGAGGGAGCACTCGGCAGGAGTGGCTGGGCATGGCAAGCTGAGAAGAGTCTCCTGGCTCTGTAGAATGCTGCTCCCTCTCCACCTAATGCTGAAACAATTGGTGTGAATGGCTTTAGAATGACTGTTTTTGGGTGCGGGCACAAAGCTGTCCTCTGCTCCCCCACCCCACAGGAAACCAAGCTTGGTTCAGCACGATTTGCAATGAAGAAGAGAAAGGAAGAGAAACACGTACAGCAGAGACAGGGATTAAAAAACAGGAGCAGGGTAATTTTCAATGCAAGCTTGCAAGCTGGTCTAAAAATAGAAGGTGAACTGTTCCCCAGTAATTAGCCAGGAGATGGTTTTATTTGCAGCACTGCTATTTCAGCAGCAGTGCTTTTGGCAGGAGGAGACGGGAATGTCCCAGCAGCTCTAACCTTGCAGAACAGGAGGAGACTTGCCTTCCCCTGCCAAGGGACGTTTCCCACAGAGAGCAGGCGAGTGTGGACTCAGGCACGAGCACATGCACATGTCCCCCTGTGTGCCTGGGCAGAGGGAGCAAGAGGCCAGAAGAAAAGAGATATCCTCTCTGCAATGGCCTGCTGCCTCTCTGGGATTAGGTGCTCCTCAGCCTTTGTTGATTGGAAGAAATGATGAAGCCCTTTTACAGGGTGAGGCAGCAGCATCCTGGCATAAGGGTTTGATCCCTAAAGGGCTTCAAGCAAGGACAAACAGTGCCCCAGGTCTCAGTGAGAAATGGCATAGGGATCACAGCAAGGACCAAGCCTGAGGCACTCAATTCACCTGCAGATGCCTGCTCTAGGTCTTTGCATCTAGGGGAGGTGCCGAGGGCTGTGCCCACCCCAAACCAGCACATGGACCCCTTTGGATGAAGAGAGATGTTTGTCAGGCTTGACTTTTCCAGCCAGCTGTGGTGGACAAGCACAGGGTCAACACCAAGACTGCCAGTTAACTTCCCTTCTGGTCTTTCATTCTTGTGGCAGCAAGGGGAAGGGGCTGCCCTCCCCTCCAGCCCAGTGCAAGGGCTCCTCACAGGCCAGTGTGTTCCTTGCAAGAGTTGGGCTGCTGAGGGTTAGGGGGGAACTACTGTCCCAGCCTGGCTCTCAGGTGGCCCTGGGGTGCTGGGAGTATTGAGAAGCCTCTCCCGGGAAATACCACTAGGCTGAAGAAGCCTGACAGAACCAGGAATAATGTGGAAACCCAGCATTTACATCCTGCTGCTGCTTACACTAGGAGTGGGACTGGGATGGAATCAGCATGGATCCAGATTGTTTGGTGCATTTTATGAGTTCTGATAATGCATCCTGTCTGCAATGGAAAGCAAAACTGCAAAGAATCACCTCAGCACTGTGCTGGCCCTCTCCTTCTGGTCCAGCACTGCATGCCCCCAACCCACCTATGCCCCAGAGGAAGGACAGAGGGACTGGGGGGACGTTCTGACTGAGGAGGTACAGACTGCCCATGGGCAGCCTGTGCTGCAGTGTGACAGCACAGCCCCACAGCATGGAGCCCAATGTCTGCAGGGGACAGTCACCACAAACCCAAGTTCTGCAGGTATATGAGGTACTGTCACCTGCCTCCTGGAGGGGAACAGTGTCACAGGACTGTTGCTTTCCAGACCCAAGAGATGTGTTATCACACCTGATAAAGGCTGGTTTTGGCAGAGCAAAAGCCCAATGGTGAGAAGACAATGTGCCGTTTGACCTACAGCCAGCAGCTCTCCCTCAGCTGGGAACGAATCCATCGCTGAATGAAACGAGCTTTACATCCCATTTCAGGCAATACCCAGCCCCTGCTGTCATCCTGTTGATTTTGTGGCTCTGCAATCAGGTTTAACTTCCCATCTTTCAGTCTCCCTCATCGCTGCCTGTGAGGCCTGTGCAAACAGCGGGGGAAGCAGGCTAATTGCCTCTGGAAGAGGAACGGTGATAACAGCGACACTGGGAGAGCCATCACAGGCCCACGGTTAGCAAACTGAGAACACAGGGAAAACCACCCCCCTCTGCCCTGGATGCTCTTCTCAAGGATTACTTGTACCCAGAGGAGGTTGTGCTGCTCTGCTCCGGAGCACTGGGCGCTGCTGATTTGTGAGTGTCCTCTCTACTGGGACACGATTAACTAGAAAATTTACTTGTTTGGAGGTCTCTCCAGGAGCCAGTTTAAAGCCAGCAGTTCCTGCAGCTCACTCCTGTGCAGTGTATCAGCTGTTGACACTGGATAAAAATTGAGGAGCGGGATGGGAACAGCCTGTGCTGGTAGTGGGGACAGGCATGTGGCTATGGTGGGGGGGTGCCTTGGAGTTATGTCAGGGGTTTCTGGAGAGCCTCCAGATTGTGTCCATGCTGCCCTTGAAGCCAGCACCCTCAATGGGGCAGGAGAGGGGCTTGCTGTGAGGCTGCAAGTTTGGGAGGTTGTGTGGAGCCTCACTACCCTGCTGTGCCCTCAACTGAGGATGGCCACAGGCTCCCTTTTTGCTCCAGTCTCTCTGGAAAATCTGTGTGTTGGCACATGTGCTCTTACCCCCAGGTGGGGTAGGGGCGTACAAGAGGTTTGTCCTTTTATTACATATATATATGTATATAATTGCAAAACAGGGCCAGATGTGCACTCCCCTGGGGTGTAGAGAGGTGATGTAGCCCACCTGAAACATGAAGAAAGAACCTGAGCTGCTTCCTCTTCATCTGTTTTTCCCCCTCCTTCCTCTGCCTGTCCTTTGCCCCTGCTCCAGCAGCCTTGCACACGCCCTCAGCAGCCAGGGGTGACACTGCCGTTCCCCTGCGCATCCCTCCCCCGCCCTGCTCTCTTCAGGGATCCTGCAGACAGAGAAATCCTCCTGGGAGGGAAGCGGCTGTACGTAGGTTTGCACAGTGATGCATGGATGCAATCAGCCCGGCCTTTCCAGGAGCACAGGGAGCACCTGGCGAGGGGGACTCAGCCTCCCTGGAGAGATTATACCTGAGATGCATTAGAAGTGGTTGTGGGGAGTTTTCGAACTGTCAGTCAAGAGACAGCTTGGAAATAAATATCAGTGATGGATAAAGAGGGCAGGAGGAGGCAGGGGCTGCCTCCCACCCCAGAGCTGTGTAACTCACTGCCCCTTAGCAGGGAGGGACAAAAGCTGTGCTGGAGGGAAGCTGGAAACTTGGCCAGGAGTACCAATGGCTCTGAGATTTCCCAGCTGCGAAGGACTAGGCTCCTCTGCTCTGCTAGGTGACAAAACACTCACTTCTTAATTGCCTAAAATAACTCCCAAACAGTACCAGAGAGGACTAGGAGGGGGATGGAGGTCAATAAACACAGCATGTCCCATCTTGGTGTGATCTTCCCCTGACCTTGGGTGGTGGGTGCTCAGCTCTGTGTTTCTGGGAATTAAAGGTGTTTCCCAAGCATGCTCTGGCTCCCAGACCAAAGCTTGCCTGTTCTTCCCAAATGCACACAGGGAGGAGTGTGAAGTGTTGTGTAAACTGGGGCTGCTGATCCCTGCTGACTTCTCTTGCAGGGAAAAGGCAGAGCAGGGGAGAAAAAGCCGATTATAAATGCTGCCAAATTAGCAGAGATTTAAATGACAGGTATAGAAACACTTGCAATCCTAATCCGTGCAGCACAGCATTTTAAAAATGGTTATTACAAATAACTCTGTTAAATGCATAGCCCTTAGCTGCTTGCAGTCCCCTCTACTCCCTATCTGTGGCCTTTCATTTCCCCTGGCTGTGGGCAGCTCTAGTACAGTAGCTCCACACTGGGAGGATCCTGACCTTAGTGACTTTTCCCAGTGCCAATTCACATTTTGGAAGACAATCAAGTCCTGGAGCTGAATGTGCTCCTGGCACTGCTCTAACCATGTGGCTAGGGTGATGCCAGTGGTGAATCTGACTGGAAATGTCTGTTGTTTCTTCAATAAAAGAGAAGTTAAAAAAGATCCCAGCCCGGCACGGCACAGCACAGCAGAGCTGTGCCCCCCTGGCAATGCCAGCTGCATGCTGCCTGGAGCAGGCCAGCCAGCACGGTGGACAGATGGTTGCTGCCCATGCTAACACGTTGCTCTTTGGAGGAGGGACTCAGGCTTTTCCTCCATGTACTTCTGCATTTTAAATATCAATCCTCCATCCCCTTCTGTGTGTTCAGATACCAGCTTGCCAGGAAGCCTCGGACTGAACCAGAGACATCTCTCTCCCCAAAGGCCAGGGGTAACATATGGCACACTTCCAGGCTCAGAGAACAAACAACTTTCTCAGACACATGCTGGGTTGTGGGTGTCAGGGCAGGGGCTGGATATCTGGATGAACAGTGCCCAACTCTGCTGTCAAAGGGTTATGACCTCATGTCTCCTTTGCACACTCCACTGAAAACACAGCGGTGCAGCCCGTGGCTCCCCAGGTTGGGCTGTCCTGAAGCCATCAGCACGGAGTTCCCTTCTCCAGGACTTGACCAGCCCCATGCCAGGGTCCAGGCTCCAGCCTTGGGTTTGAAGTGAGCGGTCTCCCAGCCCAGGTTTAGGAACGTGTATGGCAAGGAGAAGAGACTCCTCCTTTGCTCCTTCCTCTTCCCCTTGGGATCACCCACGCCAGGAGCACTCCAAGCCTTTTGCAGTGACACAGAAATGCTTCCTGGCATCCATCAGTGAGGGACAGGACCCTGGTGCTCACATTGCAAAGCTAGACCTGCCTGCAGCTCTGAGCAGCTGCAAAAGACCACGGAAAGCCCAGGTTATTTCTTTTCCCTCTCTGCTTTTCCTGCACACAGGCAGATGTGTACTTACACATGCACACAGGGGTGCTCTGTGGGGCAGGAGCAGTGGCCTTGGAGTAGTGTGGCAGTGGGTGAGAGCACAGCAGGCAGTACACAGGTAGGGAAGTGCAAGGCAGTGCTGCAGAGAAATAGGATTAGCTTGGAAAAGGGAGGGAGAGTAGAAGGGAGAGAAATGATCCTTGTGGTGAGCGTCAGGACTTTGCTTGACACACATTGGTAAGAAACTAATAAAAAAGTGTGGCACCTGCAAACTGTGAGTGAAAGCCCAGAGGGCTGAGGGGTGAGGACTTGCTCAGTAATGCTGTGAGGGGTTGGGACCCTCAGCTGGCAGAACCCCCAACAGTATTTAGGTGCCATACGAGGCATTAAGTGCTGTGGCACAGGAGCAGGAGGCTATTTTGAATTCCTCCATCACTCCTGGGAACGTAAAGCCTGGGTCTGACCCGGGGGCTGCCTGCCTCATGCATCACTCGGATGACAGCAGAGTTATTTTTTTCCTGACAGGACCCAGAAACCAGGTCAGTCCCCATGTAAATCTATAACAAATCTGCCTGGGACTGGGCAGGCCACCGAGAGGTGGCAACAGGCTGTACTCCTCAGACGTGCCTGTAGCGAATGGCTCCGCACCACATAGGGAAGGGAGCAGAGGCACATTCTTTCCCGAGCAGGGGGGTTGCTACGCCAGAAGCTGCCGTCCTGGGTTGAAGGATTTGGGCTCTGATTGCCTCAGCAGAAACAAACGCTGCATTCCAGGGAGGCCATTCCTTGTGAGCAATTAAATAATAATAACATGATAGTAATAAGCAGATCAATCAATCCCTCCGTGAGCTGAGGGATCCTGGAGAGAGAGCTGGACTTTTCCCAGAGCAAACTGGGACCAGCTCTTCTCCAATAAATACATTTAATACCAGTAACAAACCTCAGATCTCTGGCCAAACTTTGTCTAATGACATCCGTGCAGGATGCGGGATGCACGTGGGCTGTATGGACATGGCTTTAACTTTGCCTGTGCAGAGGACACTGTCCTGGGCTGAGGGAGGAGAAAAGTAGTGTGGCTGCAGCAGGCAGGGCCTTGTGATCTGTTTCCCACTCCCCCTTCCTTCTCAAAGAGGTGAGCTCAGGCCTATGGGATGATTACAAATCAAATTGCATCTCTGTGGCAGCCTGCCTCCCTGCTCCAAACTAATCAACCGAGACTTTCAGGGTTAAAGAATAGCAGCACTTGTCTCCATGGGCATTGCAAGACCTATTTAAAAATCTTGACCCCTTTGGCTCAGTTGCTGAGGGAATTTTTCAGCTGAAAATGCCAGGGCTCTGGGAACTATTAAACCCCACAAACCCTGGATTGCTTTTATGCCTGCTCCAGGCTGCAACCTCGGATCTTTTTCTTTTCCCCTCTGCAAACTGCTGGGTAATGAACCCTTGTGGCATGCCAGCTCACCTCCCCTTCTCCCAGCTGGCAGCCCAGCTCCTCAGCGATGCCCTTTTGTTCCGCCGGTGCTGAGATCTGCAAACTCATTGCTAATTACTGCATCTGGGGCTTCCAGCTCCAGCGACAATGCCAGGACTTATGGCGGGCTCCTGGTGGCCAAAGTTCGTCCCCCTGCTTATTTCCCTACCAAAGACCATTATCTCTCATTTACATCTAAACTAGTTTTTTATACCAGTTTAAATGCTGCCCCTCCCCCTGTAATCTCAATGCAAATGAATTAAAAGTTCATTCTTCCGATACTCAAATCCTGCACACTTTCTTTTTCACTTCTTATTTAAATCACACACTGTTTTGAACTAAACCTTTTATTTCCCCTCAATTATTATTTCTGGTGTGTTTTCCAGAGCCTTACAACACGGCATCTGATTATACACAAAGCTTCGGAATAAAGCCCTGTTTTTTCCCTTCATTAAGGACACAAAGGATTCCTGTGAGAGCGAAGCAGCACTTTGGACACTAATACAGCTTTACACCCCAAATCATATCCTGGCTCTCTGCAGAGCAAATTGGGGAGTGGATCACTGCCTTTCCTTTGCATCCTTTCCAGCATCCTTTGCAGGCTCCAGCCAGCTCCTTACCTCCTCGGAATTAACATCTGATTAAGTGGTGCCAGCATGTTCCCTGACAGACTCCTGTTCGCTGGCTCTTCCTGCATCCTGGCTGGATGTGTTGCCTGGATAATCCTGCCTGCTTGCCTCCATGTTAGGGGGCCAGGGATCTTGGTGGGCCCACACAAGATTTTGCTGCCCATTTGCTTCCATTTCGCATGGAAGGGAGTTATGCAGAGTCACACATAAAAGCTTAGGAAAGATCAGTAACCTGTAAACCCCACAGCCCTTCCTGAAGCCTAAAATTAATGAACTTTGGGCCAATTGATAAGACCAAGGACATCAAGGCAGGCAGTGGCAAGGCTGCTTGTAACCCACGTAGGTAGTTCCCGGGTCCTTCCCAGATCTGAGTTCTTGTCATCTGGAAACTGCCTGAATCAAACCAGAAGCACAGGAAACCACCCTGTCTGCAGCACCATTTCCCTTATTTAATGTCATCATGCAGAAAGGGATAATGTATGCTGTGTTTACCAAGCAAAGAGGGGAGAGCTTTCTATCAAAACGATGCATTTACCGAGCTGATTAGCTGCACAAGAAGTCTCTCTAAGCAAATGGTTTCTATCTTGTTGAATATTCTAGCATTTTAAAAATAAACTACTAATTTTTATCTAGTTTTAAAGTACTTCTGGCTGCAACAAGAGGTTTGGTGGTCACCTGGAGCGGACAAGAAGCATTTGGACTTGTGGGGGTTCAGGACAGATTTCAAAGGCAGTGCTCAGAGTGTGAGAAGCAATTTGCCAAATAAACACAAGATGGGAGTTGGATCACTGGTTTCCACAAAGAGACTTATTTTAATGCAGAAAAGTTTTGTCTAACAGGCTTTGCACGGGTCTGTCAGGTAAGGGTACTAGACTTGCAGCTCTGATATCATGCCATGCTTCTCCTTTGGGACCTTGGGCAATTCAGGTTATCCCTGTCTCTCTAACTCCCTATCTGTAGGACCGAGATATTGCTGCCTGCAGTAAATATCTGCAAAGTGTTCGAATGTGAGGGTTATTACTGTTAAATATCTGTGCAGCTTTCACCTCTGCTGCACTGAGAAACCAGCAGGTATGAACAATCCCTACAATACACTGTCTAGCACATGCAGGAGTGAATGTGGACTAAGAAACATGAGGAAAGGCAGAGCTGCTCCATACCGGGATTTTTTTTTTCCTTAAGTATTCAAAATCTGATGTAATTAGCTGGTCTGGCCGCTATAAACTTGCCTTCTATTTAGAAACAGCCAAGCCAGGCCATGTGCTTCCTTGAGAGCCCAGCTGCCTTTCTGACCTGCTGAGGAGCAATGTGTATGTCCCAAATGCCAGGCTGGCCACTTTTTATTCTGTTGCATCTGAAGTAAAATTAACATCTGAATGCCAACGATCCAGGTTAGCCCGACCTCTGAAGAATACACACCACCAGGGAGGTCACGGAACACCACAAAAGCCACGAACAAAACCACTAATTGGTATCTTTTCGGCTGTATCCCTGTGCCACCCTTCTCAAACCACCCTGTGCTGCCTTCGGACTGCCGAGGCAAAACCTATTTTTGCAGAGCCAGAACAGTTAATGATACTTTGTGTTACTGATTCTGTAATTCATATTGTTTATGCTGGCAGGGAATTCCCTGTGACATTTTATCTCAGCCAGTCTCCTCTGGCTGTTTAAAATACTTGGAATTATTATTTCTGGCTCATGGGTCCACCCTAGGTCGTGGCAGGGTTATTTCTGGGTTGTGCACAAGCACATGGCCACTCTCCCCAGTGCTGGTGGTCTGGAATAGATAGGACATATCAGGGGTGGGGGTCAGGGGGAGTGCAAAGTTTGTGGTTGACTGGGAACAGACAAAATTAAGGCAGATGGGCCTTAAGGTGTTGTTCTGGCTGTTCCTGGTGCCGCTGAAGGAGGTACTGGGCTGGGGGACTGGGGAATGGAGAGCCCAAGGGGTGAGGCAGGGAGTGGTGAGTGGGCAGGGGCAAGCAAGCAAAGGGGCAGAGCAATACCAGGGTGCTGGTCTGGGATCTGAGTGTTCTCTGCGGGGGAGAGCTGGGGGTTTGATCTGCACCTGGAAATGGAGGGTGATTTGGGGAAGGGTGCCTGTGTGTGTGTGTAGGGGGGGAGATAGGGCGGGGGAGGGCTTGGAGGCTCCCATCAGTGCGAGGACACACGGTTTGAGAGGCATCCCTTAGCTGTGTGGGTGCGGCAGCTCTGCTTGGCAGGCTGCTTCTCTGAATCAGCTGTGTATATTCATAAGCGCTGTGCACGCCGGGCCCCGGAGCTGGAAGGCATATCACAAAGGGCACATTTTTAACACTTCTTTTAATCCCTCGATCCTGTGCATTTAAGCCTGAACTGCCTTGCATTTGAACCTCTGCAAATGCCTTTTGCAGCACCCCCCAACCTACAGCCTGCTCTCGAGAGAAACTAATTAAAGCTGCCTGACAGGCTGCTAAATATTAAGAGCCCAATAACGGCGCAGGCACAGGGACATCATCATCTGAATGACAAAAGCTGGTAGCCAGTGGTTGCTGATAGATAGAGGGGCCGGGCAGGCTTGTGCCTGCCTTGCTCATCAGCAGACATCCCGGTGCCCTGGGAACACCATCCGCGGAGATCGCTCCAGCACTTCCCGCTCCTTATCCCACGCGTTTCACAGCCAGGCTGAGGCTGGGCTTGCTGCCGATTCATATCACGTAAAACCTGCAGGGCCAGCTGGTTGACGTGGGTTGCGGGGTCCTGACCCTCATTTCTGCCCTTCCTCCAAATATTCTGCAATTACACGTCGATTGCTTGGCGGGGAGAAAAGCAAACACGCTGCGAACGCCGGCGCGCTGTGGTTGCTTGCTCTCAGCCATAGTGGCTGTGGCACAGGCTGCTGCTAAAGAAAAAAGTGGGTGAAAGGCAGAGCCGGTGTTTCGGGGTTGTTCATGTCATGGAAAGCCCAAGAGACGCTCCAGGATGACTAGCCACAGGCACAAGTTCTAGCTAGTGTGGAGAAAAAAAAAAACAGGCAGAAAAGGAATTTGAAGGAGAAAAAGGGAATTTGAAATTCAGCTAAATCACACTTCTCTCTGAAAATTTCATTCCTGCGATTGTTCAGAGCAACACGTACGATTACTTTAGCTGAAAGAAATGATAAAAAGCATTTGGTTTTCTCAGCTCGTTTACTTTCTACATCTGGCAGTGTTTTGTGTGCAGGCAGTCTCACCGTGTTCCCGAGGTAGAGCGCTTGGAAATGGAAGCTGAAGAATAACGGTGCAAGATGTATTTTTTAAACTGTTTTGCAAACGCTTCTGCTTCTAGCGACCAATAGATGAGCTAAAGCCCTTGGCAAAAACGATATGACAATAAATAACGTAGCTGTTTGCAGTGTTATTGTAATGGTGAGAAAAACCTCCACGCTCCTTATTTAATATCCAGATACTACCTTGCAGTAGTAGAATGTGCTGGCAGTAACTTTCCCGAAGAAAAGCTGCCCTTTGGTCCCTTACTGTCCCAAACGGTGCTGTCACAAGAGGGCTGGAATAGAGATGTGTTTCCTTCATGCACTTCCATGGGGATTGCCATCTGCCCTATAGACTGTCCAGCTCCTCAAAGCTTGACGTCCTCCATAGGAAGGGGCATTAAATGAGCTGGGAAGCAGTGCATTCTTCTGATTTGAGCAGATGCTGAGGAGACACTCTGTGATTTAGGGGCCTGATGGCATGGTCTGCAGCGAGCAGGGTGTTCTGAAAGAACCCAAGATCCAGCACATGGCAGACTTGCATGCGAGACATGCATTGGCAGTTATTCATGGCCTAGAGGCTGCTGGATAAGGATGTTATGGCTCTGGGATGACGTGTGGGTTCAGAGCCATGGTTCCCACCTGACAAGTCTCTCAGTACTTCAGCTTGATTTGCTCTGGGGAAGAGGGAGGATGAACACAAGTAGAGCAAAGCTCTGCAGTTAGGGCACTTCAGGGTCAGAGGGATACAGCCCTCCCAGAGCCCTGAGCTCCTTCTCTTCCTCTCTTTGGCAAGTCTGTAGCAGACAACAGAGGCACAAAGGACGCTGCAATTTGAAATGGCCATAAGTGTTTTTCTGTAATGAAGTCAACTGTTGAGGGGAATAATTTTCCATGCTGGTCCAACTGGTCATAAAAAACCTGTTGGGGAAAATTCAGATGAAGTTTAGCTGCCCTTTAATGTGCAAGTGTGCAAAATCATAGCTCCAGTCCAAAGTGGAGTTCCTCTTTCTTACCTGAGGCACTCTCCCTCTTGAATGTACATGTAACCAGTCTCATCCCCTGGCTTGTTATCCCTTTCTCCAGTGAAGCTGAGATGTTTGATGGAAGCAGGGTAAAACTGCTGGAAACTTTTCCCATGTGCACTCTCTGCTTATCTCACACATTTCTGTTAGTGCCCCTAAATCTGCACTAGCAGCACTGAGGGGGGCTTGGCTCACATTGGTTTAACCCACCCTGGCTAAGTGATCATGATGCTCCCCACATATTCTCCAGGGACTGTTTACAAACTGTCTTTCCTCTCCAGATCCCACTGGATGAGAAGACAGGAGAGAGCATGGATCCCAGGGACAGGACTTCTGCCCTTCAGTCACCCCCAGGTCAGTGGGTTTTGTCAGCCCAGCACAGTACCCAGTGCCTGCACATCATGCATCATTCAGAGCATGGGGATAAAGCCTAGAGTTTTGGCTATGGGTTGCTTAGAAATTTTTGAATAAAATGGCTTTTCCATGAGACAGTGCAAGCTCATCAGAGCTGATTTGTTCCCCAGAAGTACAGCAGCTGCTATAAACCTTCACTGAGAAAAGGATGGAATTTCTCCTTAAAGCCAAAGCTGGAGAAGGATATAATATCAGGCCTGCCTGGCTAGTAGCCAAGTGATTATGACAAGGAAAGACTGAGTACAAATCTTTTAGATGACCAGAGCTTGCACTTGAACCTGGGTCTCTGACAGTCAGTGGGTGCTAACTCTCCAAGATCGGGATGTGACGTGGGGAAGCCAAAGGAAACCAAGAAACGCTGCAAAACCTAAAGCAAGCAAGTAAACAAACCAACCCACCCAAACCAAAACCAAAAAAACAAACCCACGAAAAAACACAACACAAAGAAGCTGGAAGCTGTCATGAATCAGGGAGAATTTCCAGCTACAAGCTTGCTCTCAGCTATCCTTATGCTGAACTGCTTGGTTAAACCCCTAAGGGTATCTCTGAAGTCTCCTTTTTTCTTCCTCCCTCTTTGAATACATGCATCATATTCAAACATACATACATACATAAGTTGTAATACACAGAACATATTCAAAGTATTTTACATACAGACTGCATGTAAAGTTTCCATTAAGCCTTCTGGGCTTTGTGCAGTACCTGCAAGAACATCTGCAATGAAGTGGAGATTTAACAAAACCCTCTTTATATAAAAGTTTGAGTCATGGAATCAAATTGTGTTCCACACAGGGGCACAAAAGTAGTACAAAAATTAAGATATTAATTTTAATGTGATCTTAAACGTTGGTTCCAATTAGGCATATGCCTAAGTCCCATTGGAATTAAGCACATCATTTCTTTGCTGAACAGGGAAGGCTGCTGAATCAGGATTCCAGACTGTAAAATTGCTCAATTGCCTTCAAATTTCTGGGGGAAAAAAAATAGTGTGCTCTGAAAGCAATCACAAAATACATTTGGTATTCAAAGAGTATAAGTGAGTGCAGGGATTATAATTAAATCCTTATCTACGAAGCTGCTACTGAGTGACTGTACATTCTGGGTAATTTTTAATGGCCTGAAACTCAAAAACCAGCATAACCAATTTTTTTTATTTTTTTTTTTGCAAAGACACAGCTAGTTAGGTATAATTCTGCAACAAATCCATTACTCCAAAACAAGTCCCTGATCCTGCCAGCGTGACTTTTAACGATGCAAATGTACCAAGGGAAGCCATGGCAGAAGCTACTGGTGTTAATATGGGGCAACAAGCGAGAGTGGAGACCAAATAAAAATGAGGATAGGGTCAAGCCCTGAAACGTGCAGTGGAACTCTAGCCCTCCTCTTCAGTCCCATTGCTGTTTCTGCCAAGGGCCTGGGAGAAAGCCCATGGCAAGGTGACAATGTGTGACAGCGGAGGAGACATCAGCTGTAACCAGACTCATGAGGGCAAAACCTTCTTTCTCCCTCCTTACCCCTCAACTACTTAACTATGCCATATTTTTAAAAAAAATTGTTTGTCAACACTCTTCACCTGGGTGAAAAACTCAGTGGTACAGTAACAGTAGTTTAGTAAATAAAGTCCCACATTAAAGAAAGGATACACAGGGTGAATTTTCAAACCTGGGTAAATGATATTTTTTTAAAAAGCTTGGTAAATTAAGAGACAACTTGTCCAATTTTGCTCGACCTTTTGGGAAAATTCATCACACTTTGAAGCCAAACAAGTTTTAAATACAGTAATAAAAATATGAGGTTATGGTTCAGAATGGAAAGAGTGGATTGGCTTGCTGGAGAAAGGCTACTGTCTTTCCCAAAAGTGCAGAGAGACTGAGGATGAGCACTTCTTGGGTGTCATTTTCTGTAAAACTGTATTCTTAAAAAAAAGAAATCTTGCCACAATTACAGGATCAAATATGAGGTCTTGCCTGACATAAAAGGTTGCATGGCTTTAACTGCAAATGAGTTTTATAAAAAGCCCTTAAGCAGGTCAAAGCATAGCAGGGACACTTTTTGTGGCCCAGTTCCCCTCCCTTCCACAGCTCACCCCCACTGAGGTGGGGTTGTGGTAGCACTGGGAAGGCTTCTCCTGGTGGCGAGGGGATGCTGCCATCCCTGGGGATTAAACAGAGACCAAAATAGCCTTGCTACTTACAGACAGGGGTTCCCAGGTCTCAATCCTGCTGCCTTGGGCTCCAGCAACCTTGGCCACCCAGTGCAGGGAGCTGTGCTTCTCACCTTCTCCACCTGCTACTACCTCACCCAGGTATTATGGAAGCGCTGCCCAGGGCTTGACAGGACCAAGCTGTGGCACAGGGCCACAGTAACAGAGAGATGGGGACAGGTGGGAATCTGTGCCAGGACCCTGAGACTGGTGTGTCATCCTTCAGCTTGCTGCATGGTCATCAACTCTCCTGCTTATGCTGCTGTATGACTTTGGGGATGCAATGTCTGAGCTTGTCTTTCATGGTCCTGGGCTTTATTTTTTTTTCCCCCTGGATGCTGCCTATCTCCACATTTTATTGGCTTCTGTGCATTGGTTGCTAGGTAGCTCCCACTCCTACTCCCTTCTGCTCACCCTTAACTTATTGCTGATCTCTCCGGTAGTTCCTGCATCTTTTAATTACATTAATACCTGCTACAGTCAAATGAAAAAGGAAAAAAAAAAAAGGAAAAATGTGCTCCAGGAACAAGTAAAGGCCAGTCAGCACAGCAGGCTTCCCTCTTTTGGCTTTATCTTAATCCCCCCTTCCTGCTTTTTCAAGCAGACCCCCTCGAGTCCTTTTCCTTCTCTTGAGAAAAGCCCAGGCATCTCTTGAACTCATTTCTGCACTTTGCCTCAACCGTATCCCCCGTAACTTATTCCATATGTTTGCTTGGCTTTGCCTTCTGCCACAGTTCCCTCTTTACTCCCAGCTCCTGAACCCTCATATCACATCGCTGGGGCGCTTTGTTGACTTAATTGGATCATCAGCCTGGCTGTAAAGCTTCCCCAGTCAGCCCTGCTTCCCTCTTCTGGGCTGCTGCCCCCGCCCTGAGGCTGTAGAAAAACGTATTTCTGTGCTGGATGTATAAATAGATGATGCAGGTTAAATTTAAAATATATTGAAGCTGATAACCACAGGTGTAGGGGCTGCAATTCATCCACTGGAAACAAACGCCTCTTTCTGGCAGGGAGTAAAAGGAGAGGGATACCCTGTGGCCTGGACAGTGAGGAGTGTTTTTCTCCTGATCTCCCCCTGCTCCTCCTCTGCTCCTCTCCTGCTCTCCCCCTGCTTCCCTCCTGCTACCCCTCTGCTCCTCTCTTGCTCCCCACCCCGTTCCCCTCCTGCTGCCTTCTCCCGTGCTCCCCCTCCTTCCCACTCTGTTCCCACCCCCCACTGCTTAAAGGCCCGTGCTTGTGCAGGGAGGGCGGGGGGTTTCAAAGGCCCACAGAGGAGGTCCTGGCTCTGCTCCAGGCTGCAGAATCAGCCAAAGGGCAGCATGTCTGCTGTGCAGGGTGCCTAGAGAGGGCAGGTGTAGGGTCAAGCTGTGTACCCCCACCCCCCAGGCCCCCAAAGCTGCCCTAGCACCGAGCACCAGGTGAGGCACGTGTCCCTCTGAACTTATTGCCCAGACTTATGCTAATCTTGGAATTGATTGGATATTGATGCATCAAACCCACACCAGGGTGTACCATTGTACTGCAGGCCCTGAGCTGCTCCCCTTGCCTGCTGCATCCCACTGCACAGTCATGAGCAGGAGAAGCACCCATCATCCCTTCTCCTAAGCATGGGTACCTCAGCCTCTGACCTGTGGGAATCTTGGGCTGGTCCCAGTGCAAATGGGACATCACAAGGCCCGCTGTGGTGCAGGCAGCAGGGAGAGCACCAGCCAGCACTCCGCCAGCCAGGAGGCTACAAATGCATGACATAACTCCTCCTTCCACCAAAAATGAATGGCAGGTGTTCTGGTTGGACTGTGATGGAACAGAGGATTTACACAGTCTAATGCTAATAAGGGCCATTCACTGTCTGGGAGGGGAAAGGAAAAAAGAGAAACTTAAAGCCCAGTCCTTCTGTGTTGTTCAATCCATGGCATGGCCAGCTTCAAAAGGAAAGTGCTACAGTTAGGGTTAATTTTTCTTCCTGCAAAAAATATTAAGAGCCCTGCCTATGTTTATGAACAGCAGAAGTCTTAGTTGTAGTGTCATACTAATAAAAAGGCTTGCTTGCTCTCACATTTTACTTTATGAAAACTTTGGAGTTGGTGTGGAACTCTGTATCTGGGGAGCCTCACTGGTATCTGGAACCCAGGAGCAACTTATCCCTTACCATGCAGACCTCTCAGAATCAAGAGGAGAAAGCACTCATCCTCCCCTCTGCGCAAACAAAACCCTCCTTGTAGATTCACATACCCACGTGCCTTCAAGCCTTGAACTGAAGGCTGCCAGCTGCAAGACATCCTCAGATCACACTGCTGCTTTGTTCGAACCATAGCCGTGCTGTGGAGCAGGTCTCTGTCTTGGACATTCCCGCAATTTCCTGGGCTGGTTTGAAACCATTACACAGCTTTATGCTCCTAAGTCTTACTTGAAATGCCACCTGTTGTTGCTGCAGAGTCCAGATGGGAAATGAAGGCAGCAGGAGGCCAGCATGTCGTCGTTGAATCGCCATCCCCGGCGGTATTTAAAAGATGTGTAGATGTGGTGCTTCAGGACATTCTTTATGGGTGAACTTGACAGTGCTGGGTTAATGGTTGGACTCGATGACCTTAAAGGTCTTTTCCAACCTAAATGAGTCTATGAGTCCATGTGATCAGTCAATAGGTGACTTTTCTCCAACGAGGCCCTGCAGACACTTAAGCACACTGATACCCATCATCATATCACGGATTTGTGCTTCCTGCCACATGATAGATTTGGGTTGCAATATGCTTAGGTCTGCACCCACTTGATCGGATACATGCCTTTTCTGTGCTCTTATCTGCCTGCCTGCCACCTGCAGAAACACTGGGGCTAAGGTGGTGTCCCTGGGCTTTGTATACCACATTCCTCCCTAACAGCACCCTCCTGCAAATGCAGCCCAGGCGTTGCTGCCTGTCACCTCTGTGCTAAGGAATAACACCATTTCCCTTGAACTCTGGGCGCTACTCAGGGGCAGTGGCAGGAAGAAAATATGGGGTGGTTATGTAACCAGGACTGAAATAATTAGGTAGATAAAATTCTAAGAGGAGTAATCCATCTTTTGAAATGGGCTGGCAGCTTGGAAAATTTAGAAATCTTCATCAAACTATTACAAGTCCGAACTGTGCATGTGCTTTGTTTTATGGGTTCTTAACACATACAGGACATGCAATTATAATTAAGGATTTGCAGTCCATCTTCTTGATATTGGAGTTGGACATCAGAGACCATGATAAATAATCTGTAAATGAGCCTTCAAAACTGAATAGTCTAAGAAAACAAAAAAGACTCTTGGCATATAAATCACCGATATACTTAATGTTGTCCCCTTTTAGTGCTGGAGGTCTGGATTAAAACCAGAAAACATAGAGTTAAAATATGCCTAGTAATATATCCAAGGTAACCTTTATCAGCTCTGTGCCTAATAGGAAAGTAACAGGACTAGAAAATTATTTCACCTGATCAAAGGGTAGAACAGAAAATGTTTCTTTCTACTTAAAGAAGAGTCATACAGAAGTGTTAACTTTCATGATGTGGCAGGTGAAAATCCCATGAAAATCCTCACCTGTATCTCCGTCCTGACCATGACTTGCTGCTCGTACTGCTTGTGAACACAGAGGTTTCTCTGGGCAGGTGGCCCCACCCTTTGCTCTCAAACACAGCCGTTTGGCTTTGGCTTCACTTTTAAACACTTACTGGCTCGGACCCATCCTCACTGTGCTAGCAAAGCAATGCTTGAGGAAACACTATCTTCTCCCACCTTGGTGAGGAGAGGAAATGTGTTTTCCCTTATTTTTAAGCCTGTGGTTTGTCGAGCATACTTCTGACTTGTTCTGTAATACTCGCTTGCCACGCTGGAATGACATAACCCCTGCACTGGTGCCAGGAGCTACAGCCCAGCCAGTGTCAGCCCACAGAGGCTCAGCCTGCAGAGGCTCAGCCTGCCAAGGCTCACATGGCTCGGCCGTCAGAGCCGTGCTAACGCTGCTGAGCTGAAGGATAACTGTTTTGGTCACACTGTTTTGGTCACACGTGCAGCTCGCTGCTTCCCTGTTTGCAGCAGTCTGTTCCCTCAGGAGCACTGAACTGTGAGTTCCTCTTAGCAGAAGGGTGAGATAGAGGGGGAAAAAAATGAACCAAAGACAGCCTTCTATGAGAGGTGCAAACCCCAGGGCAGTCAACCCCACCGCTTTGTGTAAGTTGACCCTCTCTTAAAACCTCCTTGCTGGCCTGATTGGACACAGTGTTGGTGATGCAGTGTGTTGCAAGTCAGTTCTCCTCCTGCTCTGGGGCCACAAATCCCTGATCTGACTCTACAGCCTCCTCATGCCAGCACTGGATCCTGGTCAAGTGGGGCTCCCTGCATCATCAGTGCTGCATAGGAGCTGAAGAAGCCCCAGCTTAGGATTTCCTTGCATGCTTGCATGGAGCAGTCTGACAAGGGCCTAGGTGCTGACTGTCCTCACAAACTCCAGCAAACTATGACCCATGGCCCCTGTAGTCCTTATCTCCTGCTCTGGAGTCCAAATACCCCAAATTCTCCCCACCAGGGTCCCATTGCTCCCATCCCAACTTCTCTTACCCCCACCTTTCCCATCCCATCCTTTCAGGCCCCTTCAAGCCCAAAGGTGTGTACAGCCCTCCCTGCTTACCCGTTATGTCCAGTCTCAGTCCTCCTAAGTGCTTTGCAAACGCCATCTGGCCCCAGATCCTGGCTTGCCTAGGGCTCCCAAGCCTTTCCCTCCCAGGGCTCTGACTGCCAGCAGCTGAGGGGCTTCCTTCTTTAATAATCACATGTAGGCTCCTGCCTGTCCAAACAGCTGCAGCAGACACATGGACATGTTTTTCAAAACCTTGGGCTGCCTGGGAAAGCCTTGTTTCTCAAGGCTCTCTACAGCCATTCCTGCAAATACTGCAGGCAGCAGCTCTCTGCACCATGACACGTTCCTTGGAGCAGTGGAGATGAGGTTAGGTTGGGTGAAACTCCCAGGGATTTCCATTTTTTTCAACAGCTGGCTCCAGTCCCTGAAACATCTGTCCAGCTGGAAAAGACTACAGAGCTCACGAGACTAATTATTACATTAGTTGGCCCTCAGTACCAGCACCAAGCCCCACCTACAGAGGCCAAATCATCTCCATCTGGAGCCATCTCCAGTCTCCTGCTTTCCTCAGGCACTCATCCAGCTTGTCCGCTTTTTGTGTTTTTGGGAGAACTCTGTCACCGTGGTAATGGCTGTGTCAGACAGACTGACACACACCCATAACTCCAGCAGATGCCTCAGAGCTTTTTCAGTTATCAAATCCTTTTACTTCTCTCACCCATTAACTCTTTCTATGCTGACATTCCAGTGTTTCCAGCAAAGCCTCTGGTCTGGAGACCAGTTTGCTTTGCTTTCATTGGGATAAACATTGGAAGAACTTCTAGACTTTTTATTGTGCTTGTGAAGCTGAAATGTCAGGGTTAATCTTGAAGGAGACTGGAACATGAGTTTTGAGGCTGGTAACTAAGTGGCTCGACACAATCCAGTGGGCAGGAGTCCATGCATGTGCCAACTATGGCTTCGATAACTATCCCAAGAGTAATGGTCCTGATGGGATTGTTCAATTATTGCATCCTAGTGGGTTTGTTTTAACACAGCTAAACTCTTTTTACTTCATGTCTCTCGACAACAGTTCATTTGGATGTTGGTGGGTTCAGGGACTGTGTGTCAGTAGCTGGCCTTTTATGCATCTCATTTCTTACCAGTGCCAATCACTGGCTGTAAGTTACAGCCAAATTTTTCCCAGACCCATTTGGAAAAACAGGGCAACCTCAGCCTAACAAATGGCTGAAAACCCTCTCTCTTGGTGTGGGGGAAGCCAAGAATGAGGAGCCAGCTGTTCTCTCTGTATGTCTCCTCCAACGTGTGTAGGAGAAGAGCCTTGCCTGGGAGTGCCAGCTGCATCCACCACAGTGGGTGTGGGGACAACTTTGCTGGACATGTCCCCATCCCACCAGTGGCCAAACACCTGGGAAACCTGGTATGCTTGTGACTTCTCACTCATTGATCAGAAAGTGGCTTCAGTTCCAAGTTCAGAGGCTTGGAGATCACTCTGGGCAAAGGCGGGTTTAACTCAGGGCTTGGTGGCATTTGCAGGGCTCGCCTAGAGAAGCCAAGGAAATGAGCTGAGGCTGGGGCTTTGGCATTGAGGATGAGCATCTTCTGTGGGTGGCAGTGAACACAACACAGACAACGATGCAAACCTTAAAAATGCAAATCTTTGGGCTATAAATTTTCTACTTTACCCAAGGCAGTTGTTAGTTTTCCATATTTTATTTATGATTCATTACAATCTGGATTTTTATAGATCTTCTACTCTAAGTTTTTTATTTAATTGAATGAGAGTCCTGGTATCTTTCTGCATGTGTTTATGTGTTTTTCATTAACTACTGTGCAATCTAAGAAAGATCTTTGTTAACCAAAAATAAGGAATGTTTGTTAATGTTTAATGGAAACAATAACAATAAAATTACACAATGATAATTAAAACCACCCCAACCGTAAAAGCTCCTTCTTAATGAATCATATTAAGGGAGGGTTCAAGCATGTATTTATGATCTGGGATGTGATTTATGGGATAAATCCTGCCCTCGTATGTCTGCATGAGGCTTTCACTGATTTCCATGGGGGCAGCACGTGCAGCGGAAGAAGGCAAATTTTGGATGTGTGCTGATTCAGTGCTGCCAGAAAAGAACATTATTTTACCCTGACACAGTATATGCAGAACTAAAGTGTAACCCTTCTCCACTCGCCATTAAAAACAGAGAGAATATGAAGCATGATGTTGCTGTGTGCCCTGGCGCTCTCCTGGTAACTGGCTATTGGGAACCTTTCCAATGGATGTCCCAAACTCCCAGCAGTGATTCATCACTAATTGTCGCAACAGACCTAGACCTACAAGGGCTTTGTGGGGAAAAACAATAACTGATGTTGGCAAAAATACTTTTCTGGGCAGTTTGTGGGACCCAGCCTATTGCACAGCATTGCATGTTCAAGGATTGTTTGGGTTTTTTTTAAGCTGAAGTTTCTTTGTGCCACTCCAAGAGTTGGAAAGGCTTGCAGTGGGTGCAGCCTTCACGTGCTCTCCTTCTGAGGCTGATTGGCTTTTCCTGCATGGAGTAAACGGGCCTTAGGGCAAATAAGACTCAGATCCAAAATGTTTCTGATTTGCTTGAAAAAGTCAAGACAGACAAGGGAGTATTCATAAAACTAATAAGACATTATGGTGTTAATGATTTTTAATTAGTCAGATATAGATTTTTTTTTTAAAATCTAAATAGTTTTAGGGCCCAAATGGATAAATGTGCAAATAATATCACCAGGCACAGAGGTGTTTAGAAAAAAAAAGCATCTTTAGAAAGATGCCCTATCTTCATCTATTCCACAATGATCAGAACTGCAAATTTATTTAACAAAGCTCCGATGTCTGCATGATAGAGCTGCAAACTTGCACTGTGGGGGGAATTTAATTTTCAGAGTCGGCAAGCAGCGCTGCACAGAACAGGTACCGTGTCTCTCTGAAGATTTCTTGCGCCTCTGCCGGGCTACGGAGCTCCGTCTCCCTCCCCCCTCACTCCCTCCCTCCCTCTGTCCCCTGCAGGAGCCACTTCGTCCTGGCAGGGTCCCCACCTCCCCTGGCTGAAGTGTTTTGCCGAGCAAGCCCTGGACCAGAGCGCGAGTGCGAAGGGTGGGGGAGGATTCAGCCCAAGCTGCTCACTCTTGTTTGGATCAGCTGCCGAAGCAACTCGAGAGGCTTATTTTTTAAAAAATGGAGCCCCCTAATGTCTATTTAAACCAGCAAAAATATACATCTCCTTCAGCCTTCCAGCCCGAGACCTGGCCCTGCAGAAAGATGCTCTTGGCTTCTTCAATTAACAAACACAGAGCAAGTGCCCTCCTTTCCCAGCACAATGAAGGCTGCCACTATTATCCCATGCCTCCCAATTATCTCTGAGAATTTTTCACTTAATGAAGTTTCTCTCCCTCCCCTTCCCAGCTCCCCAGACTCAGGGAAGCTTGCTGAACCAATTTAACAAAATGTTAGGAAGAATAAAATGTAACTGTGTTTTTCTTTCTTTCTTTCACCCTTTAGTCGGCAGCTCCCTGCTCTGTTCTCAGCTGTGTCCTTCACAGCAGCACAGATCAGAGCATGGAAATGCATATTTTGTGGGTGCCAGGAGATGTGAATCACGAAAATAGAGACAATTCCCTCCCCTTGATCACAGTTTGCCCACTTTTTATTGAAAGGGAGCCTTTAAATAAAACTCTCACATCCGAACACCTCCAAAATTGGTAATAGGATTTAGGATTTGTAATTCTACCATTGCCTATGACAGTAATGGGTCAAGCCAGGCTTCGAGGTTGAGCCATTAACTGGTGGTGCCCTGTCAAAAACCCAGCATAAATAAGCCTGGGACTGCGGAGTCTCCAGACCAACTTCCAGGCTTGCAACATAGTCTTGTCCTCATTTTCTCCCACTGCATCATTCCTCTTTTCTGCATTTTCCATCCTTCTGTGGTCATCCTTTTATTTTGTCTTCTTTTTTTTCACCTGCAACAACATTTCTAACAGTACTTCCAATGCCTTGCCTAAAGATTCTTCCTTTACGGGTTGCTCTGTCTATAATAGCTTCTACCTATGCTTTAAAAAACATTCCTATAATTAAGAGCAAAGAAGAAAGAGAAGTCTGCTTAGGGTTTTTTTTTTTTATAAACATGCCACATTGCTGCTGTTAATCTTTCATGTTGGCAACACAGTGTGTCTTATTTAACACCACCTCTTTCATGAAGAGAGGCAAAGGATTCCTTTGTCTTAACACGCCCTCCTCCTTGATAATCCTGGCAAGGATCTGAGCCCCCAAGAGCACCTATCACAATGCAGGGTTCCCTGGTTTAAAACAGAGACTTAGTCACCTCCAGGGGTGCAAGTGGCTTCTTCATGAGCTAGCCCTACAGACAGATGCATGCAGCCAGGTCTGAGAAGAGCTTAGAGTACCCTGAACTGTCAGGCCCGTGTGGTATCATGAAACTGGGATGGAAATTTCCTGAAATTTCTGTAGGAAAAACCAACATTGGGTTAGGACTGGTGGGAATCAGTTGGCAGACCTGGATGTCATTGAACAGTTGGGTTTCTGCCTGAAGATTTTTCACCAGAAATGTCTTCTTCCCCATGAAAGTAGTGAGTTTTTCCTGAGAAACCAGATGTGCCACTCCCTTGATTTCCATTTGTGCATCTCCTCATATGGTTGTTCTCTCTATGGTCCATGTTCTGGACACACAACCTTTTCCCATCCCTTTCCCACTGCATCACTGACACCCCATCCCCTGTCACGCACTGATTTGAGCCTGGAGTCTGGCTGGAATGCAGAAAGTGGTGCAAAGTGTGGGGGTATGAGCTCTGATTAGCTCCTGTCAGGACTGGTAGATTTAAGCACTTTGGGGTTATTCTGGCAGACAGAAAATCTCTTTCAGGAGGGAAGGAATAGAAAATTGCACTAATAAAGGTACAGCTGGGTGGCAGCTCTCACCCTCCTGTCCCTGAGGAAATGCTGATGTCTTTCAAAAAAATAAGCCACGCAGAGATTTCTCTGAGGGCAGGCTCTGACTCTACCTGAGCATTAGCATGGGCTGCAGGAGAGCAAAAGAGAGAGGCTGAGTCCCCAGTTGGCCTTGTTGAAGTGTAAGGGACCTATTCCAGCCTGAATGCATTTCTATTGCAGTTTATTCCAAACTCAGACCACGTGCAGACACTGCCTACTGGCACCTTGGATGCACAGATGCCTTTTGGAAAGCCGTGCTGGGAAGCTGGCAACCAAAGCAAGCAAGTGATCCAGCACCTGGGATGCCTGTGACGGGGTCCTGCCTCTATTCCCAAGCTGAGGAGCACAGACAGTGAGCTGCTAGAGGAAGACCAGGCTCCCGGGCTGGGTATTTGCCTGTTCTGGCTCTGGCTCTGTGGAGGCAGGAGTGGAAATTGCACTGGGAGATGAAAGCTGGAAGCGCAATAAGGAGAAGGGAGCTGCCAGCTGCCAGCTGAGCCCTCCCCCAAAAGCACTGGTACCCAGAGACAGCTGCCAACCCAGAGAGCCTCTGACTGCCTCTAGCAGGAGAGGTGAAGCCCTCCAGGGGTGATCTGGGCTGCCAAAACCTGTGAGAAACTCCAGCAGAGGGGAAAAACATGCTGGAAGAAAAAGGAGGAGAAAACACCAGAAAAAGCAATCCATGACAAGCATACTTCCTCCTTGAACAGCCCAGGAGCTCAGTGCTGTGCTGCTACTTGGCAGAGCAGAGGCAGGGAAATCAATTTGACTGGAGCCAGCAGTGAGTGCGAGCCCATCCAGGCGCTACAATTCCTTCCATCTACTGCAAAGAGTATTTTCTTCCTTTTCCTGCCGTGTTGTCCAGTGTGTCTCTTGATTTCAGCTCTCCACACTTCCTGGTTTGATTCCTTATCACTCATCTGTCCACAGGTGCCTGTGTTCAGAGGGTGCTGCCACCCCTGCTGCTGGGAATGGCTGTGGGATGGTCACTTGGTGGGCAGCTGCTCAGCATCTCTCTTTATCCCTGCTGAAAGCCAGGCTGCTCACCACATTAGCTCCCAAACATTTTACTGACAGCCAGAGGCTGACCCCCACAGGGATTATTGCCTCTCTTTGGAAAGTGCTGAATACAGAGGAGAGAAAGGAGACAAAACTGGAAAATTTTGTCTCTAATTTCAGGTGACCAATTTGAACACTCGGTTTTCCCTTGTATTTCACACTTTGTACATCCAGATTATGGTTCTCCTGCTTCCCACCACAGGACAGAGAGCAAATTTAACCCCTAATCTCACAAACTCAGTGCTCCATAAACTGGGACTTTATCACCCAGGTCATGGCAATCTGTATAAATACTGGGTTAAAACACTTTCGAAATATCCAGTCTGAGCTCTGTGGTAGTAAAGGATACAAATCAGTGTGTCAAGCCTTTTGCCTTAATCCCATGATGGTAACACCTCCTTCTGTCATCCTCGCTACCAATGGCCGTTTTGGGCACTGAAGGATGCGTCAGTCCTGATTAATTAGCAACAGCCTAATTCTCTGCACAAACCCCTCTGCCTCCCCCAGCACTGTCCGTTTGAGTACCAGCGGATGAAAATTCTTGGCCAGTGGCTTTTAAGGTTTCTTTTCCCTTGACAGCAGTATTTTTTTTCCAAGTGCAGAAATGAACCCATATCCATCTCTGGACCAAAAGTTGAGTTTTGCTTTTTTGAAGTGCCTGTGGTTTTACTGCTGGCTTTGTAAAGGGGATTCAGACAGCCGTGTCCAAACACCCTGTGTTTCCCTGCCTGCTGCCTCTCTGCATGGTGCCAATGAAGGACATAAACTCAGTCCAGCCTACAGCCATGGGGGATGAGGAGTTCTGGCTGCCTTACCTGCTTTCCCAGTATTGTAATCGAGAAACGAAGCATACATCAGTATTGTAAAATAAAAGAGTGCAGGGGTTGATTCATGTCCCCAAGACAAGGGACACTAAACAGTTTGTACGTTGGTATTTCCTGTAAAGCAGAGTTGCTGTGCCTAAATAATACAGCCTTGGGTCTTCTCTGGGCCCAAAGGCCCTGCAGTCCTAAAATATGACTATGACCCCTTGCACATTTTTTTCCAGTTTAAAGCAACCGAAGTAACAGGAAGGCTGTGTTGCAGCACACCAGAGCTGACTTTTATGGTATGAAAATTTATGGCATAGCATGAGGTACAGCTTAAAGGCTTAAGGTTGCTGGAGTAGTATTGGAGATAGATAGTAGGGATAGCAGGAGGAGCCCAGGCTGCTGTAGTGTTTGTCATCTGCTCTGGGTCAGACTCAAGGAGCAGAGGTAAAATTCATCAGTGAATGTGGTCCTTTGCCCCATACTTCACCTCACTCCCTGGCTGTTTGTCTAGTGGTTGTACCCATAGGCACCAAACCCAGCTGCAGAGGTCATTTGATGACAGTGCTCCCTTTTGCATCCTCAGCATGGTCCAAGTTACTTCTTTTTCCAATTGTGCTGTCAGTAGCTTTTGAAAAGCAGAAGGGAGAACCCCTCTGCAAGCAAAGATACAAGCAGAAGAAAGGCTGCCAACCTATAAGCGGTGCTTTGGCCCTGGAGAGCTTTTGGTAGTGATTTCCACCAGCTGAGCTAATGGTGTGCCTGGTAGCTGCAGCAAACCATCATTCACTGAGCATCCAGAGGGATGGGAGATACACACATTGTCAGGATTTGAACATGACTGTGGCCTCTTAACAGGTGGTAACTGACCTCTGTCCTCCGGGGTGCCTTGTATGACTTTCATACTCATCTGCTCCTTGTGTTAATGCCCTTCTTCATCTATCCCAGCCTGGGGCTCTCTTTGCCTCTGCTGTGTGCTAAGGCTGGCACTTCCCACTCCTATCCGGGCAATGAGCACTGAAAACCTGTGACATCCTGTGGATGGCTACATCTCCAGCATCCAGCTCCTTTGCTGCCTTTGGGAGCCCAGAGGAGCAAGTGCAGGGAAAATCTGGCTCTGCTGCCACTGCCCTGGGCCTAGCCCTGGCAGAGCAGCCTTGGACCTGTGAGACTGCAGCCGCTGCTTGCCCCGGGCTGTGCTGGGGCAGGAATGAAGGTTGTACTTCAGAGGGTTAGAGCAGGCCCACGTTGGGGTAAATTTGCACAGGGCTAGCAAAAAAATTATTCCTCTTTCCATGGCAAGTGCTGAGATTCCTGATTCAAGCCCTGAAAATTCTCAAAGTAGGTGCTGGCAGAATAGTTTTAGCATAGCCAAACCCCAAGTATTTTCTTCCAGCTCCATTCTGACAGCCAGCTGAATCAGTTTTTGAAATTCTTCCCTAAATATTCAGTCAGAGATGTGGAAAACTTCTGTACAAATATGTAAAAGAAAAGCATGCAAGGACTGATGTGTAATGCAGTGTATTAGAGGTTAGATGCAGCTATCCCCACCTGCCTTGGCTCTGCCACACAGCCCCAACCTCTGCTTTTGAATGGTCTGAATGTCCTTGACCAACACAGTCAACCTCCTGATGAAATGTCATCTCTGCTACAGAGAAAACATTTCAGAGGCTCGTTGTGAGACTTGGTCATTTGTGCAGTACTGAGGAATGGAAAGTGTTGCACATGTGTTTTTTATTATTATGAAATCGGAGAGTTTCTGATTTCTAGTACCATGAACGATAGTCACAGATGTACAAGGTCCCACATAGTTTATAACAGAGGTAAGATAGAATATGGATAGTCTTGAACTTTCTGTCAGCTATTTTTAATTCAAAACCAGATCTGGAACTGAGATTCAGCCTTTGCTCTTCAGTTATCCAAATAATAATATTGAGACCAAAGCCAGATGAACTTAGGGAAAGTTAAGGTTCAGATCATATCAAAGACTATACCTCAGGCCCAAATTTACCATGCTGATACTTTTTCTCCTTGCTTTTAATCTGTGTGGGGGACTTCCTCCTCCTTTTTACAGAAACCAGGTGTGTGTTATTTTTTGACAGGCATTTCATGGCGATGTGTATTCTGGTTTATGTGCCTGATCTTTATTCCATGAAAAAAAAAAAAAAGAAAAATAGCCAGCATCGCTTGCAAGTATTAAAATGGCAACAGTGGATGGGAGTAAGATTCAATGCAATAGAAAGCAGATTAGACTAAGTGAACTGTTGAAAATTTATTCTTCTGGTTAATTTTATCTGTAAAATTGTCCTAAAGACTAATATTGTCAATTCTCATTTGGCTCTGTAGGACCCTGCGTGAATCCAAATCCATCCTTTTTTGGCAGGCCTTTTTATCACCAGTGGTACAGTGACATCTAAGTGTCAAGAAGATGGGCCAGTCGGAGCATAGAAAATTGATTTGAGCAGCACCATCCCCCCTTGGCTGGCTGCAGATAAACAGTTCAGCTAATATGCTGCTCCCGACCTCTTTGGGGCTCTATTTGAATATGATCTAACACGGCAGCTGCTTCACTGGAAACGCTGAAGGTAAAGTAGTCCCTGAGAAGTTTTGCTTTCCTCTTGCATTTTTAAAGGTGGGGCAAATGGGTAAAAGAAAAAGACTTGCACATGAGGGCCTTACACATGAAGGGCCTTGTGCCATTTTTTGCTTAGCGATTTTTTTAAAATATTGGAAGTAAGGAAAGGTAGTCTGTGTCAGACATGGAGGTACAAAAGCACAATTAAACTGTCATTTTGGCTCTTTTTTTTTCCTGAATTTTGCTTTCCAAAATCACCTGAGTAACAAATAGCTTGAGACATTTTTTAGAAACAATTTGCATGGGTGCTGATGGCTGCTCTGAGGGGCGTGGAGACAGCCCTGCTGCCAGCAGGAAGGAGTGTGAGTTCCCATCTGCTTCAGCCCTTTGCCTGGTTTTGGATGAGGGAGCGATGGAGCATGGAGGGAGGCAGGAAATACGTAAAAGGTAGAGCCTGTCATTCGTCTCTCTCTTCTTTTCTTCCCAACTTGAGACTGGGGGATTCAAGCACTCCTGCTATTCCTCTTGCTTTCTATCTGCTCCCGGGGCTGCTGTGCTCCATGCAGTTTCTTTGAGTGCTGTCATCCCTGCAGAATCCAAGTGCCTTCCAGTAGGGCATTACGCAAAGTGACTAACATCTGTCACATGTGGCTCATTCTTTCCCTCAATCAGCCTCAATCAGCTTTTCTGCAGGCAGCACTTCCTATCTGCAAATAACAGCCATCACAGAGGCTGGCAGGATGGTTGCTTTCTCCTCTGCTTCTCCTTTCCTAGCTTTATTCTCATTTTCTCCCTTTGCTTTTCATTCCCTTTTGTTTTCTTTGTGCTCGCAACCACCGCCATTACTACCATTATTTGTCTTTGTGCTTCATGTCCCCAAGAAATCTTCTCTCTTTCCTTATCCCACTTTTTGATCTCTTTCATTCACTTCTCCCCATGACCACCTGCTTCTTCTCCTCTTCCCACCACCCTGCCACCCTTTTACCCCCCATTTTACCCATATCCTGCACTAGGACAGCTAGCCCCTGCCTCTACCCCAGGTTATGTTGTGTGAGTAGAGAAACCTCTCCACCTGCCAGGTCCCTCCAGCACCTGGGACTTATTTCTTCTTTATATGCTGGTTCAAACTAAAGGCATATAGAAGCAAAGGCAGCCTGGTGTGGTCACACACCTGAGGTTCTACCCAGCATCTCAGGAGCAGACCATGATTAGGAAGTACAATGCTGTTTGCACCCCTGTTCTGCTCTTACCATACTGGCTATTTTTGACAAGGGTCCTTTTCCCCCATACCTTGCTTTTGCCTTCTGTAAAATGGGGACAGTGCTACAAAGTGCTTGGGTTCAGTGTTTGAGGGTAGAAAGAAATGTCAAGGGCAGAGCACAGATTGTAGAGTCATTGGATGGCTTGGGTTGGAAGTGACCTCAAAGATCATGGAGTTCCAACCCCCTGCCATAGGCAGGGGCACCTTTCACAAGAACAAATTGTTCAGAGCTCCATCCAACATGGCCTTGGTCCCAAGCTCTTCTCTAACGATGACCAGGATAAAACTGCAGGTGGCCAAGTCGAGCTAACTCAAACTTAAATTTGACCTCCTGTTCCAACCCAAGTAAATGCCTCACTCACTTTCCCTGCCTTTGAGACAGAAAACATTGGCTGAATTAAACATGAGAGTGGAGGTGCCCTCCCCGGTCATCACATTCAATCCCTTGCTGTGGGCGGACGAGGTGCTGTATAATCCCTTTCACAAACGTACTGAGTTGGATGTTAAAAACAGGGAGTTATTATCCCTCCCCTTCAAAACGGCTGATGCTTCAGAATTTAGATGTGTGAGAAAGGAGCACAAGATGCTTTCTTTGTCAGCTGAAATTTCAGCAATAAGGGAGAAAATTTATCGGAAGACTTCAATATTCTGCTCCAACTGAGCAGTCTGAAAAGTTTGGATTTGAGATGCAGGTCATTTTCTTTATTAAAAAAATAGGCGTATAGGCATAGAGAAAATTACTGATTTGAGGGTAATCTGTACAGTTTTTCTACAATATTATCTTAGATGGACAAACACCAAGAGAGAGACTATTTACTGGCAGGTGCCTTAATCAGAGCATCACCTGCAAAGCTCTCTCATTTAGCAGAGACATTTGGTCCCACACCTGCTCAGCTCCAATCTATTATGCAACATCTTAGCACTAGCCACAATTTTTGCAGACTGAAATTTACTTACTTGTGCTGACTTTAACCAATGGTCACCCAAGAGGAGACAGTTTTAAAAAATTCAAAACATTTTGTGGTCACAAACATTCTACTTCTTCATTTTAAACGTTGTATTGTTTCCAGACTTGCTTGTAGCTCCTTCCCCCTGAAGGAGTTGAACAAAAGCCCTGCTTGCTGGGCTGAACCCGAAGGACATATCCTTCCTTTCCTTCACCTTCAATTTTTCCTTTTGGGTGGTGAATCAGTGAAAATCAAAATGTTCCTATGTCTCTGTCTTTGTTTCCAAGCAGTATATGCTGAAATGCAGACGTTTGACCTGTGCTGTAGCTCTGCACTCTGCTCCCACAATCAGTGTGAGTGGCTGTACATCATTTCCCACCCCATCTCCTGTCTGCAGTGGGTATAACCATCATAAGCCTGGACCTGACCTGTTTTGGGATGTTGGCACCAGGAGCAGAAGCCAGGTTTGGGAATGCCTATTTCTGACCTACTCAACACTTCCAATGAATTCATGCCCAGGAAAGTCACATCTCTTTCACTCAGAGTTCATGAAAACATCACACACTAGGATACACCCCACTAGGATACAGCAGTGTCCTTGAGCCAGCTGGAGAGGGTGGAAAGCAGTCCCCAGCCACACAGCTGAGGGATGCAGCCCTGAGGTCCAGCACACACAGGGGCTGCCTGCCTATGGGGGAAGGCCAGAGACAATGAGGGGCTTGGAGGTGGCTCCCTCCAGCTGCCAGCATCTTTCCCTTTGTTTCTGGTCAGCTCTAGACAACTATCCTCCCTTCCAGGGCTGATTTCTTGCAAGCCCTGGGCCAGCTGATGGCGAGCAGGGATCAGCAGGAAAGCAGTGTACTGGCTCTGTGTTTTGGCACCAGATTCCTGGCGTCTTGTCAGCTCAGCCACCAGCAAGCACGCAGACGGCAGGGAGGAGCAGAGCATCCTCTGAGAGCTAAGGCTCCTTTTGGGCAGGTACCACCCCTGGCACTGCCACAAGCCAGGCTTGCTCGGGCACACACCAAAAGGCAGTGGGAAAAGTGTGAGTGCCTCTTGCTTTTCCCTTCCCTGGGGCTGCACTGCTGCCGAATTCAGGGTGTCACCTCAGCTGGTGCAGATGCCATCTCGATGGAGAGGCTCCTTCCTGCTGCACAGGGAATTTGCCTTATTAGACAGATAAGATTTGTATTTATTGTCACTTTGCCATCTCAGCAGCAGTGCTAGGGGTGGCTGGAGGGCTGGGAGCTGGCTGCTCTGCTGTTGGAGACAGTGGAACTCCTCCCATAGGCATTTAGGCTAAATCTGAAAGGTGCATGTAAAATGCTGTCCCCACATGCTCCCTTTTCACCCACATCCTAGGAAATCCTTATCAATACAAAAAGCACAAGGGATTCAAGGAGAGCTGAAAGGCAGCTGTTTCTCTGCCTTTCCCAGGAAGCTGGGAGTCAGGACTGTCAGAGCCTGATCCTTCTCACACTACTTGTGCAAGACGGTGTAAATCCCCTGCTTTTATGGAGTTAGACCACCGCGGAGCAGAGACCAGGGAGGGGAGAACCGGGCTTAGCACGCTGAATTACGCTGCCAGCACCACGTTCTCAGCATGACAGGCAAAGGGACTTGCTCTTACGCCTGGCTTCCCTCCTCGGCAGAAGAAAGGAGTGTCAGGAGAGGAAATCAGGGTTAATCCAGGCAGCCGGCTCAATGGCTGGCACGGGTATGCGTCTGTCCTTTGTACTGTCAGCTTGCAGCAATATCACACTCAAGCAGAGGGTGTTGCTCTGGGGCATCGGTGTAGAAAGAGCCAATCAAACCCTATTTATCAGCTTTGCCTTCTCAAAGGCCGAGCTGACGCAGCACTGGATTTTTATTTTACCGATTTAACACCACGATTTATGGGTCGTATCCAACCACACATTGCAGGGCACCATCCAAATAAGTATTTATCATGTTGGAAGGGGCCCTGAAGGCAAGCAGTGTGCTTAGCACCATGTAGCTCCTCGTCCTTAAGTCAGCTGCACACAGGCAGTATGACTATCTCAAGGAGTGCTCACCCCTCAATTCTATATTGCCATGGATGGGCTGGTGAGTGGTCTTTGCCAAGGACACACATAGATCAATTCAGCAACTCTGCTCTCCCTGTGAGCACCACGCCTTGAGGTAGTGTGAACCACAGTGTGAACCACTGTGAGCCTTAAGACATCTGCAGACCTGCTCCTGCCCTGCACTGGGCACCCCACATCCGTGGCAGTGATATAAACTGTCCACAGAGGAAAAGCTGATTGATGCCGCTCAGAAACGTGTGGTGTTTCCTGGGCTGCCCAGGGACTGTGGCTTATGCACGAGCCATTGCTTTCCCCTGACTGTGCTCCAAGGAAGCGCTTAAACACCTTTATTCTGTGAGTCAGGGAGCTGTTCCCAGAGGAGGCTGGGAACGGGACAAAAAAGTCTTGGGCAAAGCCTGACGTGGGGGTTGGTATTTTGATGCCTGACACATACGCTGCTGATGTGTTTCTTCAGTTACTCTGCTTTATCTGCTGTGCATCCCAGGCTTCTCACTGCCGACTGACAACACCTGCCTTGGCCATTGGGCAGGAAAAAGATGAAAATATTCTTATTGCTTTTGATATATCCCTGTAATAGGACTCAGTGGAGCCTTTGCTGAAAAAGAACTGGGGGTTCACATTTCTGCTCTTTGCTTTGTTTGCTCTTCCTGATCAGCATTAGGAGAAGAGCTAAATTTCTCTTCCTCTCCTTATGCTCCTTGTAGAACTTGAGTTGCTGCATTTTCCCCACATGCAGGACATAGTGGGAAGTGGAAGTGGAGACCTCTGTGATAATCTCACAGTGAAGGAAAGAGGAGCATGAGAAATTCCTGTCTTAAAATGGAAAATGAAAACATCCCTCTCCCTTCAGCCCTTCAAGAAACTACCAGCTTTCCATGTTTGCTTCTTCCTTTCTGCTCTGTTATTTACAAGCCTGCACCATGATGGCAGGAAGAGGGATCTTGTATATGAGTTTTATTTCTTTGCACAAATAAACATTTATTTCTTTTATTCCACACTTTTTAAAAATACCCTCTAAATCTCTCTGTTCTCCCATTGATAAGAAATCCAACATCAGATTTTTGCTTTTCAGCCTTTGCTAACATCCCGCATCCTCTCTGACTTCAACGATATGACTCAAACGTAACACAGGATGGATTCGATCCGAACCAGAGGAAACCAGACGTGATACCTAGATCTGATCTCCTAGTGGCTGGATCTGCGTTTCGGTGGCAATCAGGATGCTCCAAAGGCTGCTCCGGCTGCACCCCTCAGTCAGAGCCCAGGGAAAGGGCAGGAGTGATTAATTAAAAACCCACCGCCATGTGCTGGCATGCAAGCCTGAATGAATGTCACCGTTTTCATTACGGAAAAAGAGAGACCAAAGAGAAAATGTGACAAAGTACATCTCGCCTGGCTGTTGATCTTTAAGCAACAGTGTGATTAGCAGCGTCTTCCCTTTACATTTCAAAGCGCCGGAGCACAATGGCAGGGAGATAAACATCCAGAGGTGCTGCCTCGCTGAAAGACGTCTTTCTGACAGCGCATTACGGCTCCTACCTCCCTCACCTGAAAGAACATGAGGTTTTAGTCAACGATGAAAGAGAAAAAGCCACACTTTATCTACCACAAACAGTTGCTTATTTGTATTTGTTTTCCCCCCAGTGAGTTCCATCTTCGAAACGGCGCTCCCCTGCCATCCGCCTGCAGCCGCGACACCGAAGCCGCTTTCCCACGGACTCACAGGGCCTCGACTCCTTCTCAGAGGGAGCTGCAGCTGCTGGAAAAAATAAAACATCCACGACTCCTCTCTTCGCCTGTGCCGAGGACTTTGCCTTTCTCCCCTCCACCTCCCAGGAAGAGGCCGAACCTGCTTCCACAAGGCGGCCAAAAGCCATCACCCCCTCCTACTTCCCAGTCAAGAAAACGCAGCCCAGCTCCCTTATTCAAGAGTTATTGGCTGTGACAGCTGCATCAGCTTAGGCAGGATTAAAAAAAAGGAAAGAAAAAAAAAAGGAAAAAAGAGAAAACCCCTTCCTGCTTCTGAAATTACTCGCAAAGTCACCTTTTTAATGCTAACACACACAGGATACGCTCAGCCACTGATTTCAGCAGACCATATGCTGCCACTGCTGCCGGCCAGGTCCTATGGGATGAATTTTTTTCCCCTTCAGCAAGCCTCCAGAAATGTCATAGAAATTTATATGCTTATTCACAGAGCCGATAAAGCAGAAAACCGGTGTTTCAGCTATTTTTGTTTTGCTTTGCAGATGGACAGTAAAAGACATAAATCTCCTTCCCAACACTCTTAACGCCCTGCCTGGATCCCTCTTTTGTGCCGAACCACCAGACCTACAGGACTTGCCTGTGGTCCATAAACCGGCCCTCCTCTTCACTTAAAGAGGAGCAGAAAGGCGAAGCACCAGGAATCTCCCACGACATCGCCGGTGCCTCCTCTGCTGAGCGGAGGCACAATTTTCTGCGCAGCCACCAAGGCGGGGCAGCTATTTTTTTTTTTTTAATGGTCTTTGACGGAGGAAAAAAAGCAAGCTGCACGCCCCGGGGCTGTGCCTGCTCCCACCCTCCCCATGTTATCGTCCCAGCTCTGATAAAATGCACGCCGTTCTCCCATGACGTTATCTGATGCATGCCCCGATTTACGGCTCCGTGCTGCACACCTCCATAAATCAGCACAGAGCCCTGAGGGGAGCACGGCTGTCCCTCTCCTGAAGTGCGCGCGGGTTGCAGACCCGGGTGATATTTTAAACATGTTTGACATTTAACCTCAGGAAAAGCAATATGAGGAAGAGGGGGGGGCCGTGGCTAAATCTCCCTCCCAGATATATTTACAGCCACAGCATGGGACGGAGCTTGCAGCCCACTGGAAAACCCGGCTTGCACGGCACATCAGCAGGGAAATTTAGGATTAGCAACCGAGGCTTGTTGACTTGCTGACTAAAGGAGGCAGCAGGAGGACTCCTGGTTGAGGGCAGGAGGTGGTTTTCTTTCTGTAGCTCCCAGGGAAAGGCCCCTGGGAGTCATCCCCTCCCTGGTCCTGCATTTCCCATGCTGTTGGTGCCAGTACAGCAGGAAGCTTTTCCTTCTCTAGGCAGGGCAAGTCCGGGTGCTGCTGTAAACCCATCAGCATCAGCCTCAGTGCCCCCACATCGGTGCCAGAGCAGGGCTCACCGCCCCCGGGAGAGCCCCTTGGGTGCTGCCTGAGACTCAAAGCAGGGAAGGGATGGCAGGGGTGCAGCTCAGCAGTGGTGCAGCTTTGAGACCCATCCCCAGTACAGCCCTCTGGTTACAAACACCCCTGAATCACAGCTGCTGGGACTGCACAGTCACAGCAAAAAGGGGCTGCCTATGACAGCCATGCCATGCTGGGGAGCAGAGAAATTAAGAATAAAGCTAGCAGGAGGAGAGGATTGCTCCTCTGTACCTCACAGAAAGAGCTCGGCAGTTTAGGCAGCCTGTCATCCTGGCTAATAGCGGCAGGCCAAATATTTAACTAAGATCTCATGATAGCGAGGACCTCGGCAGAAGGAGGCCTGCAGAAAGCAAGCACTTTCCCTCCAAAGCCTGTTTTCTCCTTATTTAAAAAGGAGGAAACAGGTCAGCTGTTGTATCTGCCAAGGTCAGAAGCTCAATTTGTTTTTCTGAGCCCGGGAAAGGTGAATGCACCAGAGCTACATCCCTGATGGAAACAATCACTCATTCTAATAAGGCTGGCAGAGGCTGGAGCCTGCCTTGTTCAGATACAATTATTACAGCCCGGGTGTCAGATTACTGAATCTATTAGCCGGGAATCAGCTGTTATTTCAGGGCAAGACAGCTATCCTACAGGCAGTTGTGATGTACATCATGCGTGACGCCCGGGTTCAACTTACCCTACCGGTGCAGAGAGGCAGGAGTGGGGCAGGACCAACCATGCTGCTAAGGAAAAAGCCCATGGCAGTGATAGCAGTCTAGACACAGCTACATCTATCAGATCGTGACACCAGCACAGCAGTGACTGGGGAGTATCGTTACCGGACGACTTGATTTTGTGGGAGGGAGGAGATCCTGAGTGTTGTAAATGCAACTCATGGCTGAGCTGCAGGCTGAGAGTGTCTCTCCCACTGGCATTCAGAGAGAGATGGGGGTAAGGACCCAGTGCCAGAGCTCTTTTTCTGCCCCAGAGGTGTTCAGGAAAGCTTGAATGGGGAAGGAGGGGAACGATGCTCAAATCAGTGGGGAGAATTTTGTGTAGGAGCTAAAATAAGAACCACCTGTGCCCAAGAAGATTTACAAATTGTTGGCTAACAGAGCATGCCCACCTCAAAGCACAGCTTAAAAAAAAAAAGAAGTTATCTGTGCTACTTTTGCAGGAATAAGAGCCATGCTTGCACAGTTCTGGTGGAGCCTGCCTGGGAGCAATCCCAGCCATCCTCCAGCACGGAGCAGATGGCTCCCAGGATCTCCCTGCCCTGTGTCTTTCCCTGGCAGCAGGCAGTTCTGCTAGTGATGCCCTCCCAATCCGTTTTTATCTGTCCCCCATCGCAGAGAAGATCACCTTCTGCTCCACAGCGTGAGAAATGAACTGCCACACACTCTTTCAGCTCTGTCCACAGCAGTGGTTCAGTGGGACATAACCAAGCTCCCTGGCTCTGTGCCATAATGCTCAGAGGCTGGCAGTTGCAAAACTTGGTGTTTTATGCTTCTTGGTCCCCAACTTAGTTTTAAACACTCTCTTCCTGTACTGGGAGGCATGGTGTTTTCCACACAAACCAAAAGCTCACCCAGTGAACCTGTGTCCCCTGGGGGTGAAGCACAGGGAAAAGGAATGTGACAGTAGGGATAAATAGCCAGAGACTTGGGGCTGTATGCGCTAATTGTAATTTGTGTGGCTTTGCCCTCTTAATTCTGCATGTTTATGCTACTGTTCTTTTGTTTTATTAGCACGAGAAAATGCTCATCAAACTGAAAGGCTGGCTTTGGGACAGCTTTCCCATAAGGCTGGGACAAGAGTAGCAGGAATCACAGAGTGCATGGGGATCACAGGTGCCCACAAAGGACAACCACAGTGAGGGTGAGGCTGCGGGGTGTGATGCATCCATTGTGAAATGCAGCTGCAAGCAAGGGGAATAGGATCCGTGGCTGGATTAACAGTGAGGAGGTGAGGATAAAGGAAGTTGCTCCACCTGCTGACAGAGTGATTACGGGACAATGTAACAGGACATGGAATGGCACATCAGGCCCATTTCTGTGGTTCATTTCATCAACTCCATGAGAAACTCTCCTGGAACAACTCGTTTTGACACTGTACAGGAGAGGAGAACTTTTAGGATAGCAAGATGTGTCCAGCAGGTGTTGATGGAAATCCTGCACCACCTTCTACACTCGGCAAGAGAGAGCTGTGGGCAGGAGTCCTTGAGGATGCTGCAGAGGCGATCCCATTTGGAAATGGGCTTATTTAAGTTCAGCATCTCCATAAGGGAAGTTGTCAGCAGCAGGCTGAGAACCAGGGATGAGTGCAAGAAACTGTGGCAGAGGAACAGGCAGCTTTGGCACCTTCCTAAAAACCCTGATATCCTTAAAAGAAGTGCGTCAGGGCAGAGACACCAGAGCAGTGTCTTTTGGGTCAGAGTTGTTACTCTACCATGCATTGCTTAGGATGCAAGTCTCTCACACCTCCAAGCTTTGCAGGGCACCAACATTGCCTGGTGGAAGCAGTGTTGGATGTGAGGTCCAAGAGGAAGATATCCTCCCCAGAAGGCATGTGCAGCCTTGAACCGCTTAACAGGGAATTAGTGGAGACATCACTACAGTAGAGGGGTATGCAGGTGCTCTTGGCATTTTCCTTAGAGGACAAGGCAGCCAAAGGTGCAAAGGACAAATGGTAGGATTTGGGACATAACTCCAGGCATGGGCCATGGGGAGGCGGGACAGGGAATATCTCCGATTCATGGCAGGTTCTTCTGCCTTAAGCCTCAACAGACTCTACAAAGTTGACTGAAGTAGTCTTCTCTGCTGGCAACTGCCAGGCATTCATGTAACCAAAGGGAAAAGGTAGCAGAACATTCGACCAAAGCAGGATGTCCTGGCCCTGAAGGTTTAGCTGCTCATGGGACACACTGCAAAGGCAGCAACAGGACCCCAGCAAAGCAGGTTACAGCTTGTTCTCTTGCTGTACTTGCACACAGGAAGGGAAACGCCAGAATCTGCAAGATTAGGAGTTGGAGAACCTTCTCTTTATCAGGGCAACATCTCCCTGGATGAGGAGACCCTTGGGTGGTCCACAGAGAGTGTCATGCTGTGCACCACTTGTCTGTCCAGCAGAACAGTGTGACTCCCCATCTCGGCCAGCTGGGACGCTTCGGGGATAATTGACCATTCTGCATTACTGTGTCCCTCGGGGAAAGTTTTCTCTCCAGCCCAAGCACTTAGCTCTTGGCTTGTGTCCTGAAGCACAAGGGCTAATATCCCCTGCATATTTTTACCACAGAAATGAGAGAGAGGGTATTTTTTGATTCAATGGGAAACAAGTGAATAATAATTCTGTGAAGCCATGTAGTGGAAAGAGAGACTTTGAGCGCAACAAGAAACAGGATTTTAAAATTTCATCTGCACAGCAGAAGGTCCTGTCAATTGAACCGTTTCCAGTAAACAATCTGCTAAGTCTGACAGTTTGAAGGAATACCAGACTGCCAGGAGTGAATAGGCTGGGATTTTTAAGAGGTTTATTTTTCATCTGAACACTTTTGTTTGTGAGCAACAGCTCAAAAAACCCAAAATGCATGTGCAGCAGCATTAGCAGCCAGGCAGAGGCTTCTCCACCAGCCAGGGCTCCAGAGGGAGCAGAGGAAGAGGACTGTGCTGGCAGCACAATGTGCCCTGTGCTGCCTCGTGTGCAAGTCTGTGGCACTATGCTATTGGGTCTGCACTGGGACAGTCCCTCTGGTGCCCCCATAGTCCCACAGAGGGGTTTAGATTGAGCTCACTCTACTTCCTCACTTTCCACTGCCCTCCATGTGGGAGCATCAGCTGTCTTTGCTGAGGTGGCAGACCCCAAAGGAATGCCAAGAGCAGCCAGCTGGGATGGGGGGACAGGAGGGGATGTGAAGGACTGGTTAGAGGTCAGGGCTCACAGGACTGGGACAAACCCAGCAGGAGGATCATGCTAGGCTTATCTTGGGATACGGAGCACTCCTGCTACGTGGCTAACCCGGGATATTCAGCCATGATACACCACAGGCGCTGCCTTCTCTCAGTGCAGGGGAGCTTTGCTTCCCTGACAAAAGAATGGGGACAAAGAGTTGTTTTACTGCCAGACTAAACACCTATGCAAGGAAGTATTTAACTTGGGCAGGACTCCCCCTGCTCAGGATAAACCAGGGGCATGGATTAAGGTGCTGAACCTCTTTGAGGGACAAAGTCAGCAATGACTTTCTGTGCACAGCTCCTGGTTGATTAGTTCTAGGAAAAGGGAGCTGAAGAGAGGCTGGCATTATGTGGGAATTTCCTGGAAATGCGTTGTGTGTGACAGGAGATGCATAGTCAGCACCTTCCACACACACATCCTGCATAGCACCCAAAATCAGGGACCGTTTTGAAGGTACAGTGCTATCCATCTCACAACTGAGTCTCAGAACCAGTCAGGGAACAGGATGGGATAATTTTGGACCTGGAAATATTGATGTCTCAAACCTTCCCTCTTCTCCCTCTCTTCAAGGAAAGAGGAAAAAGGTTTTGAGGTCTTGGGGAAAATTATGGACCCAGCTGGGATTAAGAAAAGGACTTCAAGTCTGTTTTCCCAGTTCAGACCCAGTTCAGCTCATATCCATGAGGGTACTGCCCTGACTGTCTTATTGGGAGGAAGGATCCTCACAGCTGGTAACTCCCTTGGGGACTTCAGATTTTCCAGTTGAGGAGGGGAGTAACAAGGCAGCTCTGGTGGCCACCTGGCATTCAGCCAGGGTCAAGCCACCACTCTAGACTCACTCAGGTTTCCAAACTGCTCTCCTTTGTAGAGGGATTTCTAATTGGATAGCCAAGGAGTTCCTTAATCCTATTCCTTTCTTGGTGATAGTCCCGCAACACGTCCCTTTAACTAGAGCAGAAAATCACTGGGTCATGAGAATTGTCACTGCACTTTTTCCAAATGCAGTTTAATAATTATGCCTCTAAAAATCATAACACAGGAAGGTTTTGGCAATCATTTGCATTTCTGAGAATTAAATGGAAAAAGGCAAGCTTGTCACAACCCAGCACTGAGAAAAGTACAGCCTGTGCAAGCAGAGATGGCTGAATGCACAAGAGGATAATCACATTGCAATAGATGCCTGGAAATACAGCCCTGGTTGTTTGGTGGGGAAGTTTTCTGGTCCAGAAAATGTTCTTGGTCTGGCATATAGGGAGATGGGGGCCATGTGCTCCTTCTTGCCAGTTTTGCAAGCGCCAGGGCTTCCCTCAGTACCGCTGCTGGTTATCCCCAGGAGAGCCCAGCTGCAGCTCACCTGGGCAGCTCACCTGGGTTTGGCATTTGAATGGACCAACAAACAACTTCCTCTGAAGTTCCCAAATGTCTGCTGTCGCACTGCTGCAGTTCACAGGGCGGGAACTGACCTTTCCTGCTCAGAAATACTTGAGAAGCAAGGACTACAGACTAGGCAGACAGCGAAGCCTGGCTAGGGGCCAGGCAGACAGAAACACTGATGTGCAGAAGTCTCAAGCTGTAGCATCTGGAAGCAGTGGCAGTAAGGCTGAGGTAAGAGGGGCCGTTTCCACAGCTTCCTGTGAAAGAGGGGTATTCACAGCTCTGAAGCCAGGACTGGCCCTTCTTTTAGCATGGTGACTCCATCCCCCTCCATGTGTGAAGTGGCAGCCCGATGACCTGTAATCTAACTCTTCACCAGGTGCTTTGCCTGGGGAGATGAGGATTTGTAGCCATTGGCATTGCAGAAGACCTCAGTAGAGACTTATAACGAGTCCTTCCTCAGTGTAAGACAAGTGTGGGAGACAAGATCTGGGTTAGAAGTCCCACACCTTCGCTTTAACATACCTGAATTTGCCCTCTCGTGGCCACTTTATGGTTTAGGTTACTCTGCATCATACACTCTTTTTGGCTTTATTTTTGCATGCTGCTGCCCTTTCTTTTTCACTTCAAACATTATAGGTTAAATCTGAAAAAATACACTTGGCTGCAGTACAGTGTAGTAGATGAGCTGGGATTTGACCTCCACAACTTAATTTTCAAAGTATAGGACTTGTGGGTGTCTCTGTTGTGCCTCATCCCAGCAAATGAGGTAATGACCAGTTTGGAAACATGCCAAGCATTATGTAGAAAGATTTAAAGAGAATTCCCTGAAATGAAATGAAGTGAAACTACTGGGCACTGCTTGGCAACACTCTTAGGAGTGACTCAAGAAGTCATTTTTGCAGGGGAGGGTGGTTTCTTGCCCTCCATGAGAGAGGGACCAAAGTCAAATGGCATATGCTAGCCCCTGTCTTTCTGTGAGTCCACCAAGGGAGAAAGGGGCTTAAAAGACCCCAAGGCATTATCAGGAATTAGGGCATCTGTCACCAGTGTCAGTGGTGTCCCACTGCAAGGAAGAAGATGGGCCCTGGTGCAAGTCAAGGGGAGCCTACCGTGTTCCCTGTCAGCCAAAAGACCAGCCACCCTCCCTGAATGCACTTGGGCCAGCCTGAGGAGTGCAAGGGGCAAGGCAGGGCAGTGTGAGTGGTTGTCAGAGGGTCTCGGAGGAGGTTACATTCAAACCTCCGCTCCCCATCAGGTATTGTGCTGGCAATAACTCTGGGGGAGGGGCTGCATGTCTTGCCAAGGGCACTGAAGAGGATAAGAGGGGGAGGAAAGAAAGGACCAAGAAGTGAACAAAGATGACTTTGAGGCAGGAGCAGTTGCTGCAGGAGTAACTCGAAGGAAAAGCTGGCATCATATCACGCTGGCACTGACGTAACCTCAGTGATAACACCAAAGAGCCTTTTGCTTATCTGTGAGGCCAGTAACCACCACTGTTTTCAAGAGCTAATGTAAATTAAGATCATATTTTTCTAATTTACCTCCAGACTTACTCCTTTTTATGTTTTCAATTTGAATAAACACACATTTCTTTCAAATGTATTAGACAGTATATTCTTTCAATGTCGCCAGTCCATCCCAGGGCCCAAGTGTCATATATCAGAGTCCTGGACCATAAAATCAGTTAATACGTCATGAGGCTTTTTTGGAAAGCAGCTTTCTGTGATCCCCAGTTCATGGGTTTCTGTCCCAGAAGAATTCAGTTTTTAGGTTTTAATTTGTAACAGGGATGGCAAGAGAGAATTCTCTTCCAGCGAAGGAAAGCTGAGTTCTTGTTGCACGTGGTTACTTTTGGGAGGAAAACCACAGTGAAGCATAAGACTGGTGATTAAATCGCAGGAATTCACTACCATGGGTTACAAGCAGTGCTTGGTTCTCTGCAGGGGTGCTCTGAATCACCCTCCTGAAGGGATGCCAGTGTTGCAGCTCTGTGTGGGCCAAAGCACAAGAGGCAGCCGAGAGTCAGACCAGGGATGAGTCTTCAAGCAGGGGTATCCTCTCTTTTCTGTTTCCCAGCGTCACTTAACCAGGACCCCAGCCCTGCAAACACTCGATCACACAAAGCTTTTTACGTACTTGATTAATTCCCCTGAACTCTGAGGGAAGCTGACGTGCTGGAGTACACAGAGGACTGGAGATGACAAAGGCAAACAAAGAAGTGGAAAAGCTAATGGGTTGCCTTCTCCCTCCTGCTGCTCAGTGGAAAGCTTTTATCTGTTGGACTCCCCCCTCTTCTTCCTTCACAAATAAGCCTTAGGCCAGAGAGCATCTCCACATGGGGAAAAGCACTTCACCAGCATAGGTATAGCAGCAATACAGTGATGGCAAAGTGCTTTGACACAGCTATACCAGTTAAACCGTGCTAGTAGAAGCCCTGCTTCCTGAGCATAACTTCCCCTGTGCTAAAGCCTTTGTCTGGCACAGACACGCTGTGCTCCAGCAGAAGAGGTGGTATTTATCTGCACAGGTTTCCAGAGCAGCAAGGAATCCTGTGGACTGGGGGAAGGAGTTTACTGGTGCTTCCCCAACAAAAACAATATGCAAAACTTCTGGGGTCTCAAACTGCTTTTCCAGCTCCTGTTACCCATCTGAGTTTTCCTTGAGCTCCAGAGGCAGTGTCACTGTGATGCTGAGGTGTACAGCTCACCACAATTTGTATCTGGACTCAGTCAGTGCAGAGCCTCAACCCTCTCTGGCTTGCTCATTATTTACTGCATTCTGCTTGCTGACTTAATAGTGTTTTGTCCTGTCCTTGAATCCTGTGTGGATAGATTCAGAAAAAAATCAATGTGCCCTGACCAGCAGGCCTTCTTCCTGCAGCGCAGGGGAATTTCCAAAGTGCCACCATTTCTAGTATTTGTTTGTTTCCTTTAAGTTATTAGCATGATGGGGCTAATTGTGATGTTCCAGGTGCACTAAATCTTTCCTTCCACGCTCAGAAGTGTGGAAGCAGTTGGGGAGGAAAAGAGCAGGAGTTACACAAACAGAGCATAGATAGATAAATCACTAGCCTCCAAAATGCGAAAAAAACGATGGCATGAATAAAGAGCTACCATTGTGATAACAAGGTACTAATGCAAAACGAAGGAGCAGGAGCAGAGTAGCTGATGAGTTCTCCACTGTGGCTTAATTAGGCAGGCAGCTACAACCTCCCCATCACCACCACCATAATTAGTGGGCATTGGTGAAGAGTGAGCATCAGTGTGATGAGACCTCAGGCCAGCCAGGGCTCCATACCAGCACTGGTGCAAGGTTTGGTCTGTCAGAAGGATGTGCACCCATGCAAGGGACCGTGCTGGCACAAAGCTGAGTTAGGAAGGTGTTTTCTTTACATTCATATGTGATGTGACTGTGCTGGAAAAACTTTAAAACACTGCCACATCACTCTATGGCCTCCTTGTCCTACCTGAGCAATACTGTCTGTCTGCTGAAAATAAAATGGCTGAGGGGGGACTGTGTGGTCTCACCTGCTCGTGCAGCACCCTGGACACCAAGTGTTAAAACATTTAAATATGACATTTAACAATAAATGGAGTCATCTAGTATTCACAACTGTTTTATTCAAAGCACAGTATTTATAGTCACAGCCTCGCCTTAAATCTGGAGTGTAAAGGCTATCCCCTGACAAGGTTTACAGACTCAGGAGATATAGAGAAGCAGCAGCATATTTTCTGGGGGTGGGATATGGAGGCTTTGCAGCTCTGCTTTGGTGTGGATACTCTTCCAGTGGGAAAAATCTGGAGAGCAGTTTCCCAGGGTGTCCTCTTTGGTGGGTGGAGACCTTTGGTGAGTGGAGAAGCCTTTGGACATCGGGGCTCAGTGTCAATATGCTTCAGAGCTGCCTGCAGCTGAACTGTGGCTGATGGCTGCCCTCAGCACCCAGTGCCTCAGCCCATATCTGGACCTCCTGTCTGGCTTTGCAAGACCTCAGGCTCAGACTCCCACTGTAGAAAGCATGTGCAACTGCATGCAGGGTGCTCTGTATATCCCATGAGTTGATCCTTTGGTTACTCTTCCACCAAAATAAGATCTTTCTGTCAGTTACTGCCCCACACCTTGTCATCCTTCTCTGCATCCCAAAGCTCATCTGGATTTGCCTAGAGAGTGGAAGGCAACAGCACTGCCACACAGAAATAAAGCAGAGTGGGTTTTAAAGAGGCAACAGATGCAGAGCTGGGTCTCCTGCCAAAGCAATTGTTGTTGTTGTCAAAGTCCTGGTACTTCCTGGAAACAGGGAATGAGTGGCTTTCACCTCATTTAACACCCAGGGCTCATGCCTTTGGTTCTGGCAAATGTAGGGTGTCTGAGATCAAGTCCCTCCTGTACCACTGGATTGATAGGCTGCTATAAAACTGGTGGGTCACTTCATCACCCTCCCAACTCCCCTCCACTCCCTCCCAAAAAAATAAAGAGAAAAGAGAAAAGAAAGGAAAACCAAACCAAACCCTTTAGGATGCTTGTGCTCCTCTCAGGGACTCAGCAAGCAACCAGAAAGCAAGCCAAAGAATTACTCCAAAACCTGCTCTGTGCATGGGCTCTGGCTGAGGAGAAGGCAGCATCGGCAAGATGCAAAGGTTTCACTGTGCTGGTAGCAAGTCAGATTCCTCTCTGGCCTCTCCTCCCTGATGCCAAGGTGGGCTCAGGAGCTCTGCTGCCTCCTGTGTGAGTGTTTGCCATCCCCACGGCACAGGCTGCCAAGCCCCTCTTCACTGGGACAGCGGGCAGATTAACAGCAGAAGTAGATGTGTGTTTCAGGTTGCAATAAATGGACTAAAATCTCCTCTCCTGCCTTCCTCACGTGTTGCTGAGCTGCCTGCATAGCAACATAGGCACGGTGTGATCTCAGACTGGGATAACTCAGACTCGTGAGAGAAGCCTCAGGGAGAGGCTTGCAGCGAAGCAGTGGCAAAAACAGGTAACTGGTATAAAAATTAATTCTCTGTCCCTAAACTTTTACAAGAAATGTGGGATTTTTTTGTGCTTGGTAGAGCCTTGTTCCAGGAAAGACGTTTTGGCTACTGGAGTGCTAAGCAGATGAGAGGAAAAGGCTGGATCCACGCTGAAACGGCCTCCGTGCTGGCATTGCAGCGCTGAGCCAATCCATCTCCATTAGAGTTCACAGCCTCTTTGATCAATCTCATCTTTAAAAATACCAGTGCTCCGGAAGGCTCAGGAACTGCTTAATGTTCCTTCATTATTTTTCAAGCCATTAAAACCAGAGGTATTAGCTGCTGAGTACTTTTTGTCTTGTTTGGAAGTAAAAAAGAGAGGAAACAGAATGCTAAAAATGCAGATTAAAATGATTAAAAATAACAGAGCAATGAAAGTCAAACTGTTGGCTCTAAAAATGTTGATGCGTTGCATTGCTGTAGGCATTATATTCATATGAATGAGAGTGAAGGGCCCTGCTACCTGCCTCTGTGATGAACTGTGTGTGTCATTACATGTGGCTGTTGCATTAAATCTGGAAGGATTGCCGTCTGTTTGTGCAGCAGCAAGGGCTGCTTCTTTGGTGATACAATACAAGGTGATTCCTGTAAAAAGCAGACTCACCTGGTATCAGTTTTGGGGTACAGGAGGGTTTTTTTTTTTTGGCAGTTTTCAATTTTTTGTTCCAAAGAGTTCTGTCAGTTGCTAGTCTGGACTGGTTAGCATATCTTAGATCTCTCTGCAGAGTTGCCCCAAGTCCTCTTGCACATGCTTATGTGGGTCATAGCTGTTTTTTTCCTGAACTGGCCAGGGCTTTGCTAACACATGTATGTGTCCACCCAGTCCAACACTACTGCAGGCTTGGCCAGAGCTCCAGGAACCCACTGCTGGAGTCTCACTTTTCTTTCTCTGCTGAGCTTTTTGCCCTAGCAGCAGATCATATGCCAGTGGTAGGGTTATGGGTAACCAGTCCAAAACTTCACTTTCATTTGAGCCACAAGAAAGAGTGCTCACATATCTAGCAAGGATTAAAAGACCGTCTGAAAGCTGTGGCATTTCTTGTGAAATGACTATGTGGGTTTACGGTACTTCTGGATGAACAGCTCTTACTTGAAAGCCAGTTACACATTTAGCATCATTATGGAAAATCTGGGTAGGCTTTGAACATGCATGCAGGGTTCCTGTGTGTCCAACATGCCTGGTCAACTCACATCCAGTAGCTGCCAAAGGCCACTTGCCCGTGGTCTTCACTCTGTTTTCTGATGGTGCTCTTTCCTTGATTTGATGGCATGTTTGGCTCAATCCCATCCTTGCACTGGGATATGAAGTAAATATTTATTAAGTCCTTCCCTTGCCTGTGGCTTCTAAGCAAAAGAAACCAATGTCATTGGGTCAAGAGAAGATGTCTTGTCTCACAGTCAGATCATCACTGAGTGTGGCAGGACCAGTCTGCACACCGACTGAAAGAGTCAGCCCCTCCATTCCAGGGACTAACACTTGTAAGCAAAACAAAACAAAACCTGCTTAATTTTGAGAGAAACCCTGGGTGGAAGTTTTTGCTGGCTAGACACAAATTTGTCACCATTTACCTTCCAGGGAGCACTTGCAGGCATGGACACTTGTTTCACAATGGGGTCCAAAGCTAGGGCAAAAATCATTTCAGTACATGTAAAGGTGTAGGTTTACTCTTTACCAGACACACTCTCACTCTTTTTTCTATGCCTTTTGCTGTGTCTCTTAAAAGGCTGGTGATGAGCCAAAGGTGAGAAAAGGCTGAAATTAAAAGAGAATTTGGATGCTTCATTAAAACATATCAGAACTCTGCTGCCTTGCAGAGTGAGGCCACAGTGCCAGCCCTTCTTACGAAACACTGGCTATTTCTGGCTGCTTTTTTTCAGCCTTCCCAGATGTGAGCAGAGCTCCCTGCATGTTCCTGGCACCTTTCCATCTGGATGTTGGCACTGCTGTGCTTTCTGAAGACTGAGCAGTATTGAGAGGGGCACAGAACAAGAAGACCTGGATTGCTGGTGGGATTGGATTTAAATGCCTTTACTCCAGCGTAGGAGTTGCAAACATGGTTCCATGAGCAGACCAGACTGCACCTCAACTTGACTGAAGAGTGTAAAGGGCAAAGACAGGTCATTGCAGCCTTACATAAAGTAACAGCCTGTGTACTGTCCTCTGAACCTATTTTGAATGGACCTACAGTTTCTTGTGTGAGGATGGGAAGGGGATACTGGGCCGTGCAGTAGTGTCTACAGCTAGAAGCATTGGTGGGTCTCAGTTTTTTGAGCAAACCCCTACTGTGGCTCATGTTCCAAAGGCAGTGCCACTGCTCTGTTCCCTACTCCCAGACCATTTCCCACAAGCACAACTTGCACAGTTTGTTGTCTGCCTGCAGCTGAGGCTGTGTGACAGCAGCTCACAGGACACTCACAGGGCAGTGGGCAGGCTGCAGCACAGGGCTCACAGACCATGTTACAGAGGCTTGGCTGAGATCAGCATGCAGGATTTGAAAAATGGAGCCCTGAAAGATCCTGGAACCAAATGCCTCTGAATTTTGGGGCAGCCTGAGGGAATGTGGAATCTAGCCTTTATCCAGGTCCACGGGTATATGGCAGCAGCTATAAACGTGCTTAGGATGTGTGGATTACAGCCTGAATGTTAATGCAGCCCTTTTCTTCGAAATGGAAAGAATCCTGGCTATTGCAGAGCAGTAGGTTATTAAAATGGATTGGATTATTATATATTGGACATAGCAGCAGCTGGGGTGTATGGCAGGGCAGGTAAATATTCCTATCTGAAAGTGTGGCTTCTGCCTATTCATCAGTAAAAGCATATTTCTGACATTTCTTCTGGAACAGCTTCATAGGGATTCTCATCCCTCTCTGTGGAAGCCCAGATATACAGCTACAGCTCCCAGAATGGCAAATCTGCCTTGTTCTTCCTTTAATTACCTCACTGCTAAGGAAAAAAAAATGACACACTTTTCTTCCAAGTGGAGATTAAGCAGAAATTCAGCTCTGTCTCCAAACTGTGTAGCTCCCAGGTCTGATTTTAAACAGCTAAAGAAATTCCTAATGCCTAAAGCCAGCAACCTCAGACCATGTGGAAGTTTCCCCCCACATCACTAACCTGATTTCCCAAGGTGATGAGCTGCAGAAGGCCCCTTAACCCTGACATGAGTTATCTGTAATGAGGGGAAAAAAAAAAGAAAAAAAGCCTTGCAGAGACAGATCCCCAAGCCTGCAACTTTCACTCAGTAATGGATTCAGTGGATCTCAACACGTGACCAGCACTCTGGGCCAGTGTTGGAGCTGTGAGGGACTGCAGCCAGACCCAGGCGTGCTGGGTGGATGCTTGGAGCTGGCTGAGACTCTGTTTCGTGTCCAGAACTTCTCTGAGCCTGGAACTGGGCCCAAACCAACCTGTGGCTATCTGGTTCCCAGGCTGGACTTGGCTTGCATCTAGCCAGCCCTGAGCATAGCCTATCTGTACCTATCCTCCTGGCTGTGCCATGAAATGTTTGCATCAGCCAAAAGGATTTGCTCCACAGGAGTACATCTGTTTCAAATCTCCCCCTGCATTGGTGTGTTTTTCAATTTTATATGGATACTAAGAAAGAAAGATCCCGCTCCTCAAATAAGGGATCCAGAGCTGGGTTCACAAGGAACTAAGGATACATCTCTACTGCTGGCACAGAACAGTGCAAACATACCCCAAATACCTCAGAAGTTAATGGTGGATTAAGTTTCACAGCTCAAATACCACAGAGTGGAGTTCAGTTGGGGGTTTGCTGCAGAAAGAGACTGAAACACAGTATTTCATCCTTCTGGACAGTGTCCAGCTATTAGCTAGTGGCACATTCCAGAGGAATGGAGGTTACACTGTGCCCTCACCGACTCCTGTATAAATAGCAGCATCCCCACAGAATCGGGGACAGAGTATGAGGGATACAACAGTTCTGGGGGAAGAACATCCACATGGGAAGGTGGAGACCCCACATGAATGAATAGCTAATATGCTAATATTATTTAATCACTGATTTATATGTAACCATTTTGAGGGCATTTGTGCTCCTCCCCTTGGAGAATGGTCTTTGAGTCCCCTAGTGAGTGATACTTGAATTTCTCTTCCCTATAGAGATATTTCCTTTTGGAAGTGATTCTACAAAACAGTTAGATATTAATGAATTTTTTTAGAAGCATTTTCTTCATACTTTTTTTTTTTTACCAAAGCCATTTTCTAGTTTAAACTTCAACTGAACTGAATAGTCTTGGCTTACTACAAGCTGCGTTTCTCTGTGAATAAATAATTTTCCAGTTCCCCCTCCTTCAGATCTTATGTCCCATGGTATGCTTGGAATATCCCTGCATAGATGCACGGCATCATTTTCCATATGGATCTGCAATCAGTTCCTTTACAGTTTGGTGTAAACGATTGCACAAAATTAGTGCCTGAGCATGGGGAGCGCAAATGTTCCTTAGCACCCTCCCTGGGACTCTGCAGAGCTGTGATCTGGGCCACCAGCTTCTCACCACGAGGACAGCTGCTGGCTCTCAGTGTGTACAGTGCTTGCTGATATGGGCAGTGCTTGCAGCATAGGCAAAGGTCCCCTCCCTCATCCGTCTTGTCACACTGCCCTCCTCCTGATTAGAGATCACAAAGTCACAGAATATGCTGAGTTGGAAGGGTCCGACAAGGATCATCGAGTCCAACCCTTAGCCTAGCACAGGACCATCCCCAGGAGTCACACCATGTGATTGAGAGTGTCATCCAAACGCTTCTTGAATTCTGTCAGGCTTTGGTGCTGTGACCACCGCCCTGGGGAGCCTGTTCCAGTGCCCAGCTACCCTCTGAGTCAAGAATCTTTTTCTAATATTCAACCTAAACCTCCCCTGACACAACTGCAGGCCATTCCCTCACATCCTTTCAGTAGTCACCACAGAGAAGAGATCAGTGCCTGTCTCTCTTCTTCCCCTCATGAGGAAATTGTAACTGCAATGAGGTCTGCCCTCAGTCTCCTCTTCTCCAGGCTGAACAGATCAAGTGACCTCCACTGCTCCTCATGTGGCTTTCCCTCGAGGCCCCTCACCATCTTCATTGCCCTCCTCTGGACACTCTCCAGTAGCTTAATATCTTTCTTATATTGCTGTGACCAAAAGTGCACACAATATTCAAGGTGAGGCTGCCCCAGTGCAGAGCAGAGTGGGACAATCCCTGCCAGTCTCCTGACAGAGTGGGAAGTCCAGACACAGATGTTTCTCTTGATCCCAGCCTCACGCTTGGCGGCACAGCATGTTGCATTCCCTCCGAGACATACCATTGGGCCAAAACACACACACAGAGGGTTTTATTTTTACTTCTGAGCTTTTCATAGCAGCCTAAGTTGTGTAATTCTTGCCCTTCCCTATCTCTTTTTTTTGACAGCAGTGCACACTCGGGTTACATCCAGCCTGGGCACACTCTGGTATGTACCAGTGACTCTATTTTTACACCTCCTCCTAGCTCAGCTGCGAGCTCTGTGGTTTTTGATACCCTATGCAAACTGGAAAAAGAAAAACGCTTTATAGCCCAGAGCCACCCAGAGCCAGCAGTTCCCAAACCCCTGCCGGAGGCTTCTTTGGCCCCTCTGCCTGCCCAAGCCTGCCACTATGGCTTAGCCCTGGTCATGGGGTTGTTCTCACACCCACAGCACTGCTGCCCTCCAGCTGGGCCAGCCTGGACAGCACTGTGCCCCTAGCCCAGCTCCCAGTACCTGGGAGCCCCCAGCTCCCGTTGCTGACTGACCTCCAGGATTGGATGAGACCTCGAGGCTCCTGCCTGCTAAACTGCCATTTGCTTTTCCCCAGAAAAAAATCCCCCTCCTTGGGATACCTGGGGGCAGCTTTGCTTTGAGAGGTCTGTGCTCATCTCCTCTGTAGGTGCTTTCTCATTGCTGCTGCTGCAGCAGTGACTGGAAGGGGAAGACATGGCTCCCTCTCTGTGGTCGCTGTGCAGAGGGGAAAGCCGGGCTAGCAGAGACATCAGAGGCTTTTTAAACTTCTGTCCACTCTTCCCACGCTTCTTGAATTATCCTTGCTTCCTAGCAGCCACAGCCATGGCAGAAAGCCACCGAGGACGCAGACACATGGGCACTTGTCTCTCCCTCCTCCAAATCCTGGGGTACTAAAGTATTCACCCCCGCTTAGGATGCCCAGGATCGACACCCTCTCCCAACTTCTCTAACGCTCTGTGCGTGTCTGGCTGCTTCTCCAAACCCTGTCTCCTTGTGCCAAGCTGCAATTTCGGGCTGCACACGCAAGAGGCAGCCTGCCCTCGGCAGCCAAGGCCACCTGCCTGCCACCCCCGAAGGGAAGGGACCCTCAGCCTCCCCCGTGGCTGCCGGGCCAGAGATCCTTTCATGTGACACCAGCTATTGCTGTCGTTGAACTGGTGACTCGAAAGTGCTCGGCGCAGGGTGGAAAGAAAAAAAAATGGCAACTGCAATGTAATTAATGCTGTAACAACTTGTTTCCCCCTTGGAGAATTATACCATTAGCTGCTTCAATTGTGCATGAAATATAAATTACATTACTCAGAGGCATCATGTCTAAGCAGATACAATCCTAAGTGACACGGCTTGCCACAGTGTATCATGCTCCCTGGTCAAAATTAACAGAAGCCCGGTTGCCTGAGGCTAGCAGATACTCATTCAGATATCAAAGTTATAACCACGGTAGTTCAACCGCCTTCCTGCCTCAGGGAATTTCCCAGGGGAAAGCAATGAAACCAGGCTCTATCATCCTATGAGAGCAACTCACAGGTTCGAAAAATGATGGTGTACCCCTGGCAACTTCTTATTTCAGAGCCTGGTGCTTTAACAACCCAGGGATGCTGTAGCATTACTGTCCTCATGCCCACCTGTGATTTGCATGTGTCTGATTCCTGTTTGCTAGCAGACAAAATCTAACCAGGATGATGGTGCTAAACATTACAGGGATTAATAGTGAGGACTTGACAGGGGGGCTGCTGAGCTGTAAAAGGAACCCAGAAGCAGGAATTTCCCCCTCCCGCTGAACCAGGACCCTTTTTCAGGATACAGGCACCTTCAGTTCTTATACGTGGCTCCTCTAATTTTGGGTTTAGCAGCTGGCTAGAAGACACATTTTATTCTCCTCCGACGCCCATCTATAATGAATGATTGCAACCCTGCAGCCTCGATTAGCTGTGTTTGTGAAGAATAATTTTCTCCACTGTTGGAATAGCATCCCAGTTTTATTTTTTTTCTAGTGCCTTAAAATGGACTCTTAGAGCTGCAAATGCTGAAAACACAGACAGAAAGGGAACTACGGTTACTCTTCTCTCTCCGTAAGAATAGGTCTTATCTTAGTTTGCCTTTGCAAAATGTAAATCCTAGATAAATCTTTTCCTTGGAAAAAAAATATGGAAAAAAAAAGACAGTCTTGACAGCCAGCCAGAACAGTTCAGCCAGTATCTTCTTACACAGGGCCAAATCCTGCAAGGTGCTCTGTGCCTTCAGCTCCCATTTAAATCAACGGGAAATGAGGATGTTCAGCACTTTCAAGTCTGGGTTCTTGGCATTTCAGCGTTTTACCAGTGACATTGCCTGCAAACTGCCAACATAGTCATCAGTTCTGGTAGTTAACAGTGATTGCTCATGGTGAGGACCTGATGCTATGCAGAAGACAGCTCAGGTTAGGTGTCACTCACCATGTTTACTTTCTGAGTTACAAAAACTGCAGCACCATTTTGTTTGCAGGCCCATATACTGTGTGTATTTTGCCAGTAATGTTGTGTGCAAGGTAGTGGCTCAGCATCAGATTAAACTGTAGGCGTTGACAAGTCCTATCCAACGCAGTTTTGGTCTTTTAGTTCCCTGTGACCTCTGCACCTCAATAGAGCATGAGGAATGCATGAGAAGTACCTTGCTCTAAGCCAGAAAACCTGTCTGTCAGAGGAAAGAAAATGATCTTGGTCCAAATTGACTTTGGAAGGGAAGGTTGTTTTCTCGGTCTCTTGTCTGGCTCAAAATCCAGACAGACAAAATTTCTTTATTCCAGAAAAACTGTTACTAAATTCAGTCAACAAGTAAAACTGGAATAATTTCAAAAGGAAGACTCCCAACCGCTTTCCTACTTTTGATTTTTGAGTCAAAGTGCAAAACATCTGATTTTAAAAGAAGGAAGTATTTAATACAGAAGCAAAATCACCCTCAAGGACTTTGTCTCCTGAAACAAAAACTGCCTTCAGGATTCAGTTCAGGGGAGATGCTTCCCAGTGCTGGTATAATCCATGTAACTAAAGCATGGAGATGGTTATCCTGCTCACGACCGAAAGTCATACCTGCAAATGTGCAGCCACAGGCAGCCAAAGGCTCCCAGGTGGGGCAATCCCCAGGTGGGATGGAGGCAATGCAAGGTGCAACAGGGGCACCCTGTGCAGGGGGAGACCTGGGATGTGGCTGTCTCTCTGACTAACAGGGGACCTTGCCAAGTGTTGAAATGTCATGGTACTGCTTCCTTGTAGCCCTCACTGGCTTCTCTGCAGCAGACAGAATGGCGGCAAAGGTGTCTGAAGAAAGGGCAAGAAAAACAAAGGGAAAAGGCGATTTTCAGCAGTGTTATTCTGAGAGTCAAGCACCCGACCTGACACATGCATCTGGAGAAGTCTGCCCTGCCCCCACAGCTACAGCCAATGCAAATACACCTGAACATGTCAATATTCACAACACAGCACTTAAAAAAAATGGAGGAAATCAAATGTGTTTCTTCCTGAGAAAACCAGGGAATATACATTCCCAAGTGCTGAGCAAGATCATCCATTATACATTTCTATCTATTTCCACTGACTGCCTGCTTGTCCCCCATGTGCCTACGCAGGACAGACACCCTGGTTCTGTATCCAGCATGGGAGAATTGCATCCACCAAAGAGGCATCTCTACATTTGTGGGTTTGCTCTCCTGAAACGTTGAGATACCAGCACTCTTTCAGGGACAATTTTCTTGGCAAGAGAAGATCTTGACTGTCGATTGCACTTCGGCAGCAGCCAATATAGGAAGTAACGGTATAAATTCTCATTCTCATTAAATGTGTCTGTCTGACTGATGGACGCTGCTAGAATTACACAGCGGATCCAGATTTGTGGGTCTGACAGTAATAAACCAAATTTTCATATAGAATACATGTCTCAGAGGGGTGTCAGAGGTGCTTTATTTCCGTGAGTTATAGGCTCTGCGTGACACAGGAATGGTGCTGGCCACCACAGAGGGGAATGGTCACTGAAACCAGCCCAGCCCTGACAAGCAGAGCAACCACCTCCTAGACACAGGCTGCACTCACTCTCCAAGAGACAGGCTCATCTACTGCTCCTGTTCATCCAAGAAACCTTTCACTCCCAAAAAAGCTGTCCTGTGTGCTGTGAGTCACTCCTGCACCCTGCTGCGGCAGCCTCGGTAGGAACAGGCCAAGAAGAGAAAACCAGGCACGGGAACATTTGAACTTCTCTCCCAAACCCACCATCACCTCTTCAGCCTCTGGTAGCCTCTCAAGAGAGCCACTATGACCAGACGAGCAGCAGTGAAAGTGCTGCAAAGGTCAGGGCGTTGGTCTTTTTTCCTTATAAAGCATGAGCACGCCAAAGGTGCAGGTGCCAGGTCTGGGATGTGATGGGTCACTTCACAACTGTGAGGCACCCAGGACACTCAGAGCTTTGTTTTCCAAATTGCTACAGCAACGGCCAGGGTTAGATACCAGAGCCTTAATTCATCGGCACGGCTGCCAATGGTGGAGTGGTGCCAGAAGGAAAGGTCTGCAAATTTTCCCAGTACGACTATTTATCAATACTGCTCTCTGTCCTGCTGTTTCAAGTGGGTTAATAAAAGACGTAAAATATTTCCTTGTCTTACTTTTGCACTTTGAGCTTCTGTTTTGCACACAAGGCTCTTTTCTCCTCTCCTGTCTCAACTTTTTCCAAGCAACCAGTCTCAGTTTCTTCCCAGTGATCTGTCTCCCTCCCACAGCCACCATGATGACCCTTCATCCTGGGGTGTGAGGTGCTGTCCCTGCTGCTGCAAGTCCGGGGGGCTGTTTTGTGCTGTCCTCTCTTCAGTGTCCCTCCCAGGCACTAGGTAACACTCAGGAGACTCTGTGGCAGCTCCTGCTCACTGGCTTTCCTTGCCATGGCCTAATTTTAGTCCCTGAGCCCTTCACTGCCATGACGCCAAGCCCCACCTTAAATGTGCCTCCCAAGTCCACTGACTGTGCTGTGTGAGCATCCCTGGTCCTATGGCCTGTTTGCTACCATGGCTATGAGCTCCTCTGCTGGATTCCTGCAAGTGAATCAGCCAGCAGCAGCTCTGCTTTTATAGCCCTCTTGAAAGCACTTTCTTCCCCGTTGGAAATGTCAAAGGAAATTCCCCTTGACGAGGTTGCTGGCCCTGGAAAATCAGCTAGGAGCATGCCAAGCAGAGGGCTCTGGTGAGTCTCATGTTTCAGGACTAATCCTGTGGCCCATGGTGGAGGAAGGTCCGTGGGATGGTGGCTGAGTGGGCTGGGCTGCTGTGCTCCAGGGGCTCTTGAAAGAGGATTAGGTCAGTGCACTGAACAAATGGAGGGCGAGCGGAAAGCTCAGTCATTTTGGGATTGCTCATCACAGCTGCAGACAAAAAGGTGAGAAGAGAGATTTAAAAGATTATTCTGAACTCAGGTCAGACTTTAGGAGAGCAGCCAGTGGTGGATACCCAATCCATTGGGTGGATACCCAATGACAGTGCTCATGGATGAGGCTGGGCACACACTCCTGCCCACCAGTCCTGGCCAGAGGGATCGCTGTGCAAACATTTGAGATAGGGCAGGACAGGCCTGAACTCAGCTCTCGTGTGTGCTCAGCCCTGCCTTGCTGTGCTGTAGGGCAGCATGGATGCCACTTTCCCCTTTGCTGTGGGGAGCATGGGGAAGCCCAGGGCAAATCCGTTTCACCAGCTGCGCTCAGAAAGGCTCTAGGGAGCATCAGGCACCTTCGGGGTGTGCACTAAATGTTAAAAAATGGAGACAGTGAGATTGTGATTAGGCAGATTATATGGAGATGGAGGCTTCTATTTGCTTTTTGGATCTTTTTTCTCATTCAAGGGGTGTGGGCAGTTTCTGGTCCCATTATTGTGTTTGTTTAGGCTAATATTTACCATGAAGTCCTCCCCCAGTCCCAGCCTTTCTCCCCAGAAGTGCCTTTAGGGTTTCCACACTGACAAGGCTCTCACAGGCTTTGCAGTAAGTGTTTACCCACATGCTGGGGCTCCACCTTGCCTCAGTGACTTGGAAGATTTTGCTGTTCCTGAAATGGTGACCTTTCTCAGTCTTGAGACAGCATGGAGTTTTGTACTGTGTTTTAGGATTTGCATTTTTATTTACTATGTGTTTTATAGGACAGCTGTTCTCTAGCACAGACTTTTAATGCCTTGAAGGAGATTTCCTCCGTATCCCCTCTCCTCCATGTCCTTTAAAAGTAACATTTGATAAAACTAAGCTGATTTTTTTGCATTCCCCAGTTGATCTCCCAGACTGATTGCATGACTTCTAGTGCCTTATTTCCTTCCCTACATCCTACATTACTCCTACAGGCCATACAGACTGCTGCTCACCTGTGGTGTGATAACAGACATCTGGAAAGAGAGGAACCAAGAGAAAAAAGAGAAAACTGTAAAAATTAAAATCATGAGCCGTTCCCCATCCCCTGAACTTCTTGCTCAGAGAACAAGCAGTGGTCATTTTCCAGATAAAAGCCATATATTACAGCACTTCCCAGAGATGCCTGTACTGATGATCTTGAAAACCACCCTGGGCTAAGACTCATTTAAAATCTCTCTGGGCAATTTAAGATTTTGCATGGAATAAAAGGTCTTGATTCCTTCATGTCTACAAAATCCATTTCTGAATATTTCAATGTTCAAGTAGGTTGAGATCCAGACTTGCTATTTGGCAGGCTGAATCAACCCCAACCCTCGTGGAGGGGGACTGGCTGTGCCCCATCCTTGATACAAGCAGTGGTGCCACACAAATTGCCTTGATGAAGTTCAGGCAGAACTGTGCTGCCTTGTGCACGCGTGTGATGAATTTCTCCTTTCACGCTTCCTCGGAAGGAAGGAAAGAGCCACAAACACCTTACCCGCATTTCAGCCAGTGGTCCCTCCAGCAAAGGGGGTTCATCTCCCTGAGCTCTTGTCTCTGTGGGCACTTCTCGTTCCTGCAACCTTCCCTCTCTGCTTTCCCTTTGTGAGGTGGTCACCTCCTGGTTCCATGAGAATCAGTGATTCTTGGGTATTTTCCTTCAGCCTTGTCAGCTCAATCTGAAGAAATGAGATGCTAGACTGTTGTTTTGGGAGCTAACTATTTGAAATGTGATGCAGATCTGGCAAAGTTGCAAAAGGTTACACCAACGAAGTCGAGAAGATGCAAGCTTTATCACTGGTGGATATGGGAGCCTTGCCATCTGGGGTAGGTGAGTTCTAAATCCTTTCCAAAAATCTGACAGGAAAGGCCTCTTTCTTGGGTAAAACCTTCCTCTGAGAACAAGGCAAACAAAGACCCTTTTCTGCATCCACCAGAGAGGAAGGAGGGAGCATGGATTTGCCCTTGAGGCAGTTGATGTGCTGATCTGAAACAGACAAAGAGATTTTACTGACATTTGCCCTTCCTTCCCACATTTTGCAGGAGTCAGAAGGCAACAACTGGAGCTGTAGGATATTAAAGGACTTGGCAAAGTTATCATAGATTGTGACATATTTATCAGGAGCTTGAGCTTCTCTGAAAATTCTGACTGCACCAACCGTATCTGTTACTTGATTAAAAATACTCATAATAATTCATACCCTCCTGCAGCTTTTGCAAGGAGCTAAGTGCTGAGCTGTTCTGTGGGAGTTCTCCTTGACCGATATATTTCACAACGATGAGCGTGATAGATATAAACACTGTTGTTACATCAAACACTAGTTTCATTTTTGATAAGCTGGGCAGAGTTGTACCATGCTGCCTTGACGATGTTACAAAGTCCAAACCAGCTGGTTTACTATCTCTGGTAGCAACAGGACCCACTTCAGCACTAGATTGTGGGTTATTTGAAACAGTCCCTATCTGTGCCAGGTGGTTTTGTCCCATAGTCGCTGGGCAGTGGTGCTTAAAGGCTTGCAATATCATAACCTATACAGGGGTGCATACATAATTTCTTGTTCATTTCAGCTTCTGGGGGATGAGTAAATTGGGTGTTTTACTGCACTTCCTATACTTAGTGGGAAAATGGAGGCTGTAATCAGAGAGCAGAGTGAATCAAATCACCACTGCATGAGCTCTCACTAAAGAGAAGGTGCAGCAGCCTGCACCAACCCAGTCAAGCAGAAGTCATTACCGTCTGACCCTGGCCATGAGTATTTCAGGTATTTCTGATGTGACACTACACTTTCCTGCTGATGTTTCTCCTCCAGCCAAAGGGTTTCACGGAGGTGCTGAGGGAAGGTCTGGGCAACCCTTCTGTGGGGGGCAAACAAATACACCAACACCTTCAATGCCTTTGTTGCCCATATGTGGGGTGGGAAGGGGTTAATGGCGCAGCATTCAGGATCACTGCAGGATCATGTGGGGGGGCATGTGCAAGGATGCAGGGAGTAAAAGGTGACACTGAGGAGCTAAAGAAGGTGGGAAGGACCAGGACTTTAGCTTCAAGATCTAGAGGAGGGTGTGAGGAAAAGGGCTTACTGGAGGCTACGCAGCACCTGGTGGAAGGGACAGAGCCACAGAGGTAGCTCAGGAGTGAAAGTCACTCTCCTCTGCTTAGTGCCTTCTTTGGACTGAGTCCAAACCTGAGAACTTTGCAACTCAGACCCACCTACATAATGTTATCTAAGCTTGTGTAAAGCTAGATACAGAGCTCCACAGTGCTGAAAATCAGATGCTTATGCAGGGGGTTAAATATAGCAGTGAGTGTGTAACTTCAGGGCACCTTGTCGAGGAGCTCATTCCATGCACTCCAACAGTAGCATTCTCTCTGCTCAGTCTCTCCCTCAAAGAACAACCTGACCTGGCTTGCGTGGCATACCTAAGATGTTTTGAGAGCATGAGAGGCCATGGTAAGGAAAATGGGAAGGGGCAAGAACAGGAGGAGATGTATATTGGGTGAAGGAGAATTGTACTGATGTCCCAGGCTGACCCCCTGCCCCACCTGACCCAGCCAACTCTGAAAAGTGTGTGGTCACCCTTTCTGAGTGTCCTCAGGCAAGCTGAGCTCCTGAGAGGGAGGTGGCAGGCAGCCAGTGCTCCCAGTGGGTTGGATGGTCGGCTGAACTCAATACCCAGGCAGACCCAGCCCCTGCTCCTGGCTCTGCTGCTCACCTGGGGGAGGCACTTCCCACCTCCAACTCCTGGCACTCGGGAAGGGGAAATTTATGATTCTGACCTTCTTCCTGCTGTCAGATCAGCTGATGAAAAAGTACTATCTAGGAATTGATTAGGGACTGGTCCAAATCACTGCTATAAATCTAAATGCCCCCAATCAGGAATTCCAATGTAAAGCTGAATTTTAACGTAGACCCTTTCTGTAACAGGCCAAATCTGGATTCTCAGTTTCCTCTAGAAGAGTTTAACTAAACTTTTCTGAGTCTAGCTCCTAAATACATTAACAACAGCAAGTGAATCTCCAGCACTTCTGGAGTTAATCAAGAATAAATTGACGTTTTCAAATAGATTCAGGAGATCTGGCCATAAATCGTCTGTAGGATAAAAAGCAAATATAAATTTTCAAAAAAATTTAACCTTGCATGGTGTATAAAGAGAATACATAATATTCTTGAGCATAAATACATCTCAAATCAAGCCCATTGTGTATTCAGAGAATACGTAATGGGTTTGCTTGAGACACTTACCTCAAGCTGAGGCTGAACTGGCAATCTTTTTATGACCAAATAGTTCTTTACAGCTTTCTCCATGCTTGTGTATATATCTAATTTTGCAGGCCCAGTACAGACAGTCCTCAAGTATATGTAAATGTGCAAAGGATATATAACACCTCTCTAACACTACAAGCCCTGGAGTCAGCTGTGAAAGTTGACTCATGTAGCCTGAGAAGACAGAGCTTGTAGACAGAAAGCAGTGTATTGACTGAAGAGGGACACATGCCAACTGGAAGAAATTGAAAGGGAGCACAAGGAATAGGCTGGAGTTCTGATCACCTTTATCTGAGGGCTTAGGGTAGGGATGTGAGACAGCAGCAAGAACCACACTGACCTGATGACTTTCAAGCACTCCAGCTGAAGTCACAAGAAAGGGGAAGACACTGAGACTGCAGGAGGCACAGATAAAGCCAAGTCACTGCCCCGTCTTTGCATGACTTGTGACACCACGGCCCTGGCACAGCACAGCACTGAACCATGCACTTCAGTCCCAGTCCCTGGGCAGGGGACTCCAGAACTTACTACCCTGACACACTGATCAGATGTGCTGACCCAGTGTGAAAGAAAGAGGCTGTCCTGGAACTGACAGCGTCATCACCCAGGTCATAACTCGCCTTTGCAGTGAGATGGTTCATTATGAGGTGGAGAGTGATCTGCCTGGGCCAGAGGCTGCAGGGAGCAGCAGTGGAACCGGCCTGAAGAGGCCGAGATCATGCTCAGATGTGTGCACACCCTCACTCACACCAATACACACGCTTCTGCACATGCTGTTCCCATGTGCACAGACACACTTCTGCACATGCTCTTTCCTGGCCTGGTGTGTGTCACGTCTGCAGGTCAAGGGTTCAAGTCAGATAGACTGTTATTACTGGGTTTGAATTAGTATAGGGTTCACTGGCTGTGTCCACGTGACAGGGCTCTGGTATCAGGATGAACAAGTACCTAACTGTACACCTGGATGAGAAGTGGTGGCATACCAATCCCCCTGTAGTCTTCCTTGAAGCAAAACATCGGCAGGTGACAGGGAAGGGGCATAAACTGGATCCAGCACCTGCTCCTGCAAGGAGCCTCAGAGGTCTGGAGCTGTTGGTCACACCCCAGCACCCACCAGCATACATGGGGACAGGGTCAGACAGGGCGTGTGAGTTTTGTAAGGGATCATCACTCACCAGGAATGTCCATTGCAAACCCTTTCTGAAAGACAAGAGATGTTGGTTCCTCAATGCTGGCCTCTTGCTTGAAGTCTGCTGCTTCTTTAATATTAACAAAATCCATCTTGCCTCTATACTAACACCCTGCAAATATAACTGCAATTCACAGGAAGCCAGTGCGTGTGCCAGAACAGCCATGCTGCACACAGGAGACCTACTACAAGAATTATATTTCTTCCCTGGTTCCAGTCACAGGCCAAAGAGCAGGTTTATGAAAGGTTAATGCCCCCTTATATGGCTGCTGTCAGTTCTCCCTTCTACCAGTGGCTACATTTTAGTCTTCCTTCCTCCACTCCTTGTTTTCCTTCCATCCAAGAAACACAGCTCCAGAAATGTGAAGGGGAAGGCGTGAGGAAATGATATCAGTGTCCCCAGTTGATCCAGGTAGTGAAAACCTGGTAACACCAGTGGCAGTAGAAGTGCCTGGGACTATTCTCACTGAGCTGTGGTTCCTGGCTCAGGGTTTGGCCAGATTTTCTTCTCCATCTAGTCCCAGCAGTGGCAGCCCTCACCTGAAGTCCAAGTGTACACTCAAGCTCCAGTTTTCTCCTCTGATACAGCAGCTCTGTCCTCCTTCAGTGACATAAATTGTTCTCACCAGGTTTTGAGGGATGTCCACATGGAGCCCCTCCAGCTTGATGGTATGGAGCCATCTGAGTGATTTCACACCCTGTTCCTTGGGACCACACTTGTGTATGTGTGGGGGTACATGGTGAGGCAATAAACACTTCTACAAACTTCCTCCTTTAACCCTTACTTTCCTCACTTGTCTCTCTCAGGTGACATTAATAGAATTTGACATTGTGGCATGACCCGTTAGTCATCCTGCCAGACTAGTAATTTGGTCAAATGACAAACTTTCAATCATTTGAACGAATGGCTCTTTCACTAGGGCATTTGATCAAATGATTAAAACTAAAAGGCATTTGGCCACATGACTGAAGATGTGATCATGGCTCTGGACAGGTGCCGGAGCAGATTTTTATAAAACAATCAGGCTGGAGTGTAATTCTTCATGCACCAGAGCTTCAATATGAACAGGTCCTGCCTGCTGCTGATGTTATGAAGGAGCATGGGTTTCCCTGCCTCCTCCCCTTCTGTGACCTCTCTCATGTTCAGGGTGCTTGGGTCTGACCCCAAAGGCACAGGAGCACTTCTCAATCCCTTTGACCATTGGAGATGGGCTGGGGAAAGGGTGGTGAGAAGGGGCAGTGCAGGTGGGAGGACAGAGAGAGGAGCATTAACATGGCTGGCTATGGCATGGTGCCCCTGGGAATGATTACCTGGCCACCCCACATGGCCAGTGTTCAAAGCACCAGTTTGCTCCAGGAAAGGCTGCTGCCTTTACCAGTAGCACAAGAAAGTGTAGGGAAGGGATTTTCCTCCTGGCTTGCCTTTGCTTTTAATGGGCATGAAGCTCTCTGTAAGGCCATGGATTTTGTGCCAGTGAAGCAGCAGCTGAGCAGCCTGGCAGGACTGCTGTTGCTGCTTATGTGGGACAGGTTAGCCCAGGACAAGTCTTGCCATGCTGTGGGTGAAGGCGTATGACCTCCCTGCCACTGTACCTTCGCCTTTGCCTTCACCTTTGTCTTCACCTACAGCTGCATTAGGGGTGCCTGGAAGGAAGGGCACCACAACAACCCAGAGGAAGGACTGGGGTCCTGCCACTCTGCATGAGGAGTAAGCATGGAAGGAGCTGAAATGTGGCTCTCCCTCTCATACGCAATGTAGAGTCTCTGGGGAAAGAGGTGTTCAGAGGTGTGTCTGGGGTTTGATCCTCCCAGGCATCTTGTCTATTGCCTTCTGTCCCATTTATTTACCACAGCAAGACAAACACTTTGCAGGCAGAGAGGTGACCACAATCTGTGGAGCTGACAAGCTGTGACTGGAGAGAGACAATGTTTATGGTGAAGAGCTTCCTGTAGCTACACAGTGGTCAACAGGATGCTTACCAAAAATAAGGTTCAGTTCATCAAAGTAATGAAGCTCAGGCAGGGAGCACAGAATGTACAAGTGAAGAAGCGAATGAAGCTTTTAAGCGACAACCACTGTGGTGCATTTAGACAGCATTCCCAAATTGCTATACTTGATGTTTTTTTGCCAAAAGGTAAAAAACCCTAAAAACATGACAAACCAAGAAAACAAAATAAAAGGGACTAATTACTCACCACACTCGTTGCCTAACCACCATTCAGGTTTTCCTGCACATTCACAAGAAGTGTGACCTTTGTACATTGTTGCTGGGGGTAGGCCTGGCTCCTCAGAGAGATGGGAAAATGTCTGATTGCTGGATGAAAGCAAAAAGGAAGCGGCTCTGCCAGCAGCAACCCTGGAGGTGTTTCCAGTGCTTACTGTATTTGGAAGACCCAGCAAAGTCATGTCTCCACTCCTATGGCTTCCGAAGGAAGTCTCCAGCCTTCCCTTTTCACCTAAGAACACAAAAAATGCCCTGCTGAGTCAGACGAGCAGTCTGTCGTGCCCAGTGCTCTGTCTTAAGAATTTTAAGGAGAAAACATGAGCCTCTGTGACCCTGTTCCCTTCATCCATCCCCCAACACCCACACTCGTAGATGGCTTAAGGGTGCTGAAGGGCACATCCTTGTCTTCTTTTCCTTTAATATTTGTTTACGGATCTGTCACCCATGACCGTATCTAACTCTTCTTAAGAAAAGAAAAGGAGAGACCTCATCCTCAAGACCCTTTATTTTATATTATGGCCAGTAAGCTGTATTCCAAAACAGCCATTCAAAACATTCAGAACAGGGAGGACAAGGCCAGTGAGTGCTCTGGTCTGAGGTCTGCCTTCACCTGGTGTCCACAACGCACAACATAACAGGATCCCTGGCTTGATCAGGAGCTCTCAGGAACACAGAGACACAAGAGGCTTTTGACTAAATGCTTGGAAGTTTCTGTTTGTCCCCTGTGAGATTTTCATTTGGGTAAATGAGTGAAATTTTCAGCCACTTGACTGACAGAGTGTTTGGGGAGGAGGAGAGCCTTATCTGCTGGAGTGATTTGATGAATTTACCATCAGAGTGACTAAGACGTAGATTAACACATATGGGAACTCCTTTCTGCCTAATAAATGATGCTCTCTCACTTGCCCCACCAGGGCATTGGGAGAACTCATTAATTACTGACTCTGCATAGCCTGGAAATCAGAAGATGTTATTCTAACTGTTCTTATCTTGTAAAGCAAAATGCTGTGTTTGGGTTTGAAGTTGGTGGGGTTTTTTGGGGTTTTTTTTGGGGTTTTTTTTGGGGGAAGGCACAAACAGGAGTTTGTTCTGTGGTAAGGCTACTCACACAGCTATTTGAAGCAAATATAAATCATGTGGACTGTGCACAGACCAGGAGAAATCTACTCTATGCAAAATTAATGTTGGGCTGGCCCAGCAGAAGCAGCTCATGTAGCAAAGGTGAACTGCACAGTCTTACAGGGAAACTGTGTGCCTGCCCACCTGGTAAATTTATGTCTTTCACCTCTAGAACTTCAATTCATGCACAGTGTGAGGTTGTAAGTGAAATGAATTTATTGATGCCAGTTCATTCCCTAATGGGTAACAGTTCATGTCACAAAATCAGCACAGATAATTTGTCATGATTGGAAATCTCTTCTAAAGAGAGGCTCCAGCATGCAGGGGTATGGAGGAATTAGTGGTTGGCCCCTGGGAGAGATGGCAGAGCTTGATAGAGAAGCCCATGCTCCAGCACAGGAAACAGAGGGAATAACTAGCCCTCCCTCCCACCTCCTCACCCCCTTGTGAACTGCGTCAGAGAAAGTTCCTGTTGTTGCAACTTCAGTGGTAATGAAAAACAGGCCTCCCTCAGATTATAGTTCATTTTAAGATGAAATGAGATGCAATGATTATCGACACTAAAGATCAACACTAGGGTCAGTGAGAAAACAATGCTAGTAGAGTAAAACAGAGGCAATGGATGGTATTTGCAGCTGTGCCAAGAAAGAAACATCACCTAATGACCCCTAAGGGTTCACTGAAGGGGGGATCCTGCTGACATCTTCAGTGGGTCTTGGCACTGTTCCACGCAGGACTCTGTCTCCCAGTTTAGCCTTGGGAAACTCCTCTCTTTGGCCTCACTTTTCATCCTTCAGGATAAAGCGGCCAGGAGATGCTGACGCATACTTCAGACCCTTGAATCACGTGTGCATCTGACAGGGGAATGCCTCAGAGCTGCCTTCAAGTATTTCCCCTGATCTGAAATCCTCAAAATCCACCAACTGATCTGTAACAGATAGCCTGGAAAGTACCTGCGAGCAGCATTTTGGATCTCTGCCTGCAGAAAGCTCCTCCTTCTGTCTAGGACACAATGGTCACACAAGTGTGACCTTGCACAAGCAACACCGGGCTGGAGGTGGGTCTGCCATGATGAGCGGGGTAGCACAAGGAGAGTCCCATCACTCAAGGTCGTTGGAGAGGTTGAACTGGGAAGGCACAGGCTTGCTCCTGCCTCTTCTTAACCTGTGCAGAGCCGTGTGGTTGTGACCCTGGAGCCAGGGTGGCCAGGATGCTCCTTCAGGCACTGCCTGGCAGAGGCAGCGCAGAGATCTGTGGCAGAGGCAAGACAGGGATTTGTGGCATCAGGATGTTGTTGTCCCACTGACTGTTCAATTCCTGTTTGCCATCAAGTCATGGAGGCCCTCTTGGCCTTTTGGGGCCAAGTCATTTTAGTAACAGCTGGAAAAGAAGAAAAAAAAAGGGTAATTAGGTACCTGATCAATGGATTTTCTGAAAAGTTAGAAGGTGCTGGGAAAGAAACACTGAAATGCACATTCCACCCACTACCACTTTACATCTTTGATTCCAGTCCCCTCTTCTGCTTGACCCAAGGAGGAGAAGCATTACAGGAGGCAAAAAAAACCCGTAAGATGTTCAGTCTCCTCATACAAAAAGTCATTCATAGAAAGGATGACTAGAAATTATTCTTACTGAGCCCTGGGAAAGTCTGAATTCAAAAACAAAAGAAACAAGGAAGCAAAAAACCCAACCAAGGAAACAAGCTTCAATCAAATTTGATTCCAAAAGAGAAGGAAAATGTATGAAGATAGGAGTCTGTTTCTCTTCTGCAGGGCTGAAGTAGGAATTCCCTGAGACTTCACAGAGGAGACTGGCCATCCACTGCTCTCTCCAGCGCACTTCCAGGGCTCAAAGGCTGGCCAGGAGGCCCAGCAGGCAGGAAGCCCTGGGAAGTCCTGCTGCCAGGGAGCCAGGAGATGGGGCTTGGCAGACTCCATCCCCTGCCTGCCAGGTGGGCTGCTGGGGAGGGAAGTAGGGAAGGTTTCAAAAATTGCTTGGCAGGGAGGATGTTATTCTGCATCTGCCTGGTTTCTGGGAGGATCTCATCAAAACTGACATGTTTCCAGTGTGTTTCAATGCCGGTGTATTAGATTTTGCTATGCCAGATAAGCAAGCCAGAAAATTGCTGACTGGCTGTACTGCGCACACTGAGAGCCAGCACAGATCAGCTGTAGCCCAGTACATCTTTCCAACAAGCAGCCAGAGAAACCTGGGGAGTAAACTCACCAACCTTGACAGCAACATTCCCACAGCATTTAGCACTGACTTCTTCAGGTGTGGGCAGTACAGTGATGGTGATCTTGGGAAGCCAGTCACGGCCTCAGGAGGCTGGACTCCAAGCTGCTGTGGGCAGAGGAGGGACATGGCCCATTAGCCTTTACTTTATGCCTGCTCTTCTAGATAGGCCCTGGGCTTGACTGTTGACCTGGGTTCATTTCCAAGCCCTCCCCTATCAATCAGACATGCACACATACTGTTCCAGTAATGAATCAAGCTGGCTCGTTCTTGGCCTCAATCAATCAAGCCTGTGTACCACACAAACAGTCACCTAGACTGGAAATAAAAGGTAAAAAGAGCCCCAAGCACAGCCTGCAAGGAGCAACTCCCCACTGCAGCAGTTCATCAGAGGATGGAAATGTTTTGGTGTGCACAGGTGTGTCAGACACATGGGGCAGCAATTGAAGATGGCGAGAAAAAAGATCCAAACTCGGATACTTTCTATTAAAAATGTGTGAAGAGAAATGTAACACTATTGGCATTGAAAATTCAGAAGGCAATGAAAGCTCAAACTGGGAAATTCCACACAGTTACAGAAAAGCAGGAACTCATGTTCTGCTTCTAAGCCTGCTTGAGAAAACCAAGCTGTCAGAATTAACCAGAGTACCTTCAAGCCAATAGCTGGAAATGGGCTGCACAGACGACCTGCGTAACTACAAATTTCTGCTAAGGTTTCTTAAAGATATTGGGGAAAAGAACCATGCAGCCAGAGGAGAGGCGTTTGCTGGTCCTGGAATGTGTCAGGGTGATGAGCCACCATGTAACCTGACAAAGACTGACCTACAAGATACAGCAGAAAATCCTTACTAGGCACCAGCCTGCTTATCAAGCAAGTCAACAAGCTCTCCCGAATCACTGCGTGAAAACTTGGCAGAAAATGTATCTTTGTGAATGTTGCTCTTCTCTCCCAGCTGCGTTGAGCTGACCATTCAGAATTCAAATAAAAGCAAGCTGCACTCAGTGCTTGCTTCAGACCCGACCCAGCCCATGATTATCAGCCCCTTCCAGATGTTCCTGCAGCTGTATCGCTTCACCATCACCACAATTTGATGTGGCACCAAAGCAAATTAAGGGCTACATTTTCATAGGCCTCGCTGATGCTCTGTGCTCTGTGTTCTCCAGCTCGCTTCTCAGCCTGTTTTTCACACACTAGTGTCTTCAATTACTTTTCCAAATGAAAGGAAGTCATGGTACTTTAATTAAACATTTAATTGAAGGGAATAAAAAAGGAAGAAAAGAGGGAGGGAGCTGATGTTTGCCAACAAGGAAAGGATAACGGTGAGAGATTGCTGCTTCTAAATGAAACCTCACAATGCTGCTTTCTGCAGCAAGAGGCACCCTGGGCCGGGGCTCATGTATCAAAGTACTGCTCAGCTCCTATTCAATTAATGTGTCTGTTTCAATGGGAAGCTTTTGTAAAGCATTGTTGGAAACGGTTTCTAATTTTCCCTTCAGTTTTTGGCTGGCTTAATTAAACTTACACCCACTGAACCCTTGTGTGTCTCCAAAGGCAGACTGGTTATTGACCTAAGGGATTTTTTTTAATCATTTCTATGTTTCCCTGGCCACCTTCAGTGAATTAGTGAATCCAGGGTTTTTTTCTTTTTTTTTCTTTATTTTTTTTTAAGGTTCATCTAATACCTAGGTGATTCTGCTCCCTCCGCCTCAAACAGCTGGCAGAAATCTGTATCATCTTTCCTTTTCTTTGGGAGCTGAGAACTGCAGCTCTCCAGGCTGGGGCTTCCCCAAATAAAGAAGTTATGCAAGCCAGTGCCTCCAAAGCAGAAGCAGGATGTCTTGGCACTCCTTGCCCCTTACCCAGGTGTTGGAGTGATTGCGGGAATAAAACCACTCACACATACAAAAATTCACGGCAGGGAGTCCTCATGAACTTACGGCACAAGTTTGTTTTGTGAGTGACTTGATGAGGTCTGCACTGCTATGGGCTTGGGTCTCAAGAGCAAGCAAAGCCCTGTGTATTTCTAGTGTCTGTGAGGGACAGAATTACACAGTAGCCTCTTCCTCACTGGGGTGTTAGTAAAGCCTCTCTTCAGTTGCCTGATCTAAAAAGACTTGCAGGCCTAATCGAATTTGGGACATCTCTCTATCAGATTCAGTGGAAATCTGCTAATAGGCTCATAGGTTACAGGAAAGTTGGATGAACAGAATTGCAGAAACCTCCTCTCCTTTGGAAAGCAGGTAAAAATGAGGTTTAAGTCTGGGCTATGTGTCCCTCCTTCATGCCACCCCTGAGTTATTTACCTGTGGGCCTCAACGTGTAAAACACAGCACCCATATTCGTCTGACGTTGTCACTGCAGGCAGCGAGTACCTTTGAAATTTAGGCTCTGCCTGCATGTTAAAGGATGAGAACATCCACAAATGTCAAAACACAAAAGAAGGCTTGCACAAAGGAAACATCCTGCGGCATAGGAGCGCTGTCATTCTCGTTGTCGCTAATAAAGCAGGGGGCGAGGGGAGGTAAAACTGGGCCACTCCAGCAGGAGTGACTCATGGTGGAGAGAATAACAAGCCTGAGATCAGAAAACAGACAGTAAGTCTGATGAGCAGGATTGCCTACCTTGTTCTCTTTTCCAAATGCTCTGAAAAAGCAGCAGGTCATAAAGTGTTTCTCAGGGTACAGCTGACTAAAAATTGAGAAGAAAACATGCTTGCCTGCCCACAAAAGAAGGCTTGCTCCTGTCTAAGGCACAAAAACGGTCCCATTCAGAGCTGAAACCTTGTTGCCATACACTCTGTAGTGGAAAAGCAGTGGAAGTGCATCAACCTGCTGGATTTCCCACCCCCAGCAGGCAGGAGAGCTACTCACAGCAGGGAGCTAAACATGGTTTCTGCTCCACATCGTGACTGTGCTATGGATTAGATGCAGATTAACCTAGCGACCTGCCATCCGCTCTCATCCATACTTAAGAATATAAGCAAAGGGAAGCTGATGATTAGGGAAAAGAGCAGGTGAAGTTCAGCTCAAAGTTCAATGTCATTGAAAAAAAACATGAATATCAAAACCAGAGCGGGTCTGTTTTTTCTGTCCATAAGCCTATGCAGAGCCCACAGGGGCTGGGTTATTCTGCTGAGGGTCCCCATGAGAGCAATAAAGGAGGGGTCCAGCCTAGACTAAGGTTCCCAGCATGGGAATTCCTATGTTTTGTTTTCGGTTCCATCCCCAGCTGGCTCAGGGGCAAGCCACACTTCTTCTTGCCATACTTCATTTTAGCCACTTCTAAAGTGATGATACTAAAACATCCTCACCACACAGGGGTATTCTCTGCATTGTGTGTGTTTGCTCTGAGTGCTTGGGGATTTGCAAATGCAAAGGGCAGCAGTGAATTAGGAATAAGCATCAACCAAACTACCCAGCACAGCCTCTCCTGAGCATTATGTCAGAAGAGAAGAAGAAGGATTGGAGATAGACTTGATTTTATCTAGATAGAAATAAACTTCATTTCTAGGATTGTTTCTAATAAAATGAAAACAATTCTCTCTGGCTTATAACATCTTAATAATCGCTGTAGCTGTGACACAAAATCATTCACGTTCTTATTCTGTACTGCTTTTTTAACTTAGGAAAAGCAAGTCTATTCAAGCAATCCTTGGAATGGAAACCCATGCCTGTTTTTATGTTTTCAGGTAACTAAATTCATATGGGCTTCAGAATTTACTCTTTGAATGCACCTTACCTTTACCTGAGGAACACCCAAAGCAGGTGGGGAAAGCATGATCACAGAATCACAGGTTCACAGAATAGGCTGAGTTGGAAAGGATTGACAAGGATCATCGAGTCCAACCCTTAGCCCTGCACGGGACCATCCCCAAGAGTCACACTATGTGCCTGAGAGCATCGCCCAAACAATTCTTGAATTCTAGCAGGCTCAGTGCTGTGATGAAGCAGTTTCCCAGAAAAATGCAAGGCAAAAGGATTGTCTAGCTTGTTGTTTTCCATATAAGTGAATTTAATGCAGGAATTTCTGTTATTATGAATCATTATCATTATTATTATTATGATTATTAATGTACAGAGAAGGACATAAGTGTAGAAGTCTGGGTGTGTCAGAACCCTGTGTCACTGTGATGGTGTCTCTGTTTGGAAGGGCAGCAGGTTCTATACCCAGAACAACCGATGTGCTTATTTTATTTTTCTTTTAGGACAGTTGCAGAATATGGCACATTAAAATACGTATAGTGATGTGTTCCCTCACATGCTTTGAGACACCATTCAGTTAACAAGCAGTTCCATGGACACTGGCACCGAGAGGAGCAAAACGTATGGCTGGCTGGCTTTTGGGCCCCGAGAGATGAGGAGTTTCTCCCTTGGATTAGAAAGGTGCTCTCTCTGGTGAGACGTCTCCAGTGTCCAACAGTGACTGAGCTCGTTCAGCAGCATGGCATCCTGTCCAGTGGCAGGTCTCTCCTCTTCATAACTGCCTATTTTCACAGACCTGTAGGAACTGAATCACCTAAGCAATTTTACTGTGCTTTTGCATTTTGTTGGCATTGGCCAGAGGGTTTCAGAAGTTATTACAGGGAGAATCACACACACACATGGCATGCTCACATAAGCCTTTAAAAATCCTGCTGCTGCTATGCTGATTACCATGGATAGTCCCCTTAGCTGAAAAATGAGTCATAATTGTAGAAAACAGTGCAGAATTTGAACCTAAGCCATTAATGCTAACGTAATATATGGTGAGAAAATACTATTAACATTTGGATGGATGAGTTACAATACTCTGATTACCACACATTTTGCATTCCTTAGCTTCTATGTGATTACAACCTCGACTTTGAAGCTGCGCTAACCACAAAGACCCCCTTTGCTGTTTCGATTTGTTTTCTTGGTCTCTGCATATTTAGAGCCAGTGTTGGTTTGCTTGTATTAATAATATTGATTGCACAATGATTCTTGCCGTGCCCAACCACGACCACAGAGAGGGAGGACAGATGATCGTAAGGGGGGTGCGTTCCCTCTTAGGAAGGGGAATTCTGAGGATTTATGGAGCAGTCACCTCTCTGAACTGCGGCTGTTTAATGGCCCTTTAAAAGCTCAAGCCCAGGTTAGCTGTCCCAGCTTCCAGTAAGTTCAGTGGTGAGAGAGCAAAGTACCTCTAGAGGGCAATTCATTCCATGCATTGCAGCCGCCTCCGGCTCAGGGCGCTCGCCCTCCAGGTGCCAGAGCCGGGTGGAGCCAAGTCTCCCCAAGGTGACTGGTTTGGCTGCGAGTGCCCAGACTGCGCAGAGGATGCTGCACTGCCCTCCAGTCAGTCAGCAAAAAAGCTTCTGCTGACTCACTTAACGACTGTTTTCCTCCAGGGTTTTCCCTATGAGGAATTTTCTTGTGCCTTTTCTGGTCAGCGTAAGGATCAGGAGGATTCCCCTGGTGCTGCTGTGCTTTCTCCAAGAAACAGGCTGGGAAAGTCTTGTTCCCTGGCTATCTAACTCTGAGCAGCAGCAGCATCAGAAGGTATAGACAAGACAGACCTACCTACCAAAATAACTGTGGTGTTCCTGGTGCTGTTTGTGTGACAAAAATGTACGTAGAGATCAGACAGGCAGTGATGAGGCCAGAGATTATGCCCAAATGTGAAAGATCTGGCAATCTCTGTACTATTGGTAGGACTACATTCTAGGACCTATCAGAAAACAGCAAACTATGTTGTAAACCCTCTGAACAGCTTGAAGACTCTCTACTACACCACTTTGAGGGAAAGTACTATGCTTTCCTACGTTCTGCATGTGTCTTACAAATTTTTCCTATGTTTTTGCAATAACAGCCAGTCTGGAGGGTCAAGTTCTGCTCCCTCTTAAATTGAGAAGAATTTCCCCAAGAGGTGGTTCACATCACCCTGGTGCAAGTGGAAAGAATGGCTGACAAAGAAGTCCTCAGGCTGTATCCCTGCCTGAAGGATGTGGGCAGGGTTAACTCTAATTGCCATTTTGGTGGAGCCCTGCTCGCCCTTAGTTTTGGAAAGAGATATAAACATATGTACACTGCTTACAAACCCCATAAATACACAGTGAGTGTTTTAAATCTATTATGTGCCGATGCTGCCAAAATCCTTGTACTCTCCATGGAGGCAGAACAGCTACTGGGATCACCCAGTGCATTCTTCTTTGGACCTCAAGAAGGGTATTGAAAGATGTGTTGACAGACTGAAAAACAAAGTCACAGTACACTGTGGCTTTGCAGAGAAGGGACCTTTCTATCCATGCAGAGCAAAGCACATGGATATCAAACCTTACACAGGGAAATACTATAATGCTGGTATGCCCCAGGCTTGGATCTGGCCAGGAGAAAATGTTGGCTGCTGGTTAGAATATGGAAGCATGTGTGAGAGGGGAGGAGAGAGGTGACGATTTTGTAACCAGCATCTATACTGCAGTTTTAAACTAATGGCAAGTTGTCTTAATCTTGGGATAGATGCTTCTTTTTATTCTCATTTCTGTAGCAGTATAAATGAATGAAATAAAAAATGAATAAGAACTTGAGCCTTCACATAATGACTATTGTGGATACAACCTCCTATAAATTATGTTGCAGATGCCCAGCAGGTAAAGTCTCACATCTTACTGAGATACTTATGTGTTTTTTCACAGGCCCTCATACAGGAAAATCCTGAAAAGTTAGCACACCTTCTGCAGGTTAGAGAGAGTCTGATGGAGGAGGAAGAACAGCAGGGTCATTAGGGAACATCATTAGAGGCTTAAGAGCTAATGATCCAAAGCACATTGACATTAATGTGACTCTTTTTTTTTTGGACTTGAGGCATCAGGGCATGTGAGTCCTTGCTTGTGATATTTAACATGTCTGTTTTTCATGCATGATTATCTTTTTTGGAATGGGAAAGGGTTTTTTCTCTTCTGTAGAGTAAAAAGCAAACAAATTACCCCCTCGTGCTGAACAAATCAAGTCCTAGCACTGGAGACAAGATTTCTTAAAATTGGTCCCATCATTAAATCTGCTACTTCATTTTTTTTTTCTATGCTTATAAAGGCAACAACTAGTTCTTTTGAAAGGGCTTAGGTTTCTAATGAAATTAAAAGTGAGAAATGAACAGTCACTAAAAGCCTTCCCTACTTGGCTGTTGCAGCTGTCATAAAATACTGAACAAAACCAAGCTATAGGTGTAGAAGACGCATCTGATGAGCTGTTCTTGCAACCAGAGCACACCGAGCTGCCACCCCTGGCCTTAAGCAGAGGTGGGTGGTTTCAGGGACACAGCACAGGGGCAACTGCTTGGGCACCTGGTTGTCTCAGTAGCAGTACTCTCACTGTGCTTAAGCGTCATGATACCTGTGAAACTCTTCTGCTGTGTGGAAGGAAGGGCAGCGAGTTGGAAATGTCCATTGAGATGTTTTTTCCTCACCCTGCCATGAGTCCTTGTTCTTGCCCTGTAAGCACACTGTTTCTTCCTTCCCCTATTCCTGCTGGCAAGGATCAAGTGCCCTCTCCAAAAATCTGTCCTATGTTAGCAGCTTGCAAGCAGTAGCCAGCACTGACCATGGACACTGGTGCTCCAGAGGTCTCTATGACAAAACTTATGGCCAGTGCCTTCCTGGCCAGTGAAAAGAAAAGCCAAGGCCAAGGCCATTAAATTATGCTTTTCCTTCTGCCACATTAAAGTCACAAAAAACTATTGTTGAGGTCTAGCTGGAAAATCAAAATGTTCTCGAGGGACACTATTTAACCTCTCCAAGGGCAGAGGGTTCAGGAAGCAGCTGAACTCCCACTGAATGGGGCCATGAAGGCATTCCTGTGGGGAACTCAGTGCCTTGTAACTTTATGTTAAGGTTTACTCTTTGCTTGAAGCAACAGTTCCCATGCAAGTGTTTTGACCTGACGGTGGTTGTGCAACAATCTGGGTTCCCACTTATTTACATTACTGCCTGATAGTTTAAAAATTCGTTAACGGCTCAGCAATAAATTCCGAGCAGACTTCCCTGAAGAGATGAAAAACGAGGAATATCAGCTAATGAATTACTAGATTAATACTCTGGAAGGAGGGCCTGCTCTCCCCTTCTGCCCTGTTCCTTTGGCTGGATGGAAAGGGGATGGTGTTTTATGTTTCATTTCTGTTTCTCTGTAGAATGTGGGAGTAATGGAGACGACTTCCCCATCTGGCACATGCCGTCCATATGGCAGCCACATGATCTCCTCCCCTCTGTTTCAGCAGCTTCTGAACTGGGAGGGCAACCCTGTCTGAAACCCAGCATGAGCACTGAGTAACTTCCAATTCCCATCCTGTTCTCCCTCCCTCCTGAGCAACTTATTTAACGGTGACAATTTACATACGGTGATTTTACAGTGTGGACTAGGATGCCCCAGGGACTGCTTTAAGACTCACAAATCCATTTCAGAGTCTTTGTGCTGAGAAGACACTGTGGCAGATTCAATATTCAGCTATGCTCATCTAAATCCAGAGGTGCTTTGGGGAAACAAAACCCTCCAGATTTACCTTGGTGCAGGAGAGCAAAATGAAGGCACCTGCTTGGACTCATAGGCACTGAACATCAGTGAAAAATACCTCACCACAAAATTCACAGTACATTTTAGCTAAAGATAGGTGACAAGCATGCCACTACATATGCAAATATTTTAGAAAGCAGGAGGAGAGCAAACAATAAACAGATTCTTTACTGCTAAATTACCTTTCCCTTCTCAAAAATGTGACAAATCTAGAAAAAAATGAAAAGCTGGAGCAAATTTTTCCTTGTAATTTCTATGATGAGGTTACGTCAAGTCTTTTCCCACATATTCTTTACTGTGGATTGCATGGATGAACGACCCATTTATAAGACACATTCATTTTTAAATTTACTAGGAGTAAAGGGGAAACCCAGCTCAGAAACCACTAACAAGGCAAAACTAAGAATCTGCCTGAAGAAAAAGAGGTTCACTAAAGTTATGGAACACTTTTTAGTTTTAGTTACATGGAGATAGTGAAAATGTATACTAGGGAAGGAACGACTGTTCCCACTAGACCTTCCCCACTGCCCTGGGGAGTCTGTTCCAGTGCCCAGTCACCCTCTGGGTCAAGAACCTTTTTCTAATATCCAACCTAAACCTCCCCTGACACAACTTCCTCGGGTCCTGTCACTGGTCACCACAGAGAAGAGAGCAGTGCCTGCCCCTCCTCTTCCCCTCATGAGGAAGTTGTAACTGCAATGAGGTCTCCCCTCACTCTCCTCTTCACCAACTGAACAGATCAAGTGCCCTCAGGCACTCCTCATACAGCTTCCCCTCGAGGCCCTTCACCACCTTCTTTCCCCTGCTTTGGACACTCTAATAGCTCAATATCTTTCTTACATTGCAGTGCCCAAAAGTGCACACAATATTCAAGGTGAGGTTGCCCCAGTGCAGAGCAGAGCAGAGCAGGACAATCCCCTTCCTTGCCTGGCTGGAGATGCTTTGCCTGATGCCCTCCAGGACGTGGTTGGCCCTCCTGGCTGCCAGGGCACTAACTCATATTCAACTTGTCATCGACCAGGACCCCCAGGTCCCTTTCCATGACACGGCTTTCCAGCACTTCATTCCCCAGTCTGTGCACGCATCTGGGGTTGCCTCATGCCTTAAGACAGATGTCCAGCTGCATGGTGCCATAGGCTAAAACAGCACATTGGTTTTCATGTAAGAGGTGTGTTTTCCATCAAGAGGCTGGGAGCTTATGGATGAAGTCTAGAGAGACTGTTCCTCCAGCACCTACACATTCCCGTTAGTCCTCGTGTAAGCAAACACTAGGCCCATTGCCATCCTGTGTGAGGCACTGGCACCAATGCCACTGAACTCACTGCCAACACCCCGTGGTGCATCACAGGAACCAGCAGTGATGCCCTACCTGTCTTCCTCCCCATGGACAGAGGTTCACACCCTAAACAAACTCACCTCAAGTTACCCCTCTCCAACCGCATTCTCCTATATACCCCCGTGGTGCTGGGGATGCTGTGGATCTTTTAGGAACCATCCATGCAAGGGAAAGTGCCCACATTTTGAAGGTGAAGCAGTTTGAGAAATTGTCTAAGGTTATGGAAAAAAACATGGACATTGAAACTGCTGGGCTTCCAGCTTCTAATGTGTATAGCAGAACTCTTCAAGGCGCTAAATGACCCCATAAATACTTGGGAGCTGCCACTGCTGTTGGTAGTAGCTACAGCACCTCCCCTGCTGCTGTCAGTATGGAGGGGGGGAGGGCAGAAAATGCCACTGACATCCTCTAGACTAAGGTCAATAGTTTTGCCAGTAATCCTACATGCAGGTGAACAAAACCCGTGCTTCTGACTCCTCCCCCTTGGTCATTTGAGTGCTGGTCTTGCCATACGGTGTTCAAGAAGTAAATCTGGGCAAGGAGGAGACCCCACATGCGATGGAGAAGGCAGTGGGTGAGCTGTAGGGAAAGCACAGTCCACAGGGGTGAGACTGATCTGTCACTTCCCTTGTTACCAAGTAGCTACTTGCAGCCAGGAGTAGGACCGTGTGCTTTCCTAGGAGGTTATTTAGTCTTTTATCAGTTAATAAGACATATGAATTTCTTCTTTTGGCAAGAACATTATATATACACATATTTATTTATTTATTTATTTGTTTATTTTTATGTTTGTGTGTGTGTCTTTGTTTGTATCTTAAAAAGAGTACTCTGAAGCTCACAATAAAAAGGTAAATGTGCACCGTTGTGCATGAGACTGTGCTCTGGAGCAGGAAGGCCTGAGGCAGTTTCAGATGCAGAAGATCACAACAGCTTTTCTCCAGCACCCCTCGTACTCAGACACCCAAAATTTTGCCAGCGGACTTCCGGATTCAAAGCTGCTCCACACTCAGTTTTAGTCCTTTCTGTCCAATTGTAACCTGGAATTATCTTGAAATTACAAACCTTCCAGCAAACCCATCTACAGTCTTAAGCCCAATATCCAGATTTCAGTGGGGGCAGTTGAATTCTCCGAGCTCTCTGGGTTTTGTGGAAAAGTTTCATTCAGTTCATATGACTCACTCCTCCTTCTTGTTGGAATGATGGAAAAGATAAACCTACACTTGGACGTCAAGAGACCACAACCACCAAACACACCGAAAGCAGAAATTATTAAACAGGGAAATATTTTTTAAATATTTCTAGGTCAGAACAGCAAATGCTTCAGCAGATGTTTTCTAACAAAATTGCATCTGGAGGGTTCATTTTGCAGACCCATCAGGTGCTGCACACATGTTGAACTCTTCACATTACTTCAAACCTCTATCTGAGCTTAGCCCAGCCTAGCACTCACAAAAACATGATCCTACTCCGCCAGAAAGGGGGAAGCACAGCATACTCAGCATGACCAGACTGCAGGAGAGAAAGAGGAAGGCCAGCTGCTCGAGCTGTTCAAATTTAGTTTACATTAGTTCTTCCACTGCTGCTACGTAATAGTCCGATTTGACAAACACAGAATCTCTGAGTCAGTGGAAAGCCAAAATGAAAAGCCATTTTCTATAGCTCTGCCATGTACTTAACAAGGTTATATAACCAGCCATTAGTTAGCTCTCAAACTAGCCATTAAGTTTTTCTTACATAAAAACGGGTAAAGAGGTGCGATGAATCATCCAGTCTTCCTCCAAATCTTTGAGACAGTTAAAATTACGTAGAGGCCAAGCTGTTAGCAGAAGACTATTTCTACTGATGATTTGCCACAGCCAGTTGTGATTCCCTCCCTGTCTTGCAGAAGTTTTCAAATCCCTCAGTTCGGTACTGCTCCTGGCGAGAAGGAGGAATATGGTTTTGGAACAAAACTGGTTTTTCCCCTCTGAATGTGCTTTTATTCTGTCTCCTTTGATAGGACACACACTACTTGTTACTCTTCAAAAACCTGAGAACACATTGAAGAAGCCTCGAAACCCAAAAAAAGAAACACCCTAGCCCTTGCATGTATCTCATTTATATTGTAAGCATTTCAGGGCAACACTTGAGGGCCCTTATACTGTGCCTGGCAAAAATCATTCTGCCTGATTTCTTTCAACTCTTAAGAAATAAAATGTGTTTAGTAACAGTATCATTGAAACCATCCAAATAAAAACCCCACACTTATCCAAGAATAAAGCACCAGAACAGGATCCAGGAGGCCTGCTCTCTGTCCTGCTCTGCTGCTGATCCAGAAGGAACACATCTCCTTGGTGTACAACAGTAATGTGGCTCTCAGGCATTCACCACCAAGGTGCCTTCTGCAATCCAGGGAGCTTCTCCTCTTTCATCCCTCTCTTCAAGTGGTCATCTGAGAGAGGCAGGAACAGAAAAAATGCTGAATGCTGTCCATCACCTTATTACAGCAAAATATTGCTGCCGACCCTGTACAACTGGAGGCTCGTCCTTCTACACAGACTCCACCATGCACGACTTATGTCAATCACAGCCCAGGTACATCATTCACAGGAGCTATGAGGAAGCTCAGATCTTTGTGAGAAGGTTGGGGCTGACATACACTCTGCTCTTGGGAAGGTCTACCTAAATGTCTTGAGTAAGTGAGGATAAGCACACACTGACTCTGTTTGGAGAAAAACAACACCAGCAAAAAGCTCTCTAGAGAAGTTGGTTGTGTTTTGCCTTGTTTTCTTTCTGGAAATTTGGAAGGAATTTAAACCCCTCTCCTGTCCCCTGAACTTTGGTGTTTTGACATATTGGGATCTGAAGCCAAATGATTTTCATACCAGTACAAACGCTGACATACTAATATTTGAAAGACTGAAGTTACTCTGATTTTAGCTTGCCCATCCTCAGTGTGACTGTAAGGCTCGGCCCAAAGTCAGAACACTGCTGTTCTGATGTGCAGTCAGTGATGACACCAACAATAAAAGACACAGAGAAGGGTATCCGGGCCACTGTGCTGTTCCTCACACGCAGTGAGGGAGGTCTGCAGAGGTAACTCCCCCAGGTTGTATCACAGGCAGGGAGCTGAGGCTAAAGAGACTTCTGCTAAATTGCAGAGAGTTTTTGGTGGTGCCTGAATAACTTTCTGGTCAGAAAGGTTGTGAGGAAGGGAAGAAGGGAGATATTTCTTAGCAGAGCAAAAAGCAGACCTGCCCAGCATTACTAATGTTCTTTATCTGGCTAGTAAGCCCAGTACTGGCTATGTGAAGTTGCTGGGGCCTTTGTGCATAAAGCTCATCTCTTGGGCTCCCCCCTTCAACCCCCTTCCTCTGGGAACAACCTTGAATTCAAGTCAGTCATCACTAGGAATTTGTCTCACTGTGAATCATGAGTTTTCTAACCTGAGTTATTTCTCCCCAGTTTTCCTGGGAATTGAACTATCCTGTGCAGTTCTCTGGGATCTGACAGAGCCCTTCACCTACACTACAGTCTTGAGAGGACAATGAGGTTTAAAGCTGGGGTCTCTTAAGCTCCATTCCCTTTCCTCGAACTATCTTTGGAGGCTTTCTGCTAGCTACATCCCTTCTGTGGCAAAACTGGGAGGGGATGATCTGGCTTCGTGCACTTTTTAAAAAGCTTGAGAAATAAGAGCATTAGCTTCTCCACGCTGGCTAAAAAAAGGCTTGCTAAAACCTTGAAACCAATTGAGGAGCCGAGCAGAGTTAATCCTGGAAAATGCTCACGGTAGCTCAGTGACGCACGGCCATGCAAAAGCAGAATAGTGTTACTGGTGATCTGTTCAAAGAAGACTAGAAGAAATTGCACTTAAATTTTGGGGTGGGGGTCAGCTCTCAGTGTTGCCTGAGTGGAAGTGAGGGCTGCTGCTATTAAGCTTCTCCCACTGCATCTTTAGCATTTTGCTCTTCTTCACGTAAGATTTTCTCTCTTGGAAATGTTTGACATTTTTTCGTCTGCCTTCTGAATTCAGGCTCATGGAGAAAAGGCATGAAGTACAGTCATAAATGGTTTCTCCTTTGCAAGGACTGTGAGTTCCACTCTGTACTTGCAAAAAAGATTTTATAATGCATTATCACTATTTGCACTGTGCAGTGGTGCAAATAACACCCGTGTACCTGAAACAGGACTAAGGCCCCCCTGTCCCAGACACTGTACTTCCAAGGAATGAGAGGTAATCTCCATTTTCAACGTTATAGTTTAAGCATCAGAAAATATATTTCAACCTGCAATGGCATTCTGATTGGATTGAACATATTTGGGCAAAGCATCTACCCTTCATTTAAGGTGTGAGAAGCCATCAGCTCTTTTATTAAATTAGCTTGCTTAAGCAGTAGCACCCTCCATCCAAGATATGGGTTCATGTCAAGGCCCAAATGCATATCAAGGTCCAAATGAAAATGCATGAAGCTTATAAGGAGTCTGAGTTGCATAGAAGGATAGAGAGTGCTAGGTATAGTTTTAAGAGAGGGTTCTGTGTCTGTATGTACATAAATGTACGAGAGAAAGAAAAAAATACAAATGCAGGGGAAAAAAAGAAAGAAACAGCAATAAAACCTCAGAGATGGACAGAATTGCTGTTGGTAGGACACTGAGAAATATCTGAGACAACTGATGCTTAAAGTTGGAAAAGGGCTTGGAAGTTTGGCAAAGACAGCTACTGACTGCTGCATGACTCCCTTGGGAACAAGGTTTCTGTGTGGTCCCTCTAAGTTAAAGGAACTGCATCCAAGAAGAAAATGTCTTTAATTCTTTTAACTGAATAACCCCAAAGTTTTGCTAGTGGCTTGAGTTAAAAAGAAATTACAGATCTTAGAATAGAAATCTACCACTTTTGCTCATTTCTAACATGCTTCTGTTCATCCTCTAAAAATTACACTGCTCTAATAACAAACAGAAATCTTCCATGTGACATGATGCATCCTATCAAAACTGTGCCATATGACTCAAATTTCAAATTTCAAATAACTTATCACACCTCTATTTGGTTTTGGTTTCTTTCAATTAGTTTCTGTTGCATTGCTGTAGAAGGATGACAGACAGTTAAAGCCTGCAAGAATCAAGCAAACATTATCCTCCTTATACAAACATCACTGAAATCCTCTGATGCTGTTTGTTCGTTGACATGGTTTCCATAGGGGCCACTCCCTCAAGTCCTTGTTTAATTTTCAAATTTGCCCTGGAGCCAAATTTTTCAATTATGCTCTGGCCACATGAGATTCTGCAAAGGCGACTTAAGCACAAAATTTCCAGGCTCCAACGTGGTAAGACATGAGATGTCCTTCTTAGTGCATCAGCTGCCCATCCCAGCTCTCCATAGGTAATCAGGAGGATGATGACTTCACAGTTTAGCTAATGGAGCTCTTAAGGATCCCAGGATCTTACTGACAAACTCAGAGGTGTCAAGTACTTGCCTCATGCGTCACTTTGCCATAAATACGATACCCTAAATAATCACAAGCTGGCATTAACTCTCCACCAGGCTGACACCTATAAAAATCTGGAGCTCTGGCCAGTTTTTTGAAAGAGATCCCCTCTTTGCTGCTGTTTTCCCTCCATAGTTTGGACCCAAGAGCTGAAAAGGCAGGATATTCCTGATTCTTTCTGCCTGAGGCATCATGAATAGCACAGACTCTGTAACATGGGACTAGGGAAAGTTACCTGGGTATGAGTGACACTGTGTTCTCAGCTGGTCAGGCAGTTTCTTTTGGCTCATTTGCAGGGAAAATCATGTGCAGAGAAGGAAAATGCAAAATCTAGCAAGGAAATGAGTATCTGATCAATGGTTTTACTTGGTAGTCAGATGAGGTTGAAACACAAGGGCCTCCACCCTTCTCCTCCTTCCTCTGGTGTAAAATCCAAACAAACTTTCCTGCGACCATGGAGTGTTTGCTGAAAAACCCCCAACATTCTGTCAGAGTGGAAAATCACATATACTTTTCCCCCAAATTAATGGCCATGTGTCTCCCTTCCCCCTCTGTGGCAGTGAACTGATTTGATAGACATCTTCTAACCTGTGCCACTCTCGCTTCGTGCTCTTCACACCGTGAGATTTCTTCTACTACTTCTCCATGCTGTACCACTCTCCAATATGATGACAAGGCAAAGTGTGGAACTGGGTGAGAAAAAGTCCTGAGGCTGTTTTCATTAACATGGAGAAAAGATTCAAAATAGCCTTGTTTCTTGGAAGGTTTGAGAGAAAAAAATTTAGCACAGAAACATCAATAGCAACTTATTCTCTTGTTTTAAATCAGATCTGATCCATCCATCAAGACCAGCTAAGCTGAGAACCTCAGGTGGCCATAGGGCTATAGTCCACAGACTCTTTTTGCTGCCATCCTTGTCAATGAGTTAAAGGGCTTCTTTTCCTGAAGGAGACAAAGTGAAAATTCCCCTGGGAGGCACAGAAATTGTCCCCTACTTCCCAAAGGAAGCAATATTCATGAGCATTGTTCTCAGGGTTGATACTGTGACACTGGCACACAGCAGTGTTTTTTTCCCCACCTGTGTTGTTTGATGGCTCTCACAACTTGAGAACTCGGATACAGCCCTGCCCATTCCCAAGGAGCTTACCTGCCAAGGATGGCTTGTACTTTAAGGTGTGTAGGCAGAGCTGTGCTGCAGCTATCTGCTCTTCCCCAGGAAGGCACACCCCAGCCCCCAGCCCCAGTCGTGATCTGCCCTCTTCGCTGAGGCTTCTGTGGTGAGTGATTTTTCATCAACCACAAGAGGCTTGGAACAGCACAGATCCTCTACCAGTGTAGGCAGTCAGAGGCTTTTGTTAATTACTCCTGTATATTCCCTTGGAAAAACTGCAGCATGCTGGCAAGGTACCTGCTGGATTCCCAGGCTAGCCAGAGGCTAGTGAGAACATACAAGCCCAGGAACCTGACCAGCATACCTAAAATGAGGGAATTCACTCCACGCTCTGCATACCAATTAGAAGCCACTTACTGGTAAAGTAATAACCTACTAGAAATAGCACTGGTAGCAGCTCTCTCATTGGATAATTAGCTGTCACCCAGGCACCAAAACAAGCAAGCATATCTTCATAAGCACTCTTTGCAAATTGCCAATGAGTTCTTTTGCAAATATGACCCCAGCTTCATCATCTAAACAGAAGGAAACTCCCTTGGGATTTCAGTTTTTTCAAAGGAAACAGTAATCCATTGGTCACTACCAACTTGAACTGGTTTGAGCAATTTACCAAAAATTAAGGTATATGCACGCATAATCCATTCACTGTTGGTCTGTCTTTCCTTATCACTGTCATTTCACAAATAGCACAGAATATGCACCAGGACAAGATCTTAACGCATTTGTTATAACATAACACTTCATCATTGTCAGGCAGATAAGTGAAAGCCCAATGCTGTGGATACAGTGCACTTTTAAAAGGGCATAAACAATTTAGCACAAATGAAAAATAAATTTGGCCTGTCTAATAAAGACCTCATAAATACACTGATGAATTAGAATGACATATATGGGAGGTAGGGGATGATATAATTCTGATAGAGATTGTTTCATCAGTTTTGTTTTCCCACTTCAAACAGATAAAGGGAGGGCAAATATGCCAAGTTACATATGAGAAAGGGAATTGAAATTCTTAGCAATAAATCCTCTCTTTCAAAATAAAGAAATCTCCTCTTTGATGCTAGAGAACATTGTTGAGCATACTTGGAGACACACATAAAAACATACCAAGGAGTAGAAGCTCCTCATTGTCCCTCCAAATTTGTGCATTTTGATATACATACTTGCATATAGATAAATAACCTTCTGTGTGTGTGTGTGTGCATGTAACTCCTGAGATCTGAGAGTTAATGCTTCCCACAGGAAAAGCAGTACAGTCTATCAGCCTACTAATAGTTTCTTGCCCCTATATGAGTTTTTGCAAGGTAGGGAATCACTGTTCTACCCAAGCAAGCTGGCAAGACAGTAACTGCTGGGACCATTTCTTTTTCCTCTCATGCTGGAAGGATGACGGGGAAAGTGGAAGATTGTCCACTTTGGTAAGAGACATCAATACCACCAAGCAACAGAATCACTGCAGGGGGTAGTAACCAGACTTGTTGAAAAGTTAAAATGGGTCTGTATAAAAGAATCCAGGAGAGACTTGTCCTAGAGAATGTCAGCTCCATTTCTTGAGTGGTTCTCAGCCCAGTCACATGTCACTGGTTTCTCAGCCCCATGCAGAGTTTTGTCTGTCTATCCAGCAAAGCATTCGCTCGCGAAGCCTAGCCATGATGATAATTTACAAAGACCAGTTTTGCTAGACTCTGCCCTCCAAATCCTAGTTCTTCCTTCATACGAAACAGATGACAATTTTTATATTTTGATTTTACATTTTGACCTACATTTGCTCACACCACCAAGCCTTTCCTGCCAGAACCTCTGCAGTCAACCCACCGTTGCAGCAGAAACAAAAACTGCCTTTAGAAACATGAAATCTTGATGTTTTAATGATCACATCATCTACTCCTGTTTCGAACAACTCTAAGTGGTGTTTTCAAATGGGAAAAATATTTTTGTATAGCAAAGCTTTGCAGAGAGCTATTGTATGCAGAGGTAGGTACCTCCCAGTGCCATAGCAAAAATTAGGGATTCTACATGCAAGGTCTCCCCGGAGCAATAAAAGTACAGGTAAAAGGTGAGAAAGGGTAACATTAAAGTTTAAGTTTATTGCATAACACTGAGTATGCAGTTCCAGACTTTGTTTAAGTTTGGTGTTAGGAAGAACAGCCTTTTCTTTAAAAATTTACCAATTATTCCCTTTTCTTTCAATTTAACTTGACAGTTGATCCAAAGGTTGGTCCAAATGCTTGCTATGCTTACTAAAGAAGCTATGTTAAAGTTTTTTTGTTTATGTACACCTTATGACCTATGTCTTGTCTTCCTATATAAGCCTTTTTCTGCATCTTGACCTATGTGGAATGGCAAACATTGTGTGTCAAAGATATCATGTGTCCCTTTACAGGGGAGCTAAGTAAGGAAGAACTCAAAGCATGAAATAATTTTGTTCTTTCATTGCAGCTCTCTCCAATTTGATGAGATGGATTTTTGTCTCTTTAGCTTGTATTTGTTCCACTTACCTGTTTATAAAAACAAAAGTACAGTAACATTTTGTAAGAACATATGAAAGAAGACTTTATCAGGATCAGCACATTGTGCATAGAAATACACAATCCTTGTGTATGACTTTTTAATGGAGCAGACCCAGTGATGTAGTAGTTCTGAGGAAATAACCAATTTTGTAGCTATTGATGAGAGAGAAGAAAAAAGAAAGTGAGAAAGAGAGAGTTCTTTTCCAGTGGGAAATATGAAATAAATTATTTTTTCCCTTAAGACCACACACAGGCAATAACAATGTTGCATGGGGAGTATTTTTGAATAAAAACATATTATGAATCAAAAACCCCCCACCTCAGACCAACTCAGAAGTCTGAATCTCACAAACACATTTTTCTGTAGGGACTTCAGGTCCAGCAACAAATCAGGGATTTCAAGTCATCAGACAACAGTGCTAATTCTGTCACTTCTGAACAAAGTTCTTTTGCGTGTTTAGGACACCTCCTAGACAGCAAATGATGTGCTTTAAGAAACTTCAGTTCCTACAAGATCTACAAGTCGGTCACTTTAAGCCCTGGAATTAGCTACAGTCAGCAGGAGCACCTGGATATTAAAGGAAATAATATGGTCCTTACCACCCCAGAAAAGAGGAACCTTTCTAATGAAAGGGAAAGAAGAGATCATCATCTCATTCCTCATTAATGAGCAAAATCAACAAACTTCTTTTAGAAAGGATAGATTTTCATCAAATGAGTGAACCAGAAAAAAACAAAGGAAGACTAGGAAGCTACATGGGCTTTATTTTAAGCTGAGAAATACAACAACAAATGACCACCACCATCTAAATAATTTCTCCCTCAAATACAGTGTAATATACTTGTTTTTCAGAAATTAGTCACCAAATTTTGTGTGATGACATTGTTGACAGACATCTGAAGCATTACTGGAGAAAGCTCCAGGCAGGACTTAAAATGTCCTATAACGAATAAGGTTACAATCTAATTTTATCTTTACAAACTTATAGATGAAGTATACAGGATAAATTTCTTTAGAGAAGCCCAGCAAGCAGATAGCCCAGACACACTGCACCTCTCAGGGTGGTTAGTTCAAATTAAATCATGAGCTGAGAAGGAATAATCCTAGTAGGTTCAGAAAACCAGTTTTAAATTTGGTCTGCTAGCAAAATTCTGAATGTATTTACTCTGGATTCCATTTCTCAACCCATATTAAAGCTCCATAGCATAATCAATTATGGGCTTATTGCAAAGTACAGTAGGATTCAATCTCTAGGAGTGCCTCAGGGTATGTCTTAGAAGGACGATAAAACTAACAGTAATGGGGCTACAGCTTCTAAGGCTAATTTCCACAGTTACAAATTTTATAAATAAATAGAAGGAATGTCAGCTCTCAGTCACTCAGCTTGAGGTCTCTCATGCTGATAACTCCTCTCTTCTCAGATACTCTCCCTTTCCTCAGATATATTCCTTTTTCTGTTCTGGAGCCCCTGGGACTTGTTCAAAGCTCCTCCGTTCCTACCTTTCACATCACTAAATGGAGCAAAGAACTAAGGCAACAAGGAACGTGGAGCAAGTACAGGAGGGGATAGTGCCCTCTGTAGTGTTGCATCTCAAGGAACAATCATACCACCCGCAAGTGGGATTTCATGAGATCTCAAACTAAGCAGCGCAAGAGTGCCAGGTGGAGCAGTGGCTGCCTTGGAAAATTCAAGGGCTATGGGTATTGATATTGGTTGTTTTGCAGTAGCTTTTCTTCAGCAGGCTAAACGACACAAGAAAAGAGACCCCCCGAACTCAGTGGCTGTCCACTGGAGTTCATGGGGTTATTTATTTCATATCATGCGAAAGAAAAACACGAGGAGCATTCTCTCACTGTAGTTGCCACTTCACACTGGACACCACCCAGGTCCCTTACCAAGCCTCACTAGATTCAGCTAAACTGTGTTGTGTCCCATCAGCAGCTGAATTGCAGCAAAGAAGGTGTTTGCCCAGCAGTCTGAGCAGCACTTCAGGCAGAAGGACATGGGGAAGGAGGCTGGAAAGTGCTGGAGACTGTGCTCCTTGGCACAGGGTGTGGCCCCCAGCACCCATGGGAGCAGGTACCTGACGCATCAGAGGTGCCAGCCAAGACCAAGTTCCTGCAGAACATGCAGCTCTGCACATCTAGGGCTGTAGGGGTGCCTGGGATCTCCTGCTGAGGCTGGGGCAGGGGAGATGCTCTCATTGCCTGCAGAAGAGGTACACTAGCTGAGGATCTGTGTTGCCAATCTAAGAAGCTGCAGGAGGAGGCCCTGTGCAACTTTGGAGAGGACTAAAAGGAGGGTGACTGGATCTTCTCTGAAACTCTGCAGATAAAATAGCCCAAACCTGTAATTGTGCTAAAGGAGGAACAGGCTGAGTCTGTTCTTAGGGAACTGGGAAGTAAGAGGTGTTTGTGACAACAAAGGCTGTAAGCTGGTGACTTCTATTACCAAGAGGAAGACTCCTACTCCACCCACAGACCTGTACATTCAGAATAGGGTCAATGCAGACCTGGTAACAGGTGAGAGTTTTGTCCAATGAAGCATCTGAGCAGACAGAGCCCAAACTACTCAGGAGCACCAGAAAGAAGCTGTGAGGGATAGTAGTGGGAGACTCCCTGCTGCAGGCAAGAGAGGTCCCTGCCTGTCAACCTGATCCATCATCAGGCCTCAGGATATTGTGGAGACACTGTCCAAGACTTTCAGACCCTTGAGTATTACACTGCTACTCTTTAGTTTGGGCACCAGTGTGTGGCCAGGGGAAACCTAGAGCATATTAACTTGGTTTTGTCTTCAACCCTGCCAGCCAGGAGGAAGGGCTTGAGGAGGAATGAATAGATTCTGAGTGTCAACATCTGGTTATGCAGTTAACATCAGCAACAGAGATTCAGTTTTTATGATCCTCTGTGAGGATCAGGGAGCTGTGTCAGGGGAGGTTTAGGTTGGATATTGGAAAGAGGTTCTCCACCCAGAAGATGATTGGATGCTGGATCAGACTCCCCAGGGAAGTAGTCATAGCACCAAGCCTGACAGAGTTCAAGAAGCATCTGGATGATACTCTCAGGCACATGGTGTGACTCTTGGGGTTGGTTCTGTGCAGAGCCAGAAGTTGGACTTGATGATCCTTGTGGGTCCTTTCCAACTCAGTATATTCTGTGATTCTGTGACTGGTAGGAAGAGATGGGATTCACTTGATTAAGAGGGACAAAGAGCTCTGTCAACAGGCTGGTCAACCTGGTGAAGAATGTTTTATACTAGGACTAGCACAAGAGAGAAGTGATTACCTGCAATCAAGTGAAAAAGTGGTGGAACTGGATGTCAAGCAAGGGTCATAGGGCAATGTGGACAAGAGAGAAATTCCATTTAAACATAATGAAAAATGATTTTACTGTAAGGTTGGTTGAGCACTGCAGATGATTGTCCAGAGAGTGTGGTGTCTCCATTTCTGGAGATATTTCAGACCTGACTGGACATACTCAGAGCAACCTGCTGTAGATGACCCTGCTTTGACTGAGGGGGTTAAGACTAGCCAATCTCTAGAGGTGCTTTCCTGATTCAACTGTGCTGTGATTTTGCCCTTCCTCTCCCTTCGCTCCCTCCTGCATCTCTTTCGAAGCTATTGTCTCACAGTTTCCACACCAGCACAGCTCTTCTCAGAGATGCCAACACAGAAAAAGGTGTCTGGCATTGTTACTTGATGGTGTGGTTAAAATCCCAACATTATTTTCTCTGTTAATGTTTCCAGTGTCCTTGTCCTTGGTGAGATCACACTGGAAACAATGAGAGTAGAGGCAGAGAGGAAAATATACCTCATTATTTCAGAATCCTCCATTAAAAATGTAATCTGTTGTATATTGTTATAATCTTTTACAACAAATGTTGGTCTTAAAGGATAAGATTGAAAACCATGGGGAAATAACATGCAGTGGAAATGGCCAATAAAAGAATACCAATATCCACACAGCCTTCAAGATCTAATATGATCTAATAAACAGAAGATCAACCTGGAATCTGAGACTGGCTAAATCCTCTCCTCTGCAGCTCCCTTGGTTATAGAACCTCACACAAGTCACTTGACCTTTCTTTCCATAATATCACTTATGCACACAGTCCTCCTTGCTCCTACACCTAGCTGTGAAACGGGGTTTAGAACAATTAACTACCCACACTCCTTGTTTGACGCCAGAATTAATTAGTTCCTTTGTGTATGAAGAATATTAATGCTGCTACTGCCATCAGAGTATTCCTTGTAGACAGTAACTGCATTTTATAAGAATACTAATACTGTTTCTGTGCAGTTATGCACAATGGATGTGTCATCACGTAAAAACAGCATCATGTTTTGTGTTGGATACTTACCCAGGAGAAGAGTGATCCTTTTGGGGACCAGTCTGAAACTTTCCCTCACCAATAAACCCTTGGTGAAAGCATATTTGCTACCAGATTCTTAGGGAATTCCACCCAGGCTTGTAGTGACTCTTTTCTCTCCCTGACCAAGTTCAGCAAAGCCTGTGCCTCTGCACTTTGAGACATCTGCACTTTAAAACACTTTGTACACCTTCCACCTGTTGGTGCACAGTAGCTGTGCATGGCAAAATAGAAAACTGTCTGTTCATTATGTACAGCCTGTTTAAGCCAGGTTTCCAAAGAAAGATAATTTCTTGGCTTCCCTGTCTTTAGAGATGAAAATTGTCAGAGAACATTCTAGATGTTTCATGGCTTACAAATGTGGCATCACGTTACAAAGGACTGTGGGGTTGCAAGTTACAGTTGGTACCAAGGCTGATGTATGAGTATTTTTTACGGGTTTTCAGTCTTAGATAAAGAGTGACATCTGCACCCCATTAAAGCAAGTCCAGCTCCCTCGTAGTTCTGGTAGGCCAACAACTGCAGGAAAAGTACCCACTTGCTTTTTCCTTGGTGCAAATCCCCCTGAAATGCCAATGGGAAAATTTTGCAGGGAAGCAAAACGAAACAAGTTTTCTTCGTATCATTGATGCTGTTCCCAGTTCTGGACTCCATAGTTCCACCTGGGCTGCGGAAAGTTGTGTCATTTTTTTTCAGGAACAAAGTGTTACCCAGAATAATTCACTTCCAAAAGCTGCAACTGCCCTGCCAGGCCAGTGGGACAAAGGTAAAAAAGGCACAAAGATTGAATCACCAGGTTTCCCAGGATCAGAGGCAGGATCAGTTGATTATACGTGTGCAGGGCCATGCTGAGAGTGAGGTGCAACACAGGACAACATGGTGGTCTCTTGGGTGTTTAACATGTCTATCATGTGGAGTGTTGTAGAACTGAACAATATACACTTTTTAATTAGAGGTGGAGACAGATACCTCATGCATCCATGCCAGAAATATCCAACCTGCCTGTTTTAAATAGCTTTTCATCCATGGCCGAGCTCTTTAAACTTTCTCCTTTTATTAAAACAGCTCAACTGAGACCATTTTAATGTGCCCCCATCTAGTTATTTTATTGGAAAATATTAGAAGTGTGGACCAGGTGAAATTAAATGCTTTGAAAGTGGAAATCATGCAGTACTTTCAGTTTTTAAAAGCAGCTTCCCCTCCATGTGCTGATGCACTTAATATTATCCTCTTATTTAAGAGGTATTGTTTGAGCTAAAATTGTGAATAACACCGTAATGGGCATGAACAAAGGAAATGATAAGTAGGAAAAACACAGCTCATTAGAGAGAGTGTGATTAAAAGGATTGATGGACTTCCAAAGACTTGGGACATTTTTCTGTAGTTATTAACCAATCCTCTTAACATTCCTTCCACAGCATGCCAAGGGTAGATGGGAATAAAGACAGGAGAAGCCAAAGAGAGCACGTTCTCCCCCTGCTGCTGAGACCAGCAGGTCACCTCCAGGGAAAGGCTGAAAGGGAGACACGTAACAGACCCTTTCTGTCTTGTGCCTCATTGTGGCAAAGATCAAGCTGTTACAGATGCCACTTTCCAGACTGGCATGTCCTAGCTGAAGGCTTGCACTGGGTGGTTAAGCCTTCTACACGGATGAGGAGTCAGCTGAGATCCTAATAACCTTGTAGCCAAGTGAAAGTCCATAACCAGAAGGACAGCAGTGCCCATGTGCCTCTTGCCAAGCCAGCTGGGCAGCCAGCCTTCAAAGAACTTCAAATTTCAGGTGAGAATAACTAAGAGAAGAGGGGGTTTTAGGATAGTAGTTGGCAAGAAACTAACTCCTCAAACACATACATTGAAAAGTTTTTTTCATCCACAATTAAAATATCTCCTCCTGGTTCCCACTGAAGCACTGCTTGTGTTTTAGGTCCCATCTGACATTCAGGTCAGAGAGGACAGGAACAAGGCCTTGGATACTGTCATCATAGACATAGGATTGTCACCATGCTATCAACAGCACTGGTCCCAGTCCTGTGCCAGTCTGTGCACAAGTTCAGGGTGGGAATCCAACCACATTCCTGCTTCCCATTGAAGGCTGCCCCTGACTGGGCTGCCCCTTCTGTCACAAGCAGGCACTAGAAGAGTTGTCTGGACACTCAAACACTTCCCCAACCTCAAACAAGCATTCTCCTTGGCATGACTTTGAGGTAACCTGCATGTCAACTAACATCTGCCATACCCAATGCAGAACATCCCTTTCTTTGTAACAAGAGGTGTGATGTGGTGTTTGCAGTGGGATTCCAGCGTGTTTTTGTGGTTCACGTTATCTGAAAGCTGAGAAAGATTCCTCCAGGCTAAAGCACAAGTTCAAGAGTTAGCAAGAGCAATCCCTGGAGCTGCAGGAGCAGGGAGTGGGGACTACAGAGTACAGAGTCAGTGAGACAAGAGGGCATATTCTGTTGTAACCAAGCTATAAAGACTGACTGTTAAAACATGCCTATGCCATCTACCCTGTCACAGGATCAGTGTAAGCAGTACCAGTTCATCTGGGAGGGAGGTGAGGCCTTCCTTAGAGGCAGCATGACAAGGACATGACACCACAGCTGGCCTTTCGTGAACCTGATGCAAGATGTAGCAAATCCATTTTATACAGGTCCCACTGAAATGACAGCTGTGTATGTTCACATCACAGAACTCTCAGACAAAAAAAAAAGGAAAGAAGAGCTATGGGAACAGTACTTCTCCCAAATTTTAGGTTGTTGTGTTTTTTATTTCAATGAACAAAGCCACGAAGACATAGTAACACAAATAAAAGATGTAAAATACAACTTTGTTTTGACCTTAAGAGGATATGGGATATGGATAATAAATAAAAATTTTCTGAAACTAAGAAATAAATCTAGCTCTGGGAATTCTCAGGGAGGGGAAAAAGCATTCATAAAAACTCACTCCTCTCTGAGCCGCAGCCCTGAACCTCCCATGCACTAGATGGGAGACACTGATAAATCTAGGAGGCCATATGTGCCAACCAGCTCATATGTTTTCAGTGAGCAATGACAGGGAGCCAAATTGCTTTATTCTGATTAGTGAAGGTCCTCTGACTGCAAAATACACTGTGCGAAAAAAAATATTGAGTTTTAGTTCGCTGACACATCAATTTAAGAGAATTATTGCTCTCACACAGAGGCCAAAGCATGTATCTCCCTTCATGTATGTGCAGTAAAAACTAATTGTCAACTTTTATGTAGGGGTGAAAGGAGAGGGAGAGAGGAATGGGAACAGTACCTCTCTGACCTGCAGCAGCATGTTCTGACTCTTGTGTGTTATCTCTGTGGTAAACTATTGGCATCTTGTTTTATTCCTAAGGACAAAACAAACTCTCTGTAAACACCATAAGCATGACTTGCATTTTTTTTAGCTGTCTTTTCTCTAAAGAAGATTCTAGAAAGCTGCTTCATCCAGCTTCTTAAAAGTCTCACAGATGGCAAAAGAGACCACTAATGAAATCCTTGACTGGATCGTCTCCTGCTGCGGTTTGAACCTCGCTTACTTTTCTCACAGAAGTAATTTGGCAAGGGGGGATGCCAAGGTGCTCGGGATACGTGGTCATTTCAGTGCCTCATCTGGGCGGGTTTTAAGCCCTGTCATGTGCTGGAGCCGATTCAATTATGCCATTTCCTGATTTGCCATGATGCTCCCCTCGCTCAGAGGAAGGGGGGGGCTGCAAGTCCTACGCACGCTAATACCACTCAGACAATAGGCATGCGAAATTGATGTTCATGCAATATCTTTAAGTCCCCAGAGATTTGTATTTTAGCTATTGTACGAAGCTCTCCGCTTTCACTGCCTCTCTCCTTCACCTTTGTTTCCCAGCTCACCGTCTCATCTCCTGCCTTGGCTGGGGCTCCTGACTGCTGCGGGTTTCTTCATTGCATATTCAGGAGATCTAGTGGTGCAAAGCAACTCATTTTCACCACCTGAAATTCGCACCGTGAAGGCAGAAATAATCAAATATTTTGAAAAAAACCGGTGAAGCGAAACACTGCACATTAATTATTGTGATAGTTATAGGATAATAACTAATTATTAATTATGCTTTCCAGCAATTCCTGCCTTGTATTTTGTTGAAATCTTCTGCTCAGCATTGAAATTTGTATTAATTCTTCTAATGCAGCATTTTGCAATCAAAATATATAGCGTGCCCCCATTTTTGCTGGAATGTTTTCCTTGGGGATAAAACAGGAACTGGCCTTACCTAGGACAAAAAAAAAAAAAAAAAAAAAAAAAAAAGAAGAATTTACACGGTTTATAACTCTGGCACTACCTGTGCCAAAACCAGAAAAACAAAGAGAGAACAAAACTGAGGTTTTCTAATCCTATCCTTCTCCCATCCCCAGTCATTTCACCACTTCTCCATTTTCTCACAACAGGCTGGTTTTGATTTGCTTTCAAAATGAAGGCCTAGTTGACAGACAACTGCAAGAACAAAGGGGCCCAAACAGCAAAGGGGACTTGAGGGAGGCACTGGACATAGGGGAGGAGGAGGGTGGCTGAAACTCCAAAGGGGAGACGGGAGGCTTGAGGAGGCTGAGGGAAGGGCAGGTTGTGCGTGGGCAATAGGCAAATGAGAGAGGGATGGAAATAAAGGGGAAAATGAAAAGAAAGGAAAGCTGGGCGCAGCTCATGAAGACGTGGGATGTCTCATTTCTTAGCCAGAGGGAGGAAATGGAGAGAGGCAGGAGGATTCCCCTCCATGAATGAACAGTCAGGCCAGGCGGAGCTCCTCCCATGACTGCCAGGGCTGAGCCCTGATCCATATAGGGCTTGGTTAGATGTCCCTGCTCCAGGGGAATAAGATCCAGTGGGAAAGCATGAAAATTACTTTAGGAAATGCCTTGCACCTTTCTACTGCATTTGAAAAGTGACCAGTGGTGTGGGACATGTACGCTCATGGCCGATCCTCACAACTGGGAGTGCAGGGGAAGCAGGAAGGTTCGTCCAGGCCACCCAGCCCTTCTGCCCTTGTGCCCAGGGCTGCTGAGCCAGCACTTCCTTCTGCGGGGTCATTCTGAAGACACAGGTCTCAGACTCAGGGGTAGGTGACACAGGAGAGCAAGCACAGAGTTGAGGATGGGCAGAGAAAGGGAGAATTGCTTGGGAAAAACCACCAAGCCTCCACTTTTCCTCCTGGCTCTCCCTGCTCTGGTTGCTGTTGTCTTTGTGTTACTGGAAGACAGAGTGGGACCAAAGCCTGCGACTGGGTGGAGGTGTACCCTCCTTGTGAGGCCTGGCTCATCCTTCTCAGCTGCTGATCTGAACCAGAACAGGACCAAGGCTATAGCAGGCATGTTTGCATATCATTTCTCCTGTGGAAAGCCCAGCCTTGATGGCTAGGAAAGGGAGGAGAGGGAGCAGGTCCCTAGGCCACCTCGAGCACAGAACCATGGAAGTATGTCAGTGTAAGAGGGAGCTGGGAAGATGAATGGGAGGGGTTGAACTGGCAGTGAGGTAGAGACAGGGTACAAAAATCTGCCACTGGGGAGAGTTGTGGGACAGCTTTGGACAGGATAAAGACTGATTTTGCTGTACTTCGGGATGCAGCAATACTTCTGCTGGGCACTAGAAAATATGGGTTGTTCCATCTAGGGGACACTGAAAGGAGCTGGAAGCAGACAGGAAACTGTTTGGGATAGACCGAAATGTATCATAAATGCATGCATGGGAAGAAGCCAAAATGCTGCAGGATTAAAAAAAAAAAAGGAAAAAAATTAAATGGTTTTGGAGCCACTACTTGACATATCTAAACAGTGTTCAAGCATTCAAATCTTAATAAGCAGCACTAACAGGAAGGGAAATATGCAGTCCTTTATCCGTATCAGAGATGCATAACAGTAGCTGGGCAATCTAATGGAGATTAACTGCTCAAAAGAAATAAAAAACACAACACTTCCACTCGGCACTGGCTGCTGCCTCCGCTCCCCATCCCCTGGCAGCTTCCCAAACACACAAGTTCATACTGTGAATGCTGAATTGGAAAAGCTGGAGGGCAGAGCTCTTGTGGAAACCACAGAGGGAGAGCATACATGAAGAAAAAAGCTTTCTGCATGACAGGATCTAAACTGGAAGGTACTTCTACTGGGGAAATAGCCCCACATACCAAGATTGAGCCAGGAAAAAATGGCCCTGCTACAGTGCTGTTGATTAATCCTACCGTGATCCAAAGAAGTAACAATTTGCTGCTTAATTGTAGCCAGGCACAAAAAGAAAAGAAATAGAAAAAGAAAACAGTAAGAGAGCATTTTCTCACTGCATCTAGCTCAGCTGTTTAAAATTTTTGTTCATGGTGACTTATTTCTCATGCAGAGTGTAGGCATTTATTTAAATAATAGATAGATACCTACCTCCAGGTACAGAACCAGGCATGCTACGAAGTATGTAAACAAATTAACGCTGGGCTTAGTGCCCAGATAAGCTTACCAAAACCAAACAAGGCAACCCCAAAAGCTCAGGTCTCAGCAAAAGAAAAGACTCCCAAAATAATGTATGAGGTATGAGAGCAAAAAGTTCTAATGTACCTAAATGGATGTCTGATTAGTAGTATTGCATCAGTCTGTGTCAAGGTTTCCTTATGATAAGCCCTGCACATCTCTCTATGTAGTGTCTTTGTTGTTTACAAAGGAAAGGCTTTGTCCAGTCATGAGCAGGGAATCTGATATTTAAAGAAGATGTGAGATTTGGCCCAAGCTGCATACAGAGCTACTACAGATTGCTTTCCTCCCAGTCCCAGATTCAAAGATCACATCCCTGCTGATGACTCGTCTCCTGAAATCCAGCGTAGTATATTAAATATTAACCTGAGCTTCCTTCTCTGACCTTATACTGTGCCTTCCACGTCAGGGAAAGGATATACAGGGTTGAAGTCTGAAACTGTTAAGGACAGGGTTGGGAGAAGATGAGAAAAACCCTGTAGAAGAGATGTCTAGTTTGAGAAAAATCAGTCAGAAAGCAAGGACAATTCTTTATCTGTCTCATTTGCCTTGGAAGGACATGAGAAAGCAGCAGTCACTCAACAGCCTCAGGTCTGGATAACTAAAACCTTTATACAATATCAGGTAAAAGAGGAAACAGTTTTTCCATGGTGTCACGGTTAAACCCCAGCCAGCAACTCAGCCCCACCCATCCACTCTCTCACTCTTCCCGTGTTGAGGTGGGGGAGAAAATCAGAAGCATAAAAATAAGAAAACTTGTGGAATGAGATAAAGACAGTTTGAGAGGTAGAGGAAGCTGTGTGTGCCAGCAAAGCAAAACAAGGAATTCATTCAATGCTTCCCATGGGCAGGTGTTCAGCCATCCCCAGGAAAGTAGGGCTCCATCACGTGTGATGGTGACTGGGGAAGACAAAGATCATCACTGCAAATGCACCTCCTCCCTTCTTCTTCCCCCTGCTCTGTGTGTTGACCGTGACACCATGTGGTCTGGGATATCCCTGTGGTCAGTAGGGTTCAGCTGTCCTGGATGTGTCCCCTCCCCACTCCTTGTGCACCCCCAGCCTGGTGGGGTGAGTAGCAGAAAAGGTTGGGACTCCACGTGAACTCGGCAGTAACAAAAATCTCCCTGTGCTATCAACACTGTTTCAGCACAAATCCAAAACGCAGCCCCACACAAGCTACTATGGAAAAAATTAGCTCTGTCCCGGTCAAAACCAGCACACGTGGCAGACTGAATTCAAACGTCTCCTTCCCACTCGCAGCTCAGGGTTGTAGTTTTTTTCTTTTCCAGAGCATCTTGAACAGATAATCAGAGCGTGCTGACATTCAGCAGTAATCAATTAGCGCCTACTTTAGATTAAATTGAGAATATGTAAATTGGGCTCCTCATCAGGCACCACAGTCAACATTTCAGAGACACTCACCATGCTCTGAACATATCAAACAGATAAAAAGCAGAAGTTGTTCCAAATCCTACTCCAAAATAGGAGGCCATGTGAGCTGGATCAACCATTTAAGATTACTTCTATCCTTTTTTTTTTTTTTTAACTTCTTAGCTTCTGTTAAATTAGCCTCTGTGATTCTTTTGCCAACCTGACACAAACCTGACCTTTTTTTATGAAGTTACTAACATATGATAAAATGCATCACTCATAAATTAACACCAGGAATACGACCCTAAAAGGTGCATTACACCTTCTTGCAGTGAAAACACAGCCATGGCCAAATGTCAAGAGCTCATGCTTGTCCTGCCAATGTTTGGAATAATTCCACTTAGTTTCACAAAAACGCAAAGAGGATAATCCTTGGTGCCATCCCACTCCCAGTGCCACAGCACCCAGACCTTCTGGTTAGCCAAGTTTCTGCTGGACCCAGCCCAGAATTCCTCCATTGGTACAACAGAAAAGGCTTGCAGGAACCACTTCTTTCTTCAAATGCAGAGCAAGGAGCTTGGCTAGAGCAGTGCAATTTTTCTTATCGTGGGGATTTTTTTTCCCCGTCTGCATAGCAAACTTTCTATAAGAACCTTGTCTTATGTCAGTCTGCCTGACCTTTCACTATCAATTAAAAATGCTGATTCTTCATCACCTCACTTTCACAGCATCCACCCTCAGATGATCAGATTTGGAAAAGGAGACAATAACTGGACCTCACTTAATGTGGATGTTGTAGATGGTGCTCATTAAAAAGAGCATCTAATCTGTGTAAGGATGAAGGAAAGCACGGATGTGTTAAAAATACATATATCTGAGTGTGTTTTTTTTTAATATCCTTTTTGTCTCTAGAGATCATCTTCTCACATAGAGGGTTTTTTTTCCTGGCCTCTGCATGTGATTGCCTATGATGACTATAGGGGGTTTGCATTTCATTCTGCTTCAACAAAAGCCCGATGCTTCAGCCTCCTCTTCTCCCTCATATTATAGGTGAGATTGTTTCTGTAGAGACCAGTTTGTCATTTTTGCTCAAACGTATCCCATTTACATAACTCATAAGGCATTAGCAGAAATGTGCCCCTCAAGCCAAGCCACACACGCACATACATATGCGTATAAAGCTGTCATATTGTGCCTACAATAGCATAACAATGTACAGCAGATAGATTACTCTTGTCCCACAGTTTGTTTTTGTGATTAGCAGGCATGACGCAGACCCAATAGACATTAGCATGTCCGGGAAGCACTCACAATAAATTGCAGAGCTACTAATAATTTAGATATTTTTATGACTGTTCAGTGCTGGCTAATTTCGTCTAATAAAATCCCATTAAGTTGCCGCCTGGTCCTTTTCCTTCCTCCAAGTCCCCGAACGGGACTTATATGCTAATTGCAACCAGTATATGCTAATTAGACCTCATTTCCATTTCTTAAAGAGATAAGCACTGCCTTGTGCCAACCCATCATTAACACCTCCCACCTTTGCCGCAACCTTTCCGCCTGGCTCACGCAGAGGCGCGATAAGGCATCGCTTTCCTCTCCGCGCAGCCCTGGAGCATCGCGGGGGGGGTGTCTCTGGGAAGGGGGGAGCAGGGATGCGCTGCTCCGCCTGGCAGTGCGGGAATGCCGCGCTCTCCTGCCCTTCCCGTCGTCGCTGGGGAATTCACAAGTGTCTTGGTGTAAGAGTGGAAAAGAACGGGAGCCTGGGCTGACGGCGGGTTTCGGTCCTGCGGCTCCTGTCCCCTCGGAGGAGGAGGAGCCACCCCTGTTCCCCGCACGCCCCGGCTGCCAGCCGGGTCTCTCTCTCTCCATCGCGCTCAGCCCACGCGGGCTCATTAGAGCTTCGGGGAAGCAATCAAGAGTTTATCACGCTTGAAGGGGCGGCGAGTCTCCTTACACTGCCTAATGTGATTTCGCGGGACTCCAATGTAGTCGGAATTAGATCCGTATTGAAGATGGGTTAGTGGAGAGGGAGCGCAAGAGTGGAAGAGACAGGCAAGCTCTGCTCTGCTTCTGGAAACCACGAGGTGCCTTTTCCACCGCTGGTTGCTCTGCTGTACACTTTGCCCTAGGGAGGGTGACCTTCAAACTCCCGGGGCGAGATTCATCATACGTAAGAATTCAGGCAAATTCTAGGCTGTGTGTTAGGCCACCACCCTTGCTTTGTGGTCTCAAGACCAGAGTCTGAGCTCGCCAGCACTGGAGCAAAAGCCCACCAGGGAAGAAATGACTCCATGGAAGGGAGGAGGGCATCTCCCAGGTTACAAGGTATAAATTCAGACCAGCACGGTGTAACTCCATTGCCAGATTAAGCGAGTAGTTTATCAGCACGTACTTCTCCCTACAAAAGAAATTTCTTGAAATTACTTAGAAATGCCATTTCCCCTCTGTCCTCACCAGAAAGGGAATTGTCACATTTACTGTCTGAGAAAGACAATTGCAAAGTCAAAGGAGCTGGGAACATTAGCGATGCCATTGTTTGGAAAAGAAGCAGCCTTGAAACATCATTTGCAAATCTATTCATTATTCTGAAATGCTAAATGCAGTAAGAGAGGGTTTAGCATCTGTCTGCTAACAAACTCCCTGATTATTACCCAGCGGAAGAAGAACACAGGCAGATGGAGTAATACTTCATGAAATCCGAACACTGCAGACGGGAAGGGCTCCCAAAACATGCAGACCCCTCTGCCCTCACCCCAGACAGGCCTCTTCCCATCTTTGCTTTGTGCTGCGCTTCACAAATGAGAGAAGAGTAGCTTCTTATTTCCGTGGGTAAAATGACTCCCCGATGTTGTCTCTGGGAGCTCAGCGATGTTACGCCGGGGATGAATTTGCCCACGTACACCTCACACTAATGCAATTCTCCCCATAACCAAAATCATTATCCGCCTGATTTCCCCTCCACCTTTCTTATCTCTCCCCTCTGTACACACACACACACACACACACCCACACCACACACACGCTCACATGCACACTCTCTTACACTCGCGCGTCAGTCACAGCTCTCTGTGCGAGGGGACTGAACTTCAACCCTCCGTGTCTCCAGAGAGGTCACACACCGCAGAGGCAGATACGGAGCGGGTTGCTGGAGTCCTCTGTCTGGGGCAACAGGACAAAAGGGCAGCATTCCCTTTGGCGGTGGTACCACGGCAACCCGCCGAAGGTAACATTTAATCACAAGGTGGGAGGCCGGGGCCGAGCAGAGAACTGGCAGCTCTCCGGGGTGAGACAGCCTGTGGCGGTATCAGCTGCACGCTGATGCCGCGGGGGAGTGTCAACAGCGGCAGCAGCAGCAGCACAGAGATGCTCATACGACATGGAAGAAGAGGGAAAGGGCATGCGAGGCGAAAATCCATCAGTATGTAAAAATCATCGCAAAGGCTACTTTCTTTCAGTAAAATTAAATGGACTGGAGGGGGGCTCCTGTAGAGCTGATCTTTTTATTGCTTGCACATCTCTCTTTATACCTGTCCCTTCTGGTATTACTGATTATTTAACTCTGTAGATGCACTTTAACTTTAGAAAGAGCTCCAGGATACAGTCGGTTTGAAGGAGGCCATACAAAATAAAATTTTGTATTTTATTGCATTGTATTGTTCAGCATTTTAAAGAGGTAAATTAATCACTAAACTGCTGTTCTGTGCTTTAAACTACCAGCTGTTCAGTGCTCTGAATTACAAGATTTATCCTTCAGGATTTTTTTAAATCGGTTTTTTTTTCACCTTTCATATAAAGACTTTATAGGGAAATAAGAACATGCTGGGGAGCGGAGGAGGGGATTAAGAGACAAAGAATCACACCGTGCTTTGGTCTTCATCCCACATCAGATGACTTGGTGACAGCCCTTCCTCTGTGGGCTTTACAGCTTAATTACCTGGATTGTGGGCTTTCCCATTTCCACTCCTTCCAATCACCCTCAGACTTTATTAGTATTTAGAGCATCTTGCTTAGTCTGTTGAGTTTTCTCTTCACCCTGGCAGCTGTAGTGTTAAACACACACAAAAGGCCTTTGCTAAGCCCTCATCACTGTGATCTGTGCTTAAATCAAACAACACAAAGTCTGACCACAGCAGGGACCTTTTTTTCATTACAGGTAGAAGTGAGGCAATAAAAAGAAATGTGGGGGAGGGGAGAGCAAATGCCCTCCAAGGTGTCCACAAGCCCCCTCCCTTTAAGACAGTGTGCAGGGCTGATGAATGGCAGAAAGGGAGGATGGTGGAATTGTTATTCTGTGCATTCAAATTCCCATCTTTTACTTTAGTTTTTCTGAATCACTTCTCTACAATTTTCACTGAAGCACAGGTTTGAGCCCTGGGTTAAGCAGCACGAGCCATCTGACCCCTTTTCTTTCTTTACACTTGGCTGGTGGCACCTCACCCACAACTTGTGCTCAAAGTATCCTCACCTTGCTTGGGAAAAGACAAGCCCAAGGTTTCTGCTGGAAAATGATGCCAGCCCATCCAAATGGGGTGTCAAGGCCTGAGCTACAGCACAGTCTGTGGCTGGGCTCTCCACTCCCCACACAGAGGACAGGATAAACAAACCCTGAATCTTCTTTGCAACCGCAACGTTGCTTCTTCAGATATTCTGCCTCCACCAATTTCTCTCTCATTTGCTTCTGTGTTATACTGAAGAAGACATCTCCCCAAATGCTGGAAAAGCATTCATTGGATGATGTCTTGTGTGAATCAGGATGATAGAAGCAGCTCTTGGTGCGAGGTAGAGAAATGGAGTAGGCAAGCAGAGAGCCTTGGGCATGACTGGAAGAGCAATTTCAGTGATTCATGAGGACAAGTATGTCATGAACTGTGTCTATAATGCAAGTCAGTAGGTTACTTGGTCACTTCAAAAGCATTGCAGAAAACCTAGCCTTCATCACGGCATGCTCTGAATTTTAAGGGAGCCCCTGAAAATTATTTGAAGCCTCTCTAAAGTGTTCAGACGCAAAAAGCTCGGTGAACTGAAGTGTGGAGATAATGCAGAAAGTTTTAAGATAACTTAATAATCTTGAAAATGTCTATGTGATGAGCTTGTTATCACTGTGCTTTTTAAACCTTTGATAAGGTAAATCAAAATACATCAGTTCAAAAAGAGTTGGCCACACTGATAAAAAAATAATCTCATGACATTTCAGTTTCCAAATCTTTTCCACTCTCTGTGTTACAAGCAAGTTTGGATCGGTTTCACAGCCTTTTGGAAACATTTAAATTATTTACTTCAGTCAAAAGAAGGAAGACAATCAAAGTTTAAAGAAAATTTAATATCAACTCCCCCAACATCTGGAAATAACACCCAAAGATGTGTGTACCAACATCCTATGGTTCCAACAGTAATTTCACCTTGGAGAAAGCAGATTTAAAGGAGCAGTAAACAGTTTCACTACAAGCACACATGGAGTATAAAATTGACTGTGGTACTTGGTCTGGACTCAGCAAGGCATTACATGAAATATCAAGAACTCAATTCTAAATTCTTCATTATTTGCTTCTTGTGCAGTAGGTTACAAAGCTGCAAGTCTCGCTACATCATTTGGTGCATTTTTCATACCTACTCTGCATAAGAATAAATCATTCTTTCCTAAATTTCTGTGTGTGAGTGCTGTGCATTGTACAGCAGCAGATCCTGTCATGTCCTGTGAAGGCTGATGTAGCAAGTTGGTGGGCTAAAAAGGTGCTATGCTGTACTGCAGTCAGGACAGTTGCTACCTCATCGAGCCCCTCAAAGGACCAGGCCTAGCGTAGATCACATAGTTTGGCTTCCCTAACTGTTATGGGCACAATTTGGAAGCCACCAATAACCAAGGAACAAAGCAATGGAGATATTCCACATAGCAGCCCAGCAAGGAAACAGTGAAGTCACCAATGGATACATCAAGATATGTTGGAAAAAACTCAGTTTGGAGCATCTTTCGGCTGTTGTGTAGCTCGTATGAAGAAATGATGTGTGGCCAAATCCTGGCACCAGCTTTCCACTGGATATGTGTATTCATAAAAAGTGAGAAGAAGCAGAAAAGAAAACATAAAAACTCTTCCAAAAGGACCTTGCCCATGCTGACATAGAAATCGAGATGTGACAAGCTATGCAGGGAAGCAACCAGGTCTCTGGAATGATTCAAAGCAAACTGGAGAAGAAATCCTCTGATGAGCTGTACCAGTAAATAAGAAAAGAGTGGTGCTCATCAGCAGTGAGAACAGTATTCAGAGACACTCTAAACTTACTACTTTTTCTCTGCTTTACCCAAAGAAAGATCTGGAAACAAAGCACTGGATGTCCATGGTTTGGTCAAGTGCTGTGCTCCCTGGCAGGTGGCCTAGGGGTGGAAGGCTTCTGACTGCAGTAGTGGTCCTGGCTATCTCAGCTTGGGATATGGAGAACATATTGCACACACATATACAAGAGATTTACCATATCCATTCACAGGTGGGTCTTTCCTATGCAGATGGTGTTTATCACCTGAATTTGCTTCAGAATTTTTTCCTAGGGAAATATTGAGTAATCAACTTATCTCTCATATAATTCTTCCTTATTATCCAAGGCAAAACCTGCTGGATCTAATAGAAGATGTGCACACAAAAGGCAAATAAAGTTCATTACAATTGAACAGAAGTAATTATTTCTTTAAATCTCAGGTGCTACACTCCACAATGGCATTTTTTAATCTAACACCACACCAAAATCTTATCAGATAAGGAGAAGTAAAATTGGCCTGGTGTTGAATTTTAGAGAATTAAGAAACCACAAATCCCCTGATTAAACAGATTTCACAAGAAAGAAACCTCACTAGCTTTGCCCATCCCAGATCCCAAAATGAAAACCTGAACATAATGAATATTCATGATAGAGGAAGGAATAACATGGTCTTACTGAATGCACTCTGGGAACAGGTATAGAGGAAGAAAATAATAAACCAATATGAAATCTGGGTTATATTTAGTTGAAGATTAACATGCAATTTGAAATCAGATTGGATAGCTCTGAATGAGATATGCTAACACATGAGAACATCGTAATATGCTGCATGGGATATTTTTCTGAAGAGTTTTCTCAAGCCATGAGCAGTGAGGGAGTGAAGATCAGCATAGCTTATCCAGATCAACATCTTTCTTTGAGACTGACAACGAGATTTTTAACAAAACCATTAGTCATTTGATTGAAGACAATTTGACCAAAATTGATTCCCCCTGATCCAAAGGAATTAATTTCAAACACTGCAGGGTGTTTTCATGTAACATGAAAGGGCTCCTTTTGTGCTGCATGAGATTCAGACCCCACAGGTCTGCTGTTCACAGCTCCTATCTGTGCATGGAAAATCCTCGACAGTTAGTTGTCCAGATATTTAATGTTTCAGAGAAATAATTTATTACAGGGCTCTGGCACCTTTCCTTTAACCATGTAGCAACAAACACATGCCACCCATGTTATTAATTACTTTGCTTTCCGGAAAACATAAGAAAAGGGCTGCAAAAGGAAAGAAAAAGATATGGCAGTCATATATATCTATATATGATTTTAATTCTGAGGGTACACTGCTTTCTGGACCATCCTTAAGACATCTGGAGGACTAAAATTTCCTCTGATTTATACTGTTTTGACTGCGCAATGTTGATCCAGTATTTATCTGAAGGAAGAATCAAGCTCGAGGCTGGGGGTCCCAGGCTGCTGAAGCACATCAGTACAGCTGCCCAGGCCATCTCAGACCCCTGCCTGACTTGGCACAGAGCAAGGGTGTGGTGGATGACCAAGGACAAGGACAGCACCAGTTGCCACAGAAACTGCCATAAGGGGAATTCAGTGTTCATGTGGATCCTGGGACTCCTCATAATTTAGGACATGGCACAGTTAAACTTGTTCTCAGAAGCTGACAGCTATGCTAAGATACCCATTTCAGACCACTCTGGCTTTTAACTTGGTGATTTACATACTGTTGAGGATGGTGTGGACTTGAGCCACTGTGGCAGAGCCTTGTGAGTGAAGGGTAGGCTATTAACCATCAGGCTGTTGTACAGAAGGTATCTGCCCCTGCCAAGTCTTAAAAGAAAAGTAAGGTTTCCGTTCCCTTCTGTTTGGATCCTACCTGCCAGATGTGCTGTGATAATACTTTAGCAGCATAGATCTCTCTGGGGAAATAAGCTCCGAGTGCAGAGTTGTTGGGTTAAAGATGAGGTAGGTGTCACTCTGCTCAGCTTTCTCAGGACTGAGGTGATTCTGAGCATAAGCAGATGCAAAGCATCAGCCAGTCGAGGAATATTAAAGTAAAAGGTTTATGACATACAAGATGAGGTGAACACCTTCAGGCACACAGATTTGCACTTAGACACCTATATTTCTGATACAACCTGCATAAAGAATTAATTGCCTTTTGAGAATACTTTCAATCTTTCCTTCTGTGCTCATTATAGCATTTTAAATAACACAGACAAATCTCTCTTTCCCCCACCAACAAGTTATCAACATGGAGAGTTCATAGTCACGGGCTATCCTTAGGGTTACGGAAATTGCAGGAATGACAAAAACCATCTTGAACTGTTTCATCAAAAAAAGGTTACTGGCATACAAAGTGTGTTCTTTAACCTTCTATTTAAGGATATTTTAGGATATAAGCAAACAATTAACTGCTTATCACTAGGAAGAAATATCTACTAACAGCTGATTTCCCAGCTATGAAATCCCTTTTTTCTTTGCTTGGTAGCGTCTCTCCTGGTCACTCATGTACATGTGACCCTTGACATGGAAACCAAAGAGCAGGGTACTGATGTAATTTGGTAATTTCTGGATGAATAACAAGAGCTACCATATTTTTGTAGAGACAATGAACAAAGAACACATCTGCTATTGTCTATTAGAAGACGATGCCTGGTCACAAAATAATATTTTCTGTGAGTTGAACACTCATTTCTGCTCAACTCTGAATGACTGCTAGCTGATCCTTCTGGCAGTCTTTTCAGTCACCAGCTCCTCAGGAAGAAGGTGTGGTTCTGCACAGAAAGTGTAATAGTTGTATATGCTGAGCAGGAAGACGTCAGGAATGGCAGGGGTAGACACGGGAACGAATGAAACATTTTGCTGGCATGAACACGGAGTTTAACCTCAACAGAAGGATTTGAATATACACACACACCCCAGATTGTTGTTATGAACAATCTGCTGCCCATCTCGTAAACAGTATGGCCTGAAAGTGCCCCGGTAGAACCTGAATGTACAGCACAGTGGAACAGCACAGGCACCACCTCTGTCCCATCTCAGGGGCAGAGATGACTTTAGAATGGATGACACTTGTTGTCTCTCCTTCAAAGGAATGTGTGTTCACTAGATCTATAGCTAAGATGGATAAGTAGAAAGGAAAGGTGAGAAAAAACATGACTGCACCATGGTTGCAACAATACTAGTGATTTGTAAGTAAAGTTGCACATTTGGGGTTTTCAGCAGTTTTACAGTCAGACATGGAATTCTGGGATGTTACATTATAAACAGCACAGTGTTCAAGGCTTCCTAAGTGAACACTCAATATTTTACAAAAAGACTTGAAACTCAGCAACAGCCCAGCAAGAGTGGGAATTTCAGCTGTGAACATCTCCCTGGATTTTTCATCCTCTCTGTTTCCCTATCAATATTTTGCAAAGCAAAAATTATAACCTTTGGTCACTAACGTTGTTGCTGGGCCTCTAGGACCTCACCTGCACAACCAAGGGAATCTTTCTTTTTAAGCAACAGGCAAAAGAAACAAGGCACTTTGGGATTTTTAGAGGAAAATTAATTCATGTTGTGCAAACCCAGTCGAAGGGAACCCTTTGCAAGCTTTGAGGTCCATGTAGCCTTCATTAGCAATTCAGAAACACATGAAAGTGATGCAGACAGACAGACTAGGTAGGTAGTGAGCTTGTACAACCCTGCAAAAATATTAGACTTTGATACAGAGAAATGTGAAGTATTTTACAGAATATGAATTCTCTTTTGAAGTTCGTTAGAACCACGGGTCCCCTGTTGAATGCAAAAGAGAAATTTGATGTGCAGTATCAACTCATATACAAAAATATTTCAGAAAAGGGGCATAGCAGATGAGAAAAAGCTCAAACATTAATCTGAGAAAATATCCTTTGTTATAAATTATGATTTGGGAAGGACTAGGGAGCTAAGTGGTTCAGTTTGCCCACAGTAACTTGTCGGTTTAGGACTGAAGATCTTACTCTTGAAGGTCTTGTGCCCACTTCAGGATGATTCATTTCCTTTCCCCCTCCCCCCAGAAAATGTAACTCTTCAATCTAAATTATATACAACTGGTAACAGATTAGATGTTTTTTTTTTCTGCTCCTTGTCAGAATACTTCAGTGAAGTATATATCCAAGTTCAAAGGAGAAGGAATGGGAAGAAGAAGAAGAAGAAGGATGTGGTAAGCAAGGTCTGTAAAAGTACTTTAATCCCTTATGGAAAAACCCTATAGACTGTCACAGAAAATAAAAGCTAACAAATCAAAATCTGGCATAATTCCCCAGAGTTTAAGAAAACCATATCCCTGTCTTTTGGAATCCACTGAACAGGGCAACCTGGAAAAAATCACATTAGCCTTGAAAGAGCAACAATTCTTCATCTGAAGTATTTTTACTAGTGCAATGTTTCAGTATCTCACACCTGTAATTGTCTAAACTTCGTGTCTGTGCAGTACAACAATCCTCTTACATCCTTTTACAGCTGAAAGAATTGAGGGATAGTGCAGGGTTCTGGCTTAGGAGCAGGATGGGTCTACCTGGGTCAGCAGTAGCACAGTACCTGTGCTTGCTACAGCTGCTCTCAAGGCTGTAACTTCTCCATTGTAGGAAAGGTTTCTCTGTTCATGGAGCAGCCACCAAATCTCTGCTGCTCATTATCTTGGACAACACAGGCCATATAGCTCTGCAGCTGCTACACAAACAACTGAAGTTTCTCTGAACCCCTGTGCAGAGGGGAGTGAAATCAACAATGTTGGGAAGAATGTCCATGGATGCTCTTAGTGACTCACTGCAGGTTATGAAGAACCCAGGGCAGACAAGGAAAATGCATCTGGATTTTACAAGGCTACTTGCCTCGCTGCCATGGCACCCTGTATGTCTTAAGATCACATTTTTACTTCCATTGAACAGTGTTCATTTTTTTCTACCTGTGCCATCATCCTTCATAATGACTGCTTCAAATGGGATGTTGATCACCTTAGAAAATATAGTACTTATCTTTTGTAAAGAAGAACGATGCAAAACTTTTTATATTGCTGGTGAAATCAAGAAAATTACAAACAATAGAAGAATTGAATGATGATGTCTGTCCATATACTCCAGATGTGAAAATAGTGGCCTTTCTAGTTTGATGATTCCTGTTTCTCTTGATGAAAGTTTGTGGGACTTCGTAAGAGATTAGAGTAAGACCCTGATACTTTTCAGATCAACTTCCTATTGACAACTAGACCTCAGCCAAGAAGGATAAATTTCATTAGGAAAACACTCAGTGCACATTCAGTCTCAAAGCTCCAGATATGGACCACAGGGGAGCTGGTCTACAGTCTTATGCTTCCTTACAATGCCCATGAGCTACAAGATGGAGCACAGCAAGAGATTTGCTATACAAAATTCTGTTACACAGTATAGTGTAGGGAAAGTCAGATTACACTCAGCAGAGTAACACCTGGTATAAAACAATGTAGTACTATTGGTTAGACTTATGATTTAAGAGGAGCAAAGTCCCTCTTTGCCCACTATTATACCAATCACTGCTCAAAATATAAGGCTGTCTCCTTGTGGTTTTGGTTCAGTCCCAGATATAACTCTGATACTCAGGTACACATTCAACCACATCTTTCATCTATCCAAAAATCGCACTGTTCGCTAGCAAAAATCCAAACCCTATTGCACATACCTCTGATGTAACCAAAAGATTCTTAGTCAGGATGCCAGAGGCTTATAAACATTGGCAGCACTGCTGTTTTTGCAATCCACAGTGGCAAAAGGATTGCTGCTAGTTGACAAAACGCAGCAGCTGACAGGCTCCCCTTGGCTGTCTGCCAGCCTGCTGTCCTGAGATCCCCTCTCACAGTCTTTGTTGACTTTGACAAAATCAATCTGGTACATACCTGTCCCCTGGCTGTCCTCAGGTCCCCTACTCCAGGTAATCAGACTGTCAGTGGTGTGGCAAGTGTGAGACTCGGGGTGGGATGTAAAGGAAGTCATTTGAACTCTAAATCATGAAGGAGGTAGGAGACAGGTCAGGTAGGAAGGTGCTTGTTGGGTACTATAGAAAGAAATTTGTATTTTACCCTGTATTTAAAAGAGATCATACTTAAAACTCGGAGGCCAAATCATTCCCTTGAATTATCTGTGAATAATTCCTAGCAGCTCAGAAAGGGAAGAGTTATCTTGACTCCAAGGTAATTAAAAAAACAACTTTTACAGCACCTGACTAATAGGATTGCAACCTTCCAGCAAGCCTGAAGGAGTTGTGGGCTTATCAGGAATGCCAGCTCTTATGTCATCATTAACTAATGACACACTATTCATACCCACATAGAGATGAAAGTAAAAATTTGCACATGTAATATCTGCTTCTTCTTATGTTTCCCTAATAGACTTAGAAAACAGAAACTTGTAGCAGGGCCTGACTCTGCATTCATAGTAAATTCCTATGAATGCCAGTGCAATGTAAGGGCATATAAAGAATACAAGCCTGGGAAACCTGTATGTGAGAATTTCACACTTCAAGTTCTGAAATGAAAAAGGTGCATTAAAGTATTACTGTGTTATAAGTGCAGTCCTGAAGGCTTTTAGAAATTCCAAAACACTTGGTCTTCAATCCCATGGTAATCTCATTGTTGATTGCACCTGTGGATGTGTTTAACCCTTAATGTGGAGCTTTCCATATAATTTTTACCTTCTTCATTTACCTTCCTGGTTTGTAACATGAGAAAACCTCTGAATAGACAACCAAATGCAATTATTTTGCTGAGAAAATAAATTTTGAAAATATTGTGTAAATAGCCATGCAGACAAGTTGGCAAAGGCAAGAAGTTAACGACGCACATCACCTCCAGGACCTCGTGAAAGGCAGGTGTAAATCCCTGCTGCTCTGTGCAGGAAGCAGGCAAGGTTTATATAAGCAGTTTTGCAAATTTGGACATCAGCCCGAAAACTTTGCTGAACAATAATAGATAACTAAGAGAATCAGAAGCCTGAATTAAACATGCGTGTGTGAATTCTGCTGTGGTACAGGTACCTTGTTTGCCTGTGCAGGTGCATATATCTATGCAGCCAAAATAAGGGTGCTGCTACTTTCCTTATCCTTGCAGCTAAGATTTTCTGTATAGTTAAGGCATGGCTAGAAATACAGCTTTCATGTAGCCAGAAAAGGAAGGTAAGGTTTGGTCAGTTGCCCTTGACCTTCGAAGAAGTGTACTTAAGTTGTTCAGTAACCCTTTGCTGTCAGATTCTCTGGTTAAATTGGAAAATGTGGTTTAACTATGTGAGTTTTGTTACAAGGGTAATGAATTAGTCAGTTTGCAGTACATATGCATTAAATGGGATTATTTGGAAAAGAACTTCTGATTTATTTAAGAAGGAATTTCAAGGTAATTTTCTACTGTGGGGAGGCAGCCCCTGAAGACTTTGTCTCCCTCTCCGTGGCCAAACACTGTTCTCTAGCTACTTCCACATTTGAACTCTCCTAAACTCATTGTGTGGCTTTTTTTTTTTTTTTTTTCCCTCAAGATCAACTGGGAAAAAACCTCTCTCAGGCTTACTCATTTCTGAATCTGTCCTGCTCTTCATCACTGGTAAAAGTGATAAACGTGAAACCACGCTCACCTATTTATTCCCTGGCAAAACGAGTCTGCAGTATGTCTATCTCTTGAGTTGTTAGCCTTCAGGGTGGGGATGGTTTTCATTTGTATTATCCAGCACTGAACTCCTTGGCAGGACACTGAGCAAAAGAATTAAACAATGGGGTAAACATCTATTACATCTAAAGAGAGGACATTTATTTCCTACAGTGCTTTTGAGTGCTGCTTCCATGTAAAGAAGGTGGAGCCAGGCTCTTGGCTGGAATTCAGTCAAAAAACAGCCTGGTGATCTGCACCATCTGAGAATCTATCTGGGATTCTCAGATGATGCAGGATTTGGGGGATCACTAATCTCCCTTTTTCCCTTCAAATTTCAAGAATGGAAATAAAGAAGAATCTCCTAGTGTGGTGCCCTGCACAACACGCAGCCCAGGTGCATGAGGTCTGTTCCACCTTTGCCAATTCCTTCTGCAGATCAGCTTCAGTGCCTGCAACACTCTCCAGGAATCAGGAGCACCATGAAACCAGACTGGAGATGCCTAAGGCAGGGCTGGATGGAGCCAGCCATGCCTGGGGAAGGTGGTAGCAACCCCAGGCCAGGGAGGAGTGGTAATGAGAACTGGCCCAACCTGCTTAGGGTTTAGGGGTTCCAGCTTCATCACTGATTCCCAGCCAGTGAGAGTGAGAAAAGCAAAGGTGTTCTTCACAGGATTTTTGGAAACTTTTGGCGGAGAAGGTATGCTCTTTAATCCTTTAAGATTTGGGATGGGCTACAACAGTCAGAATTCTGGGAGAGTTTTGCCAGTCACACAGATTGCCCAATGGGATTTAGAAGATATGCTGAGAAAGAAAAACATTCTCATTCATCACATTCCCTTGTGCAATTCCACACATTCAGAGATGGGAGCAAACTATTTTACCACTGTGAAACCTGAGTAAACCTTCTTGAGATTGTGAGCAAGGTCTGCATGCAGCTGAATAGTCTCCTGTTCTGGAGAGGGCTAGGGCTGTTGTTTTGTTTTGATGTAGAAACTGAAGGAAGCAGGCTGAGAGAAAATAATAATAAAAAAGGTTTGTTTTCAGGAATACAGTTTACAGCAAAACCTCATGTTGGTCAGTCAATTCCCCCAATAGCTGACTGTCTGCAATACCTACAGGCCTAAAAGGTGTGCGTGAGTGGTGGGAGGGGAGAGGAGGAAGATGGCGTCTGACCAGGGTGCAGTACTGTTAGGGCTAATATTCCTCAGTGATGACCTTAAAAAATAACTTAACAACAGTTATTATATACTGTGCAAGGGGTAGGAGCAGTCAGATAAGATGAATGCACTAAAAAACAGGTTCATTTGAACTTTGGCCTGATTATTCTTACTGTTTGCTTGGTTTGTATTAGGGTAATAATAACACTACAGAAATCTCTTGATAAACACTTGCATGAGTGAAAGGGAAGTCAGTCTCCTTGCCCTTCACATGCTCTTCCAGCCCAGGATCACAGTGGCTTTTTCAGTCTGTGATGGACAGTCACCCTGCAAGCATTTGGGCTCCGTCAAACGCCTTCACTCACCTTCTGACTAAGCCAGGAGGTATTCCCATGTCACGAATTCATTTTCTTCAGAAAAACACAGGGAAATGAGCTGCCATAGCTCAACTCTTCTCCAGAGTAAACTCAAGGCACTGCAGTGAACTCAGAAGAGATAATTCAAAGGGAAACGGGGCAACTGACAGTGATTTGGCTGGATAAACTTAAACAAAGGAATATCTGGCTTCTTTTAGATATAACTGAAATAAATTTGCTTCTCAAAGCTTAGTTTCTAGGCTCAGCTCCTGTGCCCTGTCACCCTGTGAAAAGGTACCACTGACAGATGAGCTTCCAGCAGCTGCAATTCAAGGCATGTTTATTTGGTGGCAGTACTGGCTTAGTAGACTTAGTCTCTTCCCCATTCACCACTGGTTGCTTCCTCGCAGCGCTCATCTGCTGTGCTGGGACAAGCGTTTGCTCCTCTGTATAGGGAGTGGATCAGCGAACTGATGTGGCTGAAAACTAGCACAGGGTCCCCCCTCACCACACTCCCAAGGCTACTCTTCAGAGGGCTCCCTTCCCCAAGGTGTTGCGAGGGTGCAAAGAACTGGACAAGGAACCCCAAGAGTCTTCAGGTACACTTAAGCACAGCTTAACACAGACTGGAGAGTGAGGGGCCTGATATAGACACCCGCGTTCCCAGCTTTGCGCTGTCAAAATAGACGTGTGTGAACTTCTATCAGGCACTAGTGGGGCTACAGACACCCCTCTGGAACCACTTTTAGACCCAAACTGCCACTCTAAAGGAACTGGGGTATTACCCATGCCTTGCACATTTACCCCTAAAGCTTTATCAAATTACCATTTCCAGGAGGGAAATGACCTCTGCTGCCTGGCCTCAGAGGTACAGCAGCAGTGCTCCAGGTTTTCACCAGAAAGGGTCAATCAAACAACACAGATTAAAGCAGAACAAAGTTCCTTTCAAATGAAGGTTTCCTCACATAAGTGTCTTTTCCTTTTTCTTCAAATTTTACATGCAGATCAGCTCCTATCATTGGCTTCTCAGGCACCTAACAGCTTTTCTCCATGCTGAAAATGCAACTTTTGGGAAGCCGAAGGTCCATAGGTAACCCCCTCAAAAAGGGTATGTTTTTTTCTGGGCCAAGATAAGGGGCAACACCATGTTTGCTGCTTATGAAAGTGCCTGCTGGGCTACACAACCCTGATGCTGCTGCTGCTGTACCCAGAGGAGTGGAAAATCTTGCTTTGCCTCCTCAGGGCACGTGCTGGCTGGCTGTGAGCGCCACATGATCAGTTGTGTCTCGACCCTACACAAACAAACACTTGCCTCATCACTGCTCACACGGGCCCAGCTGTTGGCAGGCCAAGGATGCTCCACTGCCAGGCTCAGGGCAGACCTCCAGCCTTCACACTGAGTGAACACATCTCTGAGGGAGCACCTGTGGAAAAGGGAGAGGGAGGGAAAGGGATGTAACAGCGTGCTGAGGGTAGTGCCTGGCTGTGCAGGCTTTCCACAGAAGAGAATGGTGGCATGTTTCTGCAAGGATTTAGTTTGGCCCATGTGACATCCTGCCCAGGTGACTTTTTCCTACCATCAGCAGGAATTCGGGACTACAAGTGATCCCCACTGCTGGCTGGGCTGAGGTGGATAAGGGAACCCTGTGGCTATGAGGGGAGAAGGATGCTCTACATCTCCTGTGTATCAGCCTCATCCCTTAGTAAAGGGCACGGACAAATTAGTCAACTTTAAGGGCTATTCTAATTTATAGCAGCAAAGAATAGGCCTCTGGGAGCCATTATACCAGGCAAGGGTAATTGGAGAGCTAACACCCTTTAGCTACATGTCCTTCTCTGAACACTCTGTACAGGGAAACTGCTAAGAAGCAGCGAAATGGCACCAGTTTGGATGAAATCCTTGCTGGGCATGGTAGCATTACATTCCTTAGTTGGTGCTGGCATTGCCCCCTGTGTGCATAGTTTGGGTCTGTTCTAAGGCTGCCGATCACCTCCGCCTCTCCCCTGTCACACAAAGTACCTTCTTGTGAAGAACCATGGCTTCAGCTCACTTTATACACAACCACCTGGCTCCTGAGTTTCCCACAGCCACTCCTGCTCTTGGTGCTTGCAGCTGCTGACTTAGGCTCTTGTGTTTGATCTCAAGCACCTCTTCCACTGTTTTGCAATGGTCTCAGCCCTACAGAACATAAATTGACCAGGGTACATCACCCCATCTACCCACTCTGTTCCCAGGATAAAGTTGCAGGAAAAGTGTGCAAGGGAAGGGATTACAGAACACATGAAGAGCTTTTCCAAGGCTTTATGGTGGAAGCTGATCACTATTTGAAGGGTAAATGCTTGCTAACTTAACCACACCTTTGCTTCAGGTACTATTGCAACAACTGGTAGTTTTACATGTCCCTGTAAACCTGATGCCTGATTCAATACATGCCAGTAACTATTTTCTAGCCAAAGTCAGCTCAGTGTCCAGCCCATTGAATATGTGATGCTCAAAAGTATCAGAATACAGCGCATCATACGGAAGTAAATGCTATGATATGAAATATGTTGACTTGGATAATTTTTTACAACTATAGGCATTTCCATGCATCTGTTTTAAGACACACAAAGACCAGGTTATACTAGAAACATGGTAGCTTAAATCTAAAGTAAATTTCACTGGAATTGATTTCCACTGATACCAGAGAGAAGAAGGTAGGAATTAGACTCTTATTCCAGATTTATACCAGAAGAACTAACCGAAGAACATACAATTTTCTTCCAGTAATGCTAATGATTAAATAAAGCAAAAATGAAATTTGACAAGCAGTTGGTTTGATAAAATTTATAGGCACAGAATCAGATCCTCTGCCTCTTTCAATTTACATAGTCATTCAGACCAACACTAAGTGACTTTAACTCTCTACAGTTCTAAGCCAAGGGTGTCTCCCACCCAGCACAGTAAAAGTAAAAATAATTGTATATGCATGGGGCAGTATAGAACCAGGTTCAGTAGAAATACATTGAATACTTCCTTGTGAAAATTTACATCCATGTAAAGTTCTTATGTTTCAGTCATGGCAGTGTATAAAAATGAAAGCTCTTAGAGTTATTCTGGAAAAGATGGACTGTTAAAAAGGGGTATTTTGGAAAATCATTTCACCACAATAATTTTTTTGGGTATAAGACCATACGTTCAGCTTCTGTAAACTTACTTTAACCCAAAAAACATTTGAGAATATGAAAGGGTGGCACCGTAGTATATTTTTTTATGCTCCTAAAGTAAAGGATAACTTGGCTTCTAATATTCCTGATAAGAACCTCGACGGGAGATTCTGAAGAGGCACGAGCTTATGCCACTGCAAAATTCTGGCACACAAAAAGGAGGCGAGCATGATCCCTGGGAAAAGCAGAGCTCTGTGTTCTCATGTCTAGAAAGCGTGCAAGCAGAAGCAAAAGAAATGAAGAGTGGGCTCGCCACTTCAGACCAAGCAGCGTTAAAAGCGAGAAGGACCAAGAAGCTGGCTCAGACACCATAGCCAGGTGTACATCTGACAGGGAGACTTCAGTAGGCCTATGTACTAGAGAGTTTTGCCATCTGTGTTTGCTCTGAATAGACAGGACAGCTAACTTGTCAGGAAGGGGGAAGGATAAGTGGCGAGAAGGTCTGGAACAGGCAGCAGGCACACAACATAAAGCAGCACAATGCTGCTTTCTACACTACATCACCTGGTTTCTAGCACTGTAACTATCCTAATTCATCCAACAGTCTGATTACAAGCAAAAGTATTAACTGAAAAGTATACACAAGTTACTGAAAAAGAAGATGGAGCAGGACATACAGGATCTTACCTCGTTTGTGGCTGATCTTATACACCTTCACTAACTTCAAGGCAGTTTAACACACTTTTTTTGTGGAGAGATACTTTGCACTTGCCATAGAATTGAAATACAAATGTAGGACTAAACATAACCTAGATGAAACACTGCAAATTAACATGCAGCTTTCCCATGGAGATAGGCCTTCAAGAGTCTCCTGAAATACAAGTTTAACTTTTATCCCTTTATTACTTCTAGGAGCCTTTTTTGCTTGTAATTCTTCCATAATGAGACATATATATTGCAGTGAATTGCATTATACATCACATTACATCCCATGTACCTAAAAAAAAAGGATATAAATTAAAAGGTAGAAAATAAAAAAATGAAGTAATTAATTAAAACTAGAAAGTACAATAACCTTATGATCTTTTATCTATGGCACTGAAGTCTCAGCCTAGGGTCCCCAAGCCCCTGGCCTGACTGTCCTACATTTCTCTTAATATTTAAACTGTGTGCTTGTTGACCTACAACCTTCATGTTTTAGTTTACTGCCAGAGGAAATGGCAAGAATGACACAGTGGTCACACTGAAAACAATGGTTGAAGCTTGGTATCCACAGAGCTGTGCAACGAGAGGACATTTAATTATATTGCCATGGAAGTTCAGTTTTCTTCAATTTGTGCCAAACACCACCCAGAGGCACAGAGCATGACGTCTTCCTGAGGACCACTCTCTGATATTAAGTAAAAGAAGGGAAATGCAGGGAAACAAACTGACTGTTATGTTCAAAGAGAAGATGGAAAAAAAGCACATCCTCCTTTATGTTATGCTTTTCTTGATTCAGAAGGAACCAGTCCATCATCCTCGAGGATCATCTTTGTGATGAGTGAACAGGTACCAAGATGTTCTTCATCCAGTTGTGGAATATGCACACCACGATGAGCCTTTTGGTGGACAACTACAGGTAGCATTAAGCTCCTTTTTCCCTTTAAAAGGGCTGGGATATGGCAACTTGTCATCCTACTACATACACCACTTCGAGTCTGTTAAAAGCAATAGGAAAAATCCAGTTAAGAAGCCCAGTTTCCCTAGGAAACAGCTTGAGATCATTTTATCAGACATATTCTGGGAAGCTGTTACTCCAGACTATCAGGAAACTTATAAAGAAAAACACTTAAATAGTGGGCCAACTGTCCACAGCACAACTATTTTGCATACCTTTGAACTCAAAAGCACAATTTGAACTAGTCATTACTGAATTAGTTTACAATATAAACAAACAGGTTTCACCTTAGAGTTAAGCAGGGGTAACTTCCAGAGCAGTGCTGCATTAAAACTCATTTCTGTCTCTGCTAAAAGAAACTGAACTACCTAAAACAAGCATCTCCCAGCCCCGTTGCAGACACAGCCTTCACCTACTGTCCTGTGTTCAGAGGCCCTGTGAAGACAAAGTGTCTTATGAAAACAAAACCCTAACTCTCCTGACAGTTAGATGAAATACCAGACAGAACAGAAAACAAAACAAAGACAACACTCTGCCAGCTTTTTCTGAAGTTTTCTTTTGTTTCTGCTACCACACTGAGGCAGGTGCTAATGTGTGCGACCGCCCACTGCTGAGCCTGGATTTGAGCCATAAACTGTAGTTTAAATGTTCTGAATCGTCCTGTGACTGGTGGAGTTTGAACTTTCCCTAACACAACAGAGGTCTCCTGAGTACCTGATCTGGCTGCACAGTACAGCCTGGAGACAGGACCTGGGAAGCCAGGTGAGGGCAACTGTGCTTCTTAGGTGGGGGCAGTATCGAGGGAAAAGGCACCATCCTGGGCAAGTCCCTCTTCCAGCAGACCAGACATTATGCTGGAGTTGCCACAGTGTGCCAGCTCTGGAAGCTGATGCTAAACATATCATAAAGTCTTCTGGATTCTTTTAAATGAGCTATTAACAAGTTTGCCTAGAGGAAAGAGATGTGGCCACAACTTGAAGAGCTGGTCACCCTGCTGGTGAGCTGCCCATCAGCTCCCACAACCCACGGTCACTGTCACAGAGCGTTGGAGCCTGCACTTACACACCAGGAACCTTGTGACAACCCCTCAGGATGGCCCAGCCAGCACCAAGGCAGGCTGATACCTCGGGCCGTGTCCTTCAGTCCTGCCCTGCATTTTCTGACAAGGCTCTGGATATCCTAGTCAGACATCCCCCTGTCTAAATTATACCAGGAAAAGAATCATGAGTATGACACAGGTTGGCAATGGAAAAAAACCCATCAGACAAAAGCTGGGGAAGGTTTTGTTGGAGTTTACTTAATAAAAGGAGAAGTTGGTTATCACAAGGAATAAAATATCATGTGAATAAAAAGAACTCATTTCAGCTGTCTGTTCAAACTTTTCTATGCAGCTTTTCCTCTGTAAAAACCTTGAAATACGCCTGCCTCCATTTACAATGCACCAGTGTTGCAGTTTACATCCAGTCCTCTGAGGCACTTGGATGTTACTGGGTATTGCCAGGCAACTAGAGCTCTCAGTGACATAAAAGAAATTGGGGATCTTCAGCAGAAGATAATTAGTATCTAGATGGATGCTCTGAGAACCTGATTCAAAGAGAGTTGCGTGACTTTTCTCTACTTACATACCTGTACCCCTTGGAAGAGTGACACGTAAGTGCCTGCTAACTTTCCTGGTAAAAGCATTAACATTTTTTTTTGTGATCAGGCCCCTTCCGACACAAGCTGCAAGTCAAACAGAGAATTTCAAGAGTGAAAGCAAAGAATCCATACAAAGCTCTGTCTTTAGCCTGAAACAGCAATGAGCTCATGTCCTGATAAAAGGCTAAACACTGAGCAGAGCTAGCAAGATCAGAGGATTTCCTCACAACACAGTCTCAGCCAGCTTCTATATTTTGCTTCGTTTCACACTGCAGTAAAAACATCCACTAAGCAGGAATAGAACAACTTGCTTCGGTGTCAGGCACCAGCCCACCCCCCTGCCAGCTGGCAGGGCAGCTTGTGAGGCCCTGCCCTGCCCTGTTTGCATGTTTATAGGCCCCCAGCACCCTGGGAGGGTAGAAGTCGAGCAGCACGGCCAGTCTAGCCAGCGGCAGGTGTCAGCCACTCCTTTCACTCACACATGCAGAGATGATTTGAGTCACCACCCTCCCAAGCAAGCCAGCCAGAAAAAAACGACCAAACCCAGGTTTTCTGATGAGGCTGGGATGTTGCACAGAGTTTCAGCATTAGAGCAGCATTTGACAGTGGGAAAGGGTTTCCCTGGCAATAAGGTGGGGAGGAAGCATAGTGGCACTAGGTTCAAGGGAGGACAGAAGAGTGTGCTTTTTGTCTGAGAAGTCATCCTCTTCCTCTTTGTATCTATGCCAGGAGATCCTTCCCGCAAAGGGTTTTTGAGCACCACGTATGAACTCTTTTCCTCATGCAAGCAAGCCAGGACAGGTCTGGCATGAGTGGGATGGAGGTTTTCGGGCCACACCTAGCACACAGAAACTTGAGTTGGAGCCAGCTGTGGCAAGCACCAATAAAACCTGCAATCAGAGGCCACTTTCACACTAAATGTGTCCAGGCTGACTTTCCTTTCAAAACAACAGAGGATGAGGCTTCGAGGTAGGTAAACAGGTCAATTTTTACAGGACATTTTAGAGCACAGACCTGTCTTTTGTTGATGTGAGACAGCCCAGGACAGGGAGAAACTCCCTGACGGACAAGGTGCAGCCCAGAGGATGACCAAACATGCCCTCCCCACCAAAGAGCAGCATTTGGGATAAGGACTGAGGGGGAGGGTGCACACCCTGTGTGCACTGCATCCATCTCTTTTACTTGCTAATGACTGAAACTGGTGGCAGAATCCTATCCCTGATACAATCACATGATTCAGGCTGGAAATGGCTGTTGCAAGAGAGCTGGGTGAAACACTGTGACTCCACTGTTTACTCACTAGAAGCTACAAGTTTCAGGTTGGCCACCAAAATTAGATATCTGATTTACCCAGATCTTTAGGGAAATTAAACATCCATCATAGCGCCATAGCCAGACAATTTAAAATAAAATCCAAACCTGAAAGTCCTCCAAAGCCTGGATTATGAAAATAGGCAAAAGCAACATTCGTATCCCCAGAGAGATACAACTGTGTAGTGAAAAGAAGAATTTGGCCACATTCTGTGCTTTCACAGATCTGTCAATATTTATTTGTTGTGACTTGCACTCTCATGACTCTAAGCACAGTAGAAACTGTTCACTGAACATGTCTAAAATCAATTGACCTTGACTTCAATCCTGGATGAGAATTAAGCAAACTGCATATTTTTAAATTGCAGGTGTCACTGGTATTAAGCTGTATGCAAAAAAAAAAAAAAATCTAAATGTAATTTGATAATAAAAAGTTTATTTTATACTTTTTCTTAGAAACTTGATCAACAGTTTTCTCTCCAAAACAACAAACTTACTGTCAAGCAAAGGCCAGGCATTGAAAATTAAATCCAGAGAAATAATTTTTTCAGGAAATTGTAAGCAGCAGAAAACAAACTATTGTAAGACAAGTACAACTGTAGGCTTAAATAGAACTTTCACTATCAACTAAGGCTTTAGTAAATGCTCTGTAAGACTTATGGCTTTGATTCTTATTCCAGAGACTTTAAGGTGAATTGCCATTCTACTGGAAAACATTCCCATGTAAACCCAATTAATAGTAAACAATCATGAGATTTCTTATGGGTTGCATGCAGAACAAAATACCCTATTTGAGATTCTTCTCTGTATTTCTTCTTTGTTATTTGTTCACCCTCTTCTAATTTTGCAGCAGCCAGAAAGCAAGATCCCTTCACTGCATGAGGGAAGGACTCAATGGCTGTTAATCTGATTTGATGCTACTGTTCATGCATGCTTTGCTATGCCAAGGAACTGGCACTGAGGGCTTCAGAGAGGTCTGTGGGCAAAAGTGCTGGAAGTATTCTGCAAAAGCATTCCCTGAACCACATCTGACAGGACAAGTTAGCTTGTGAAAACCCTCACGGGTTTTTTTCTTGGTCAAAGTACCACCACTCCTATGTTTCTACTCTGCACCACTTTGCTGGGCAATAGTGTTTTTCCAACGCTGCCTTAACAGGGAGGCAGAGACACATGCTCAGTGTTCAGGGAGAGCTGGGAGCCCCACTCCTCTCTGGAGGAGCCGATGGCGAGCTCAGCGTGCTGCTGCTGACCCAGCCTGCCTGGATGCTGAACTGCTGTGCCACAGAGAGAATTCTAATTTGTTCTAACAGGATGGGCGTACGTGGGGCCGCGTCCCCAGCCGGTGTAAATCACAGTAGCCCTCCTGAAATCAATGCAATTATGCCAATTTTCATAGATTCATAGATTTTTCAAGTCTGGAGGGAGCATTGTGATTTACATGTTGGCTATAGCTGTGATCTATGTTGCAAATGAGGATTTATACCAGCTGGGAGGATCCAGCCCTCCAATGCATTTCAGGAAGTCTAATCTTTTAGTCAGATAAATTCTATGGAGCAGCTCATTTGCTGCAGAAATTTTTTAGCCCTGCAGGAGAACAGCAGAGCCCTGCAGATTCACGTGTAGTGGTGTGAGAAAATTCTCTTCTATCAATTTATAGAAACGGCAAAAAAACTTTCGCAGGACAAGGAAACTTACAGAAAAGGATCCTTTATTTGCAGCGCTGGGTGCAGTCCCAAGCCGCCCGCCTGGAAAAGCACACCCCTCCCCGAGCCCGTGTCTTTCTTATACTCTTCAGTTACCCAATATCTTGAATATTCAGCAAGTAACAAGTATTTTACCTTAAAAGGGTACTTTTCAAACTGGCGGGTGGGTGTCACCCTCCCACCTGATTGGCTCCTCACTTGATTGGTCCCACCTGATTGGATCAGGGCATACCCCCTGTACAGCTTGATTGATTGGTGACGTACCCCTCTGTACATGTACAGGGGGACCCCCTTGTACAAAAAAAGACACGTGGCTGATATTGTATCCTACCTCGGCCGCAATATTCCCTTGGTGTACAGCCCTGACGGGGCCTTTCACCTTACAATCTTCGCGAGACGCCTGAAATAAAATTAAATGGGAGGTAAGAAGGAAGTCCCAACACCCCGTTTCCCACTTACATAACTTTACTTATAATAAAACCAGATTATTTTATTTCTCATAGTGGGAAGGGCTGTTTACACCTTTATGAAAGGCTGAGGGGGGTAAAAAAGAAACAGTACAAAGTACTGTCTGGAGCAGAGGACTGGTTTAGGGAACAACAGAGCTGTTGGTCAAGGAGGAAATGACAGCTAGATGAAAGGCACCTAGGTGTGCTGTTTTACAAGGGGCTACAAATCAGAGGAGCCTTCAGTACACTGACTGCCTCACATGAGGATTTGCACTAATCATTTAGGGGGGGTTACTGATTAATAGGTTCATACCACTTATCCCATTTTTTCCTATTTACCCCTTCCCCTATCAGGCAGGGTCGATACTTGAAGGTTAAATTAACACTCATTTGGGGAAACACTGCACTGAGATTTGAACTAATGTTTTCCAGTGCCTTTTCCTTTCACCAGGACAGCTATGAAAACCTTGTTTTCGTATTGCCAAAGCATCCCTACGTGCTGCTTTGTGAGACAACATAAATCCGGGGAAAAGGACCTGGCAAGCCAGTGATCTCTGCACAGCAGCCTGACAGCACTCAAGGACTGGCAGTGATATCCTGAAGCACAGGATTAGTATGGGAGGGGAAAATGAGGAGGCCTTGAGGAACCTTTTAGAAGCTCCATCCTTCCTCAAAGAAAGAAAAGAATTAAAAGCGATGGGTCCAGCCCACTCGGGGTAACTGGCACTGGTTGGGTTTGGCTTTACTGAGAAAACATGTCAAAGCAATGAATCTAGAGCCACTCAAATAAGCTGTGGTCATTTTTTTTTTGTCTCACAGAGCAAAATGGGGCTGGTTTGAAAAGAGTAGTCCCTCTTGCACTGCCCAGAAGATGTTTATATCATGAAGTCTTCATAGGGAGGAAGAGAGTTAGCTCAGTCTACCTGCAGCCAGATGAAGAGCATCAGAGGGCTGGTTGACTCTTTTACTATGCCAGTCTCTCAGCTTAATCTTCTCACCCATCTCAAACCAATGTAAATGAGACAAAAGTTCTGTAGGCTCAAATAGGGCAGGGAAATTTGTGAGGTCTTAGTGAGAGAAAGGGCATGTGTTTACCTCATGGGCCAAACTGTGGGTTGATGTGGCTTCAGGTGCACTGATGACAACTGGAAATTTTTGAGGACTTCTCACGTTCATTAAGGCTGCATTTTTGGGATGTTGCAGCTGGATTTGGGTTTTCCTGTGCTTAATTTCAGTAAATAAATTGGTTACCCAAGTAGGCAGAGACATTTAACTTAAGCATTCCTAGAAGCTGATATAAAACAGCTCTTTCCATTTCTACACAGTAAATATGGAATGCAGGCTAAAATTTCTCAAGTCATGAAAAATATATTGAACTGCCTTTAAATCTGGGCCACAAACATGGCAGTTGTAGAACAAGGCCCAGATTCTCCCATATTTCCTAACCCAGCCTTAAATGCAGAGCAGAACATACAAAGTCTCTCTGGAACTGCACCAAGAATATGAACACGGAGTGCTTCTCTTTC
>NW_021940813.1:4643935-4665067 GCF_001715985.3 Manacus vitellinus
CTACACACACATACCCTCTTGGGAAAAGCACCTCAGTCTCTGGAAACTCTTTTGTTCTTTCCTTAATTGCAGACTGATGCTGAAGGATTTTCAAGCAAGACACAGGAACTGCTACTCCAACTAGTTATTTCCTATAACACATTGATTTCTGATCACTGTGTAGTTTCTCCCAATGTCACTGTTAACAATTATATTTTAAATACCAACCCAAAACATGAGGCAATGGCGCAGAGAATCCAAAGAAAAGCATTGCAAGCTTAGAAAGAAGGCACATGCTCAGCACACTGGCCTCCCTTGGAAGAAGGAGAAAGTAATGAAACAATAAGAAAGGTAATTGGAGACTTTCTGCTCTTTCTATGAAGTATATTTCCACGGGGATTGTGACTTGACTCCATGGTGGAATTGAGAGTGGCACCTTCAGGGTGAGAGAGGAGGGACTCTCAAAGACAGTATGGAAAGTGGCTGAAAATAATTTGAATTGCTTTAAAATGCATTAAGAAGACAGGTATTATTCACAAATTTGTTACTACGACTTGATCACTGCAAGTTCTCAAAGTCAAAACCTGAGCTCAGAACACAGACTGATCCAAAATACAACCTCCTTGGCCTCAGAAGGTTTTGCAGTGCACTCAAAATTGAGGGAAAAATTAATTTTTCTCCTTAGAAGCAGAGGCAACAGAAAAATCTGTGTGTCTGTTTTGCGGGGGTGGGGTGGGGGTGGTGTGTTTGTGGAACATCACCATTTTTAAAACAAAATTAACTTAAAAAATTATATAGAATTGTTTCTGCAGAACCAAAAAATCTGTATGTCTGCAATACTGAGTCAATATAAACATGGAATGTATAGAAGAGATATGTAAATACAATAACAAATGTTGCAATGGAAAAATCCAGATCTAAATGAGGAAATCAGAATGAAACTTTTTCACTTGCATAAATGAAACAATTTGACATTATCACAGTGAAATGAGAAGGTCAAAAGATAATTGTCTCTCATTTTCCCATTTTAAATTTTGATACACTTCCAAAAAATAATTGGTTTTTGACAAAAACACTTTCACCAACAGCAGACCACTCCACTGATTCTTTTTTTTCATTCTGCTCTCCTAAAAGCTTCCCACAACAGTGTCATATAAGGCAAATCTTTGCCTTCTTTTTCTGCACCTGGGCACTTCCCTGGGATCTGCTCCTTGTCTTGAATTCCTAGTCTACCTCTGTAACACTAACTCTTCCCTGCTCATCTGTTTCAAGTCAGAGAAGAACCCCATACAACTGAAGTCATCAGCCTACCAGGGATTATGATAGATCTCATATTTTCTAATCTAAAAATTTGACTTCAGCAGTTAAAACTAAAGCAGGTGGTTACTTTTTACTCCTGGGTTCATGTCAGGTGTCTCAATGAAACACTGGTCCCTCACTCAGTTCCTCCGAATGCCTCCATATTCTCTCTTCTGTTGTTAAAAGAGATGTGCTGCTCTCTTCCTCCAGAAAGAAGCTATAAGGACTCTGACGTGTTTTACAGTACTTGACTATCCACAGCAATAAAGACAAAAAATCAAAGCAGATCATCTGGAAATAAACAGCAGAAGATGCACAATGTGTCAGGCCACGAGCAGGCCTGGTATGGCTCAGCGTAAGCCCACCTTCCCCTCCAGGGGCCACCTGAGAAGTTTTGGGCTTTGTCAAGGCTAGATGGGAGACCAATGCCAAATGGTCAGGAACTGTGAGAAGTATTCGGTGGATAGTGTTCTCCCTTCAACATCCTTCTCCCTTCTCCTCATTGTCCGTAGGAGATGTGTTACTGGGGCTGTAGCTGCTTCTGCTGATGGAAGATACCACAGCATTTTTTCACAAAGTGTGCACGTGCCCCAGCCAACTACCCACTAAATTCTTTCAGTCTCCTTAATTCTATCTTACAGCTCCCACAGAACATGCCGTTTTTCACTGCCTCTCCCCAGCTGTTGTTTAGCATCATTCTGTACTTCCAAACACCTGACATGTCCTGTCTGTGATCGGTGAAAGGATTCATACAAATTATGTGGCCTCTTGGAGGCTCCAGAACTAAGGGCTGTCTAACTCTGAAATTGTAAAGCACAGTCTGATTTCCTGGAAATCCTTGGAGAAATTAATGCATTCCAAAGGTGAACCATGTTAAAAAGCAGGTGGAACCTCATTTCTTGGGGTGATTCAAAGACACATTTTTGCTTCTTCCACCAAACATTGCAAAGTTCCCCTGGTTTGGATCATTCAGTTCTTGCCAGCCTACAGAGGCCTTTTACTCCTCTGGCGCCTGTCAGTTCACAATTCAAAGTGCCATGGGACAGTTTTGCATAACCTGGAAGGAAAATTCCATATTCAGAGAAGAAGGAACATTTTCCTGTCTTCTCCATCCAAATGCCTGGGTGTGCTATGAAGCACAAGGCAGTAGAAGCACGAAGTAGGTGCTACAGCTGTGCAGCTCCAGTGATTGCTGGCACTGACATGGCTGCTGCCCTTTCAAGGCAGCCACTACTTTTTGCAAGTCTCCTTTTAGGAGCAGGTTGGCCCTTACAAAACCTTGAAGATCCCTGAGGAAGGAAAGGGCAGAAGTAAAGAGAAAGAAAAGGAGAAAAAGAACTGATTATGGGGAACAGCAATGAAATAAAAAGAAGGGCTGTGAAGATCACAGGATTAGACATGCACTGAGGGAGAACTGGGTGGAAGGGACATCAAAGCAAAGCTCCCCCAATAGCACCATCATACCATGATGGCATCTAAGCTGCAAGTGGATGCAACCCACTGCCTGGCAGAGCTTCCACAGCTTCTGGGATTTACCATCAAACTTCCCACACTGGAGAGATGACAAGGAAGTCTCCACAACAATCTGAGCTCACTACAATCCCTGAAGCTACGTATTCAGCCTTTACCCTGAAAGCTGAAGGAAGCACATGAACCCAGAAGCTGGAGCTGTAGAAAACACAGCTAATAAAAAATGGACCTGACAATACTCACAACCTACAGGTGCTGTTTAATCTTTGGGTTGCTTGGCATACAAGGTGAGAAGGACTCAAAGGGTAGAGGAAGCTTGCAAGCTGAAATAGGTCTGGAAATCTGGGTTGCTTTAACAGTAGTTTCTCTGCTTTCTCATGATGGTTTTAGAAAGAAATGAATGTACAACACAATTTAAAAATCTTAATTGAAAGAGCTCTGTGTCCCTCTTCTCATTTTCCTTTTCCTTTCTTTTTGGGTGTATAATACATGCAGTACTAAATTTTACATTGATGTACATAGTGTGAAATTGGTTACTTGAACACACAGTGTAAACAAGAGTAGGATTGGACCAGCAGATAGATTTGTAAAATCTATCATTTTTATGCAAATGACTGTACAGTTATCTTTATATAGAGTACTGCTCTTTGACATAGTATCCTTTGTCTAGTGCAGAAAAAACCAACAAAAACCAGTGTGACGTACAGCATATACTTTTTCAGACTATTGCTGGCATGTTCTTTCATTTTGCATAGCACACAACTTTAGGCTGTATTACATGTTGTATAGTAACAGCCAGTAACATTACACTTTTTTCAAATGAATCTGTTTTTTTATCACACAAACCCATTAACACAGCTGTTTTGTGTGCACATGTTCCCTCAACCCCCCCCTAGCTGATCAAATAAAACATGGCAACAGTAAGATTCTGGACTGAAATTCAAGCTTTTGTCAAGTTCAGGATTAGTTTTTTCCCTCTAAAAACTTGCAGGATTGACTTTCCTCTTGCTCATTCCATGACATATTATTGCAGGTTTATTACTTCATTGAAGACACTGGCAATGGATACCAGAAAACATGAGATTGAAATCAAGTCCAAAGGCTGTGCCATTAAAATACTGACATAATCCACATGGCAGGAGTGAAAAGATGAATATGAATGTGGTCAAAATTGGGGGTTCAGACAGATTTGTAAAGTCAGACCAGCCAGCCTTTAGATTTCCACCAGACAACTGAGTAACCAAGTGCTGTAGTGCTAACAATGTCTGCAGTGTTGACTCTGAATGAATGGCCAGCATTAACTGCTCAGCTGTGCCCAGGGATATACAAGCAGCAGATTACACTCCAGAGGAATAATTAAAATGAGTCAATAAATATTGTCCAAATTTTTCTAAGACCCCACATATATGATGTTCCCCATCTTGCTGAAGGAGGTCCCTCCTTTCTTGGGGGCTATTGGAGTGCAGCTGCCCCCATTGCCATACAGACAGTAAAAAAGCACCTGGTGGGCTTAGCAGATCTGGAGCTGCAGTGGAGCAAGTGCACAGATGCCTGCTGAAGTGACCTGCATAAAATTATCCCATAAGCCTGGTAAAAGCTAGTGCACCTCCATGACACTTTCCTCCACACCTTAGCAAAAGGTCTAGAGGTCCTGAGCTGTGGGCTAGCCTCCAGTTTCATGAGGACTACACTTAGCATTTTTTCTGCTTATGTAGGATCCTTTTATAAACATCTCTTTTTTCTCTTTCAAAATAATCATGTCCTTCTTTAGAAACTACAAAAGAAATAAAAGAAAACACAGGGAAACATGCAAGGTTCTGCATAATGTGCACAAGAATTGTACAGTGTTTATCACTGCATGAATACCTAATTAGACCAGACATGTAGCTCAACATCAAAATAGCAAAACTATGGGTTAAAGCAGTAGCATTCCATGGTTAGTACTGCAAAGATACAGACAAGAATGTGTAACACAAACTCTGTGAAGCAAGAACCATTAAGCAGACACGTAAAAAGTCCTGCAGAGATGAAGCCATGTCTTAGCTGGACAGCTACTCTAGTCTCTCCACTGCAGTCCTTCTTGTTCTCCACTCATTTCCTGTCGTGCACTTATTCCCTGTCCTCATAGGGATGTAGGCTCCCAACCTGAAAAGACATCTGCCTGTCTTTTACTTGAACTGATTGTGTGGGAGTGAGGTGTACTCAAGACGGACCTCTCGGGATAGATGCTGACCTGGTTTGTTAGCTCAGACCTGGCACCTCACCAATGTGGTTACACTGCTTCCAGCCCCAGCTGGCTTGTGCTGGTTAGTGTGGAGCTTGGGAATAGAAACCCTGTGACTGCCAGCACCTTTCCACACACCTTGGAGGCCAGGTTGCTCAACGCAGAGGCTCTCTGTGTGCCTTTGGTTTTGGACAGAACTTAGAGCGGCACATGGCAGAACACTCACAAAACCTGTTCTTCTCACTGACCATGGGGTTGTACTCTATGTGTCTTGTGATTTATTCTTCCAGTCAATGAGAACAAGAGCCTCTGTCCAAATCCAAGCATCAGATTAACCTTAAAAGCATTACCTGAGAGAACATGAGGGTAACAGAGATCTCATGGGGTAGTAAAGAGTGTCACTATGTAAGAAGATGTGTACAACCTCAATACAGCACATACTTTGTATGGCATTGTATTCATAGGAAGGCTTCAACTGGCAAAAAACATCCAAAATTTTCTGTCTCCTGCAAGTCCTGTTCCTAATGGTCACTATTTGAGCTCCATTGCTTTTATAGCACTCCACCAACAGATAAAAGTTAATGAGCTAGATTTCAGAAGAGGACCTATAATCCCTACCCTGTCCTTAGTTTTTTTCCTCTGAAAACCTTCCCTTCTTACCTGCCTTGAATTTCAGGTGTCCATTTCTTCTCTCCAGTCCAGGAAAAACGGCAAAGCACTCCATCAGTATCTTCTTGCAATATGCTTTCCTTCTTTGGTGCAAAAACTTGCTCTTTCTTCCACATCCTACTTTCTACCATTCACTCCAAACTCAGCTGATCCCTTCCAAACTCAGCTGATCCCTTCCTGGGCTTCTGGAGTATCCCTCATCCCAGATAAAACTGCAGTTTATTCCTCTGTCGTGAAGCCTGGGATCTGACTCATCATTTTTGTGATTGTTTCTTTGCATCAAAGCCTCATCTAATGCTTGGTCTTTCCACATGAAGAAGTGTGGTTAGAAGAGATATGACTATCTAGCAAGCCCTGGAGATAACAAAAGAAAAGGAGACAGATTAAGGCCATTCTTGCACTGCTTTTACCTTTCTTTTTTGATTGACCTGAGATGGTCTATCCTGGGCAAGAACAGCAGCTCAGAACAGAACCTGCCTTACATTAAGAGGTGCTGCAATCTGCTCCAGGTTTTTCAGCTGGTGAGGTGCATGCCATGCATTATCCAATGCCTCCTCAACAGTGACAGGGACACACACCTTTTTCTCTGCCTTCTGCCATTCTGCAGTTGGTCTGAAACCCCTCCTGAGCAGTAGCCACCTGAACCATCCCACCACAGAGATGGCTCAAACAAAGAACAAAACAGATGTGAGAAATGCTGGCAGGAGCCTCTCAGCTCTTACACCAATTCACTGGTGGTTGCGCTGCGTGCATGTCAGTAGGAGATTAGCTGCCTCAGTCCACAATCCATTTCAGTGCCTCTCAGGTAAGCGTATTCTTACACTCACCTCTTTTAAAGACCAATCTGGGCACATGCTGGATGTGGGTACCCCCCTCCCCACGTTTAATTCTGCTTTCTGAACTGTGCATTTTGAATGTTTCTGCAGCGCGCCGCGTGCAATTAGAGACAGTCCCACAGGGCAGAGGTGCAGGCTGCATCCTGAGATATTCCTCTGCTGGGGAAAATAAACAACAGCCTCTGAGACTATTCCTCTGCCAAAATAATTTTAGCATTTCACTGTCACACAGCAGGTGGGCAGGGTGGGGAGGGAACACCACAAGGGGTGCCGCTGCAGCAACCTCAGGAGGCTGGTTATTTTAAAACGCAGCAGACAATTAATTAATTTTCCTTTAAAAAATGTTTCAAAAATGTAGTTGGAGGTATTACACCTTCATGACAAAGTCTCTATTATAAATGAGCCTCTCATTTTGAGACAGGGCTGTAATTAGATTGCCTGTGGTGATGATGAATGGCCAAGGTGAATTCATTTCGGGGGAAGTGCGCAGCAACAACCCACGTCCAAAAGGCAGGAAGGGATACCTGCGGCCGCCCCTCAGGCACCCACCAACACAGCAGGGAGGGCAGCTGACCCCCTCACTCCGGGAGTCACACATCCCCCACTATGGAAAAGCCGTGGATGCCCACTTCCCCTCCTCACTCGCACCAGCCTTGCAGCAGCATGGGGCTTCATGTGGCCTCTGGGGCACCACAACCACCTGGGCATGGAACTGTGGGCTGAGGCACAGCCACTGCGGCCCTGACAGGACCCCCCATTCATCTTCCAACAGCCCTCAGCTCTCCCAGCCCGAGATCTGCTTCAGTGCTGTGAGGCCAGGGCCACCAGGAGACTCTGGCAAGGGTCTAAGGGCCACAGCACAGACCTCCCTGCCTCCATGACAAGTGCCAGCCCCGAGCATCTCTGGGCAGCTTTATTATTGTGATTAATGTTAGTATGATGAGTCTGCCCCTCCTCATCCTTCTCTGCCTGCTGCACAGTAAATGCTGTTTCAGAGGCAGGGCTGTGGGAGAGCACTGCATGCCCCAATGGCCAGGGAATGCTCTCTGTAAGGTCTGGCTTTAAACACATTTGCTGTCAAGAAGGAGAAGCTTGCTGGTGTGTCGCAGTGCTCATGGCTGCGTTTCAAAGGGAACATTTTTCAGGATGCAGCAGGTATCTGGGGAGACATAGGTCACATTGGGCTATTCCCAGCCAGGAATCACCCCCTATTTACAGATGTTTGCTGTTCATAAAGGCCACCAGCATTTGGCTCACCAAACCTAACAGCTTGAGCCTTGCACTGTTTCAGAAGTTTCTGCTTTCTCTAAATCATGACTTATTTTTTTCCTCTCCCTCAACTTTCCTGTCAGTCATTATGCAACAGACCATACCTGAAAATGAAGAGCTCCATCCAGAAGTAAAAGCTGCTATAAAAAGAAGAAACTGTCCCCAGGACAGATCCATTTCAGTAAATAGTGAGGGTGATGTAAAATGAAACTTGTGCTGAAATCATTAGCTCCGAGAACATTGAAAGGACTGAAGAGGTATAAGCTGAAACGTAAGAATTATAAGCAGCATTGTCATTTACAGTTACAAAGACTCTCCCCTGGACAAAATCATTGGCAGAATGAGGCAGGTGATGGCTGTAGCAGCAGCACATTTCTGCTCTGTAGACTTTTTCCTGGCATTAATAAAAATAGTCTACTTGGAGGATGAGGCAGCTGCTTGCCAAAGGGTCTCTGGCTCCCCACACAGCACTGTTTGGTGAGGTGTGAATGCTAAACCCTAGGAAGGAGCAGTTGATTGGGAAATTGCAGGCCTCACTAACGCACAGTCTGATCCTCTTTAACCCACACATTTTCCTGGGCCTCCCATTCCTTCTTCGGCCCTGAACACTTACTGAACAACCCTAAAACTCTCAGCATCAGCTAATGCAAATGTGACAGGCTTCTCTGATACGTAGGGTAAGGAGTCTTTCAGCCTCATTAGAAAAGGGAAGGGCTTTCCATCCATCTCTTGATTTTGATGGAAATGGTATACAACATGTTTTATCTCTGTGAAACAATAAGAGCAAAGGGGCTGTGAGCCAGGGCCGCCAGCTAAGAGTTGAAGATGAAATTTAATTGGTTAGTAACAAAATTTTACTGCTGAGACAGCTTGTTTACATCTATTTAATGTCATTGCTTCTTGAATTTGTCTATCAGGGAGTGCTGCCTGACTGCTTCAGCCAGATAACAAACTGGTTCATGCCGCTTCAGATTTATCTTCTCTTCTGGCCACCAACAGCCTCTTTCCAGTCTTTCAGTCTCTCTCTGGTAGTGTCCTTTGTCACTGAACTGCTCTGGGGTGTATTTTGTACCTGCTTATACTGTGGCCTTTCACCTGTTGGTACTGCTGTTTTAATCTCTTATCTCAGTCCTGGCTCTGTCCCTTTTGTCTGCCATCTCATAACCCTTTTCCAGTTAGCAATTCTGTGTTTCTGAAATCTGGTCCTTTCCTTGCTTACAAACCCTGAAAAGGGGGTTTTATTTAAGTAAGGTGCTTCAGCTCTAGTGCTAAATTGTGCAAGGACTTGGAAACTGGGTCTTGGGGACATGGAATTACTGAATGTGCTCATTACTTGGCAGGACTGGGCCCATAACCCACTCCTATTTGCCTACATTTGCTTTACTTTGAGCTGTGGCTGCCAGCTCCCCAGCATGCCTTTAAAAGGCAAGAGGATAGGAAAGTGCATTTGTCTGGCTGTGTCCGTGGCACAGTGCTGCGCTCCGTAGGCAGAGTCAGAGCCCACATGCAGCAGTCTCTGACCCAGCACTCTTCAGCTGATAAGTGACAGTATTTGCAAACCTGAGAGTTCAAGCATGAGAGGAAAAGGGAATGCAAGTTTAGAGGCAAACACAATGTAGCTGAGAGCATAATGAACATATCTGTGTGCAGATGCCCCCGAAAAGTACCGATGAATTGTAAAGCACCGTAATTGGGCCCATTGACATTCAGATGATGTGCCAAACAAAGAGCAACTTACACATCCAAGAGGGCACACAGAGATTGGCTCCACAGTTGAAGGAGGAAAAATATGAGCCAATATCGGTGAAGGGCTCCTGTAGGAAAGCTGAAGGCAATGGTCTGCTACTTTACCTATACAATTTTAGGGACTATGACAGTATTCTCTACAAATGGCTCTCCGTTTCTGTGACATTATAAAAGCAGGAAGGCACCAGTAAGGTGTTTATTTTTAAAGTGGGAGGCAATTTTTTATAAAAAGATGCTAGAGGTACAGTCAGACGTACATGAAAAAAACTAGTATAACATGATTTTCATTTTAAAGCTCAACAAAAAGCAATGGAGTGATTCTTTAATTAGCTTTGTACCTGGGTGAATGTCAAATTTCACTGTTTGGCTCTTGTGGGGAGGATTGTTTAGCCAATGCAAACAATCGTGAACATTTCCAAATTCTTCAGCTAAATGCTGAGAAAGTTGAATTACGACTAATAAAAGGTCTTGTTACAGAAATAGGTGCTGGCATGGAAGAGAGATTCCAGCCCTCTGAGTACTGACGTATGCATGTTTGTCCTGTTCAGAGTATCTGTTTCACTCAGACCGAGTCAGACTTATCACATAAGGTTTAACTATTGCTTACATGAAATTCTGAGGGTGATCTGCTGCCTCGTTGCAAAACAACCAGCCACGAAGAGCCCCAGAGGTTCAGTTCCTTCTCTGTGATGTCCTCAGAACCAAGCTACAAGAGGAGCAGAGTTTTGGACTCGCACAAATGGTAGCGAAAGATGTTGTTGGGAGGTATTAATAGGCTAAAAGAAATTAAGAAAATTTTTCCTGGAAACAGAGAAAGAGGATCTCATTAAAATGGATCCCACTGAAAGGAGGCTTTTCAAAAAAGAACATACCTTTTCAGAAGTCATAAGAATACTTACAAGAGGTACATACCTTCCATATCTATCATTAGCTGGTATTTAGGATTTTGAAACAGTATGGATGCACCCCTCAGAGACTCTCACAGTGACGGAGCTTTGAAAAATAGCACTGGAGAGTACCTGCTCTTGGGTAGAGAAGGCTAACAGCCTTCTCTAACCCTCTCTAACCCTCTACCCTAGATCACCACTTCTATGTGAGAAGACTAACTGGTGCACAGCTCTACCACAGAAGATATGTGGTACCATTCCTCTGGAACCACTTTTTTTTTGGGTAGGACCTTAGACTGGCATGTGTCAGGCCCCACACTGCTGCGGGGCTCAGGAGAGACACTGCAATTACCTACCTGTGAGAGAACTTCTAAAGATGGCCAGTTGGTTTTGGTTTAAAGTGAATTACAGGATGTTCTTCCCCATCCCCTGGGGCTCTCACACCTATGTGCTACCTTTACAGAATGAGGCCTTTTTCCTTAGGGGAGTAGGAAAGAGAATACCCTTCATACAATTTTACTTCGCCCATAAGGGCATCAACCAGGCATGACGTATTCATGGCAACTAACAAGGTTTGTAAATATACCATGTCTAGGAAGTCACTGGTGGCAGATGTTTTTTCTCCCTCACTGCACACAAGCCTTGTAAGCACGAGCACCCTTTCAGCATGGTAGCAGAGGAAAAATTCAGTGATGTCTTGCCATGGAGAGAGAAAAGACATTGTCTAGAGATGAGAGCTTGTGGTGGTGGGGGAGCTCATTTAGAAAATTAAACATGACCTTTTAAGCAGAAAATGAATGGATGTAGAGCAGACAGCCCATCAGCCGAGCTAGACAAAAATGTTGCAATCTGGCTAAAAGCACCCTGTGCTTTTCTTGAACTCTACATACTATAAAAAGCTGTGGGCACGTAATTTTGCCCAGTTCCTCTGAGTATTAATATATGCAATTGTTTGCAACAAGAGGAGCAGCATTGTCTAATAATAAACACGATGCATTCTCAGCACTTAAAGGAGAAAATTTAACCCTGATGCAATCAATACAGTTGCACGAGTCTGACTCCCTGCAGCTTCCACTCTGCAGGTCCCTACATGCCCTTATATTTCAGTGGCTACAGCTCTGTCAGCTCTGAATGACCTTCTTGGAGCCCCAGAAGGTTCATCCCCCAGACAAAGAGCCAGGGCACGCACTGCAGAGCATGTTTCATCCCTGACAAACCTTGCCTTCTCCTCAGGTTCAGCCTGGTATGTCACAAGAGCTTCCTCTCATGTAGGAAGCTGGGAAGTGCCCTCTGGCTCCCTGAGGCCAATGCAGCTGTGGAAGATGAACGAGTCCCCAGTGCCTCTTCAGAAGAGATTCTTGTAGGAGAACAAGACCAAGACCTAGGGCTAAAGGAGACCTCCATATCTGCACGGTACAAGAGCTGCACAGTCATTGATGAATCCACTGAAGCACTTGAGGTGAAGAATGAACTACACAGGTCTCCTGCTGGATTGCAGAAGTCATGTCTGTCTTCTCCAAGGTCCCCATACCACACCACAGCCTCTATTGACCTTTCCTTGGATGTGATACAACCTTCCCCCCAGAGGGTAGGGGCAGATAGTGAGTCAAAGCTGCCACACGCTCTGTGAGTTTGGACTTGTCTACTGCCCTTTAGTCCTGCTGCTGCCTCCATTTGTCAGGGCCATTCAGCTGTTGCATCTTGTCACAGTCTCGGCCACTTGGCTCTCTGAGTAAGCAGTTGCCTGGAAATGTCAAAACCCCCCAAACCTGCCTGCCCTCCTGCCTCTGCTTATCATCCCAGACAGTCTGTGAAAGAATACAACCTTTTGGCAATGCCTGCAGAACCATGGTTACAGCTCACTGCTGTCCCTCTGTCACAGCAAGCCACAGCAAGCCTTTGATTTCAGGCTGCCCTTGTTTTTTAATATTGTGTTTCATTCATCCAAAGTTGCCTGGCTGGACGAGCCCATGCCCACACTGATGCTGGTTTGGAGACTTAATTTGTACATTGGGTTCTGGTTTATTGTCACTCATCACCACTTTAAAATGGAGCTAAACCATTCAAGGAATGCACAGGCTTGGTGCCCTCCTCTGTACAGCCTGTGTAACACTGGCTTCCAGGAAGAAGAGTGCAATGGAGAAGAAGGGGAGGAATGTGTCAAAGAGTCAGCCTTTTAATTTCTGTGCTTACATAAATAGGAAAAAATGTAAAATAATGTTTAAAACTCTCTTAAAAATACCAGGCATGCTCTTTCTGCTGACCTTGCACTAAAATGATAATCAAAGAGCCTTTGTAGTTTACAACCTTTTTAGCTACAGTTCTCTCATATGGAGATAAAATATTTGTTGGTACAGTGAGTGACAGGGAGAGAAGTGTTACTAACAGGCTTCCAATGGTGTCATCCCAAGAAAAAAAAGGGAGAAAAAGAACCAGCTGAAAATTAAATACAATAATAGAAACATGTCTTTTCATATTAAAATGTTGATAAATATGGACATGTAGAGCCATATCGCTGCTGGATATGTCAGCATAACCCTGCTGACATCGGGAGTGCTATGTGCCAGTTCACACTATCCAAAGAGCTTTTCCTTTAACTGTGTTCTGCTTTCAGCCAATGAATTCCCAAGTATAACTTCCAGCCTGCAAATGGACCGTGCGTGCAGGTTCACAGGAGTGATCAACCAAGGGGTTGGGGAGATGGCCGTGAGCCACTGACGTGGAGTTTTTTTCTCCTGTTTGAGAAGACTGATCAGCCATGCCTGCCTTTGTCTGTATTTCCCTTCAGTGGGTCTCAAGAAAAGAATAAAAATATTTGTCATTTCAAGTAGCAGTACATTAGCTATGAGGTGGGTGCATAAACGTTATCCTTGTCTGGCAGATAGGAAAACTGCATTCCCTCAGTATCAGGTAGCAGTCCTGCAGCAACCACGGTCAGACCTCTGGTTTTCTCTCACTGTAGCCCAGTCCTGTGACTTCAGCTCACAGTGCTGCCAGAAACTGTCTCCAAAGAAGGAGCACTTTACCTTGAAACAGAGCAGATTGTACTAGGCAGGAGATGTTAGAAAAAAACACCAAGCAGCAGAATGCACTCAGTGCCCCGGCAACGTCTCCACTTACACAGAGACCATTTCAAACCAGCCAAGTTAAACACGGCCCTGCACTATCCCCACGCTCGGTACATTTCCCAAGGACACAGTATAAATGCTTCCATCAAGGCACAGCTTAATTTATTTGTTTGCTTCTCTCCTTACCCAGGAGAAAGCTTTTTTGTTTAAATGGAGAGAATAAATAGTCTCCTGACCCTTCTCTCTGCAGCACGTGCTCCAACACTGCCCCGTGTTTATGAGGCTAATGGGGGAGAATGCTGTGGGAGGCACTTGTTAAAACACTGGCAGCGCCTTCCCTTTCGTAACGTGGTGATTTGGGGCTGCATTGTGTTTGTAGAAGCAGGAAAAGGAAGAGGAGGCTAATAAAAAATATCCATTATCGGAGTTTTCTGTGTGTAAGGACTGATGGGCAAAATGCACGGAAGACAACAAATACCTTGGAATAAAGAGCCCGTGATGGAGATAAATAATCATGGGGCTCATTCAACAAGAGCCTGCTGTTTAGAAATCCACTGGAACAGCTGCAGCTTACACGTCATTATACTTCTGATCAGTGAGCATTAGGAGCCTTTTTGTGAGTCCCTTGTTTGTTATATCAATCATTGCAAAAGCAGACTCTACAGACATAAAACCACACAGGAAATACGGGGACTTCTCCTTACCCCAGCTTTTCTAGTCAGTGTCCGTTTTAATCTTTTTTCACTCCACCTCCTTATTTTTCTTTTCTCCAGTGGTCTGGGGTGAAATGTATGTCTTCCTTATCAGACCTTTATGGCTTTGTTTGCTTTTTAAATCACCCATTAGTAGAGTTTGACATGATATCACACCTTCTGGCTTGTGAGACGCTCATGGAAATCTGGAGCTGTGAAGGTAGGATCTCAGGTCTTACATATCAAGCTTTTTTCTGCACTTATTTCTGGCCTTAGCAGTATCTTGGCAGTGTGACAACATGCTGTGCAGGAAAAGATGTTTTGCCCTCCTCTAATTCTTTTGGGAATGTGGTAAAGGAAAATGGCGTATCACTGAGAAGAGAGGAGAAAGAAGACACATGGATTTGACTGTGAGAAGAAAGGTGCATCGCTCTTTCACAAACAAGTAGAAGAAAGGAATAAAAAAAGAGCTGGGACCCCAACTGCTCTCTTTTTGTCTCAGACATCTTCTTCATGCTTTGGATATAGGGCTGTGTGAAAATCCTTTGTGTCCCTAAATGGAGCGGCCCATAGGCAGATCCATGAGGTGGGCTTGCTCCTGTTTGCCTTGTGGCAGTGGCCCATGGGCCACATCGTGGGACAAGTGACCTGCAGTTCCCTCAGTGGAGGTTGCAATGACTGAACCTCCCCCAGCAGATGCTTTGTTGGACAGGAGAGGGCAATAAAACTGTTCCCACTCCTTTCTTTATGCCCACCCACTGAAGTTTGTAAGTTAGTGTTGCTGTAGTTCCTCTGCAGCCGTAGATCTTGTATTGAATACTTGTCTGAGGTATGTGGGGTCTTCTGTAGGCACAGACAGTTCTCATGGAATGAGCTGTGTCCAATCTTTTCTGTAAGGTTTTCTGTGGATCTCCACTAGCTCAATTGTTTAATTACAAGCTGATGCTGATGCAATTGCAGGAAGACCTGCAGTTTCTAAACTTTGTCTGTATTTCCAAATTGGTTGCCAGTTCCCTGCCGCTGGCTCCAGATTTGTTCCATCACATTCTGATCCCACACCTCCCTGTCACCTCTCCACAGTGCCAGTTTCTGAACCCAAGGGAAATCAGGGTGTGCTGACTGATGGTGAGCAATGACATGGTCTGGGCAGGCACACAGGTTGGACTGCTGCAAAGGCAGGAATCTGGGATGTTCTGTGGTGTACTTTAGTGTGTTCCTGTGGATACAATCTCCATGGATTAATCACATCACTCCACAACAGAAACTGTAGGCCGGTGGGGGTTGGTCTCTTCTCCCAGGCAGCTATCAGTAAGACAAGAGGGCATGCTCTTAAGCTCTGCCAGGGGAGGTTTAGGTTAGATATTAGGAAGAAATTCTTTACAGAGAAGGTAATCAGACATTGGAATGGGCTTCTCAGGGAAGTGGTGGATTTTCCATCCCTGGATGTTTTTAAGATGAGACTGGATGTGGCACTTAGTGCCATGGTCTAGTAACCACGGCAGTAGTGGACCAAGGGTTGGACTTGATGATCTCAGAGGTCCCTTCCAACCCAGCTGATTCTATGATTCTATGATTCTCAGTTGCATAATTCATCTCTCAATATCTTTCATTAGATCTGTTACTTTGTTTCCCCCAACCTTTCATTGCCCATGGCCTGCTTTGATATAGCTGTATCCCAAGTTAGGCCTTCATCCTGCCAGGATGAAGATACCTAAATGTATGCCTCCTGTGCCTAAGACTGAAGATCCCTGGAGATACTGAAACTTTTGCCCAGGTGCACACATTAAAGCGAAAAGATGCTTAAGCAGTAGGAGGTTTAATGTACACTGGACTGAACAGTGCCTGTCACAGAGAGGACCGTATCATGGTGCACAATCTGGAGAATACATCACGTAGCACAACAGCCCAGGTGGGGCCAGAGGAAAGGATTTCCCTTCTTGCATCTTCCTTGAGACTGCTCCAGCAAAGCAAAGCATCATAGGGATACCAAACACCCAAGCTAACCTGGCACTGTTGCTTCACTGATGGATGAGGGATCTCTTGTTTTTTTTTTTTTGTCAACAACTGCTCCACTTTTTTAGGAACAGATGGGAAAAAACAGTTTCTAGCACAACCAATACAGGTTTTTTGCAACACCCACAGATCTCACCTGGCCATTCTCCTCCTCTACCTGACCTGCCCCACACAGTTCAACCCTTCCAGTTCCCTGGGGAGGGGACATTTCTGTGGTGACAGAACTGACTCGTCCTATCTGTGGAGGCAACCCTTTGTGCTGGCCACTGCTCTGCTCATCCTGCTGTATGCATGTTTAGATGGAGGGGTTTTGTGACAGTTTTAATTGTGGGATTCTTTGGATGCTGAACTTATTCTTGCAGGTCTTCTCCAATTTCCTATCTCTTCTAGACTATTAACTTTCTGGCAGTGGGAGGGTGAGAACACAGCCTATCTAAGTGGGAACCTAAACACAAAGTCAGTGGTTAACCATGGCTGAGCAGGCAATCCACATGCAAAAACATAACATAATGAGTTTCCAAGATGTTTGTTTAAAATCCTGTGAGAGACAACATAATATTATTTTGAAAAATGATGTGATATAATTAAAAAGACCTCCTACACCCCCATTGCCTGCTATTGGTTGTTCCCTGCTCTCCTTGGAGCTCCCTGGCAACATACGAACAAATAAGCAGCATCAATCACTTACATTCAGTTTGGTTTTCTTTTTCATACTTGTTGTTTAATTTAAAAATGCCCCAAAGTTGTTATTGTGTTCCCCTACTCCTAATAAATAAAAAAAATCTTAATAAATAAAAAACCAGGAATTAGTCCTGACTTGCTTGCAACCTGCCTGACTAAATGTCACAAGCAGCAGTATTCCAGCCATCACATCCTCAGTCCCTGACACCAAAGCTATTCTCAACAACAGCACCAGAATAACTTCAGCAAGGCAGGTAGCTTCTCCTGAAATCATTCATAAAAATGATTTATTATTTAGGAGGGCAAGTAAGGCAACTGGGATCTGCTGCTTTCTGCTCAAGAAAAGTACTCTACACTCTGTGTTAACCCTCTAGACTACAGTTACATATGTGCTGCTACCAATGGATTATAATTAGACTTCTCATGTACCTCATTAGAAAACTACCCCAGGGATTTTTCTGGAGTTGTTTTATTGTCATTGACTTTTGCCCTAGCCAAATGCAAAAAACCTCATAATCAAGCAAATACAGACTTTCCGAAGATGATAAATATTGCCAGGTCAGGAATATTTCCTATCATGGCTAGGAAAGTCAGTCATACCTATGCAAAAGGGGTTGTTCTCTGTGCAGTGCTGGAATAATTAAGAAACATTAAATCCATGGAAGAAAACCTCATCTGTGCTGGAGAATTAGCATTCAGTCCCACTTTCCAAAGGATCTGTAATTCATGGTAACAATGTTAGTCCAAAGTCTCAAAATAAGGGTATCCACGGAATTTCTCCCTTCGAGCTGTTTTTGTACCCTGAAAACTGAGACAGAAAGACATAGGAATTGGGAAACCTGTTTTCTTTTTCCTCCTGTAAGTCTCTGTGGCCTCTCCACAGCTATCGAGGGAGGCAGCTGGTGAGGGTGGCAGGTACCACTGGCCATCCACACCGCTGAAATTGTAGACACTTAAGGAGAATTAAAGGGTCTGATCCAGAGGTGACCCAAATCAACAGATTGAAGGCTTCAAGCGAACTTGAACAGAGCCTAAAATAAAAGTGCTGGTGTTGTGGTTTAGCCTGGTGGGCAGCTCAGCCCCATACAGCCCTACACTCAAGTGGGATAGGGGGAGAATTGGAAGTGTCAAAGTGCAAAAAATTGTGGGTTGAGACAAAGACAGTTTAATAGGTAAAGAAAAAGCTGTGCATGCCAGCAAAGCAAAACAAGGAACTCATTCACCACTCCCCATTTGCAAATGGGTGTTCCGTCATCCCCTGGAAAGCCAGGTTCCATCACATGTAATGGTGACTTGGGAATACAAGGGTCGTCACTCTGAGCATCCCCTGTTTCCTTTTCCCCCAGCTCTATATGCTTATCAAGACACCATATGCTGTGGGATATCCCTTGGGTCAGCTGGGGTCAGCTGTCCCAGTTGTGAACCCTCTGAGCTTCTTGTGCACCCCCAGTCTCCTCACTGGTGGGGTGGGAAGCAGAAAAGGCCTTGACCTTGTGCAAGGGCTGATCAGCAGTAACAAAAACATCAGTGTGTTAACAGCACTGTTTTCATCACAAACCCAAACCAGCATAGTACTGTGAAGAAATTTAACTCTGTCCTAGCCAAAACCAGTATAGCTGAGAATATTTGAGCTGTATTTAAACTTCCTACACACAGCTATTCTGATGTATAATTCAAGACTGGGGGGGATTCAGCCCTCTGCTCTTCAGACCTTCCTGTCAGGTTCCAGGGAGCCAAGGCATCAAAGTCAAACACTGGTAGGGTGCAGCATGAATGCTATCACTCTTCTGCACTGGGAAGCAAAGGGATCTCCTGCCCTGAGGAGCACAGTGACCTCCTTCTCCTCCGTTTCATCTTGCAGGCATTTCCCCCTGTCTGCTCCACTCAGGTGGATATTTTGGGAAGGATACGTAATTCCCTGGATTTATCACTGCAGACAAAGTGATTTAGCAATATTCAGAGAGGGGACAGTGTCTATGAGGAGTGAGGATGCTTCCCTGGTTGCTTTGCATGTCACCACCACAAGAAGGGCTTTGCAGGCAGGCAGTCCATCCATACCCTGGTCTAGCTTCCATTAGCTGCTAATTGCCCTGCAAAAAGACTGCCTCAGGCTTTCTCAGACTTTTCCATGCTGTGGCCCTGTGTTTGAACACAACAGAGGTTTTTTGACCTCCACCTGCCATATCTCCCAGATAAAAAGAAGGCATGGGGGAGTGGTCAGTTCCCTGCTGCAAGCTGTCAGCCCAGAGGCAACAGGACCTGGAACTACAACACTGGTATTACTTTATAAACAGCATTTTAGCACTGCAGCAGCAGTAGTGGTGTGTGGAAAAGTTTTGCTCTGAAAAACACTCCACATGGAGCAGCCTAGTAGGAGACATGGCTTCTCAGCCTGTGAGTAGTAACAATCCAATAACACACAGTAATAGCTGTGATGCTCATTCATGGAATAGTTTGGCTTGGGAGGGACCTTAAAGGTCACCTAGTCCAACTCCCAGTGGTCTCCAGGTAAACGTCACTCTGTCTAATCAACATTTCCACAGTGCTCTTGAGAGCCCAGTGCACCTCAGGGAGCAGCAGCATAAACCTGCTTCCTGCTGAACGCCACGGACAGGGACTGACTGCTCTCTGCAGAGCCATTTAACACCCCTATGGTTTCAGAGCCAGCAGGAAGCTGTGGGAGAAAGATAGCAAAACCAGCCTCTCCCACTACCTCTTCTCCTTACAGGTCACAGAAGATATCCTCTGCCCCCACTACCAATAAACTGACAGCAATGGACTCCTTGCCTTTTGCGTGAAAGATGTGCCAGCTGCAGCCCTCTGTGTGCCCTTAACAAGGTAGCAGCACTGCCAGTCCTGTCTCCCCTGCAAGGTGGAAGCATTGCTCAGAAAGCTGAGAAAGTACTCTCTGCCATGCCCAGGCAGTCTAGAAGCAGAATTCTTACTGAGATCTTTTATCCTTGTGCCAGGAGATGGAATTAATCTGAGGGTTTTGGATTTATTATAATTTGTCACAAAGATGAGTGGGCAAATTTTCACAGAGATGTCATGACATGAATTCAATCACTCCCATAACATCATTCACACAACACCCTGGAAAAGCACACTTTTTTTTCTCTGTGTTTTATTTTGTGTATAGGCTAGACCTGGCCACCTGCTTGGCAATGCATGTGTGAGGGCAAAGCCAGGACTCACACTACGGTGAGCTGATGCTGCATCTCACATTTTGGCTTGTCTGGAACATGGCCAAAGGAGGCCTGTTTGGATCACATCTTTTTGTGTAGGTTCAGTTTTAGTTATACTGGAAAATTACAGAGGCAGAGTGAGGATTCATGAATGGTGTCCTCTTTTGTTTTGATGAAGTTTTAAGTTATAATTAAAGCACGTGTGTGTAAGAACTGTACAAGCACAAAACGACCAATTTAAGGATGCAATGATATTTTGTGTACCTCATTTCTAAGTATTTGACTTGTTTCTTAGTTTCTTCTTTTCATAAAATGAAAACTTGTATATGTGATATAGCATTTGTTTCTCTGGTCTTTTTCCAGTCCATCCTGTTTATCCCCAAGCATAAAGTTCACATATCTGCATCTTTCATCACTCTGTTAACTTTGTATATGAATGAGCAATATTCAAGACACAAAGGAATTGTGAAAGCTCAGTTGCAGAGTAGGTAGGTTTACCTGTATGTTTAGCAACATGCCATTGAAACTGGACTGATGACAAAGGAATGCCCTTTTAATAGAACTCCTGAAAAAATTAAACAAACATTGTCAGGAGAGACTAATGCTGTTTACCTGTTAGGAAAGCAGTTGTGTGAAATGCACCTTGGTAAAGGAGTGGTGCAAGAAGTCCAAGTTATTGCCGGAAATAAAAGTTGATCAGTATTACCCTTCTGATGTGATGCTGTATCCACCATAAAAAGCCCTGTAGATCACTAAGTAGTTACATCCCAAACCCTTCTGGGCCTGAGTGTCTGAGCGTGTGCTCAGAAGTGCAGCACCGTGCTGGTGGCAAAGCCATGCTCTCAGCCATCGCTACCTCACAATGCAGAGCCCAGTAGGAAGTCCCAGGTACCTGAAGAAAATGAACTGGAATCACCAAACACTTCTAATACCTGGTTGTTTCCTCTGATAAACTATTGCTTTCTGTTTCTGTCAGAGACTGAGATAGTTGATGATTTATGCATTCTCAGGCTTTTGACACACCTACTGTCCTGAAAACAACAACTGACCTTGGGCTTTTGACAACAACTGAAAAAAGCCGAGCTTGCGGGCCCTTGACTGTTACACTGTACCT